>NC_140953.1:117829696-118367196 GCF_014529385.1 Adiantum capillus-veneris
GAGAGAGACTTGTCATGTTTCCTGATGAATAGGATCAAGGTCCAGTAGGCAGAAGAGGCTGAAACCTGATCCAGAGCTTGTGCCAGGATTTCAACCCTTGCAGGCTCAGTTGCTTAATGTATCTGCCAAAAGAACTGTTGACTTTTGTCAGGACATATATGAAGAAAAGTCAATTGGTGAAGATCAATCAGAGAGGTCACCAGGGCAAGAGGATCCCTCACCCTACAAGGCTGTGGTGCCCTCTACAGTACTTCTGAAGAAAAATACAAGAAAGAGGAATATAGACTTCTCAGATGATATAGATGTGCTAGAAGGAAGTCCCTGTGCAACTAAATGTAAAGACAAAGAGGATGTGTCTTCTCTGGAAGACCCAGCTGCAACTGATGAGAGGCTGTTTGATTTCGCAGCATCTTGTGGTGCTGGGGACAAGTTTGATCTAGTTCATTCTATGTTTAATCCAAAGTTTGACATTGAAGACATGTTAGCTCAGCACAGTAATTTCTTGCAGTCCTACAGAGATAAGTTTGAAGTGATGGTGCAGGTAGGAAGGGTTGTTCTGCCTACTATGACTCTTGTGCATTTAAATGACTGTGGTGGAAAGGGACAGGGACTGAAGAAGTATAGGGAATTACCACCTTCTTGCCGACATTCAGCCTGCCCTTTGCATCAAAAAGAATGCAAACTCATTCAGGAAGCCTTTGGCTTTATGATTTACTTGAACAGCCTGTTTGGATTCCTCATACAGAATCTTGATGAGGTGTTAGAGGAGCAGGATGCAGCACCAGATGAAGAATGCGAGGAGACAACTCATATGCAAGAAGTCGAGGAGGTTGAAGACACACTCGACCTTGAGGTTGAGGCAATTGAAGTACAAAGAAGTAAGATGCTCTCTGTGAAAACCACAGAAATCAAACTTCCATTGGATGTCAGTAACTTCAATGAGAAGCATGCTCAGATGATGTTGCCTGCTGTGCCTGACTTCAGGATTGGAGACAGGACCTATATCTTCTTACATGATGTGCAAAGTGTCTTTTATTTAAGGGAGGATTTCTCCCTGGCTATTATTTCCAGAGTCCAAGAGGAGAGGAGTGGATTTGTTTCAGAGGATAGTAGTGATGATGAGGCAATGGAAACATCTAGCAATCCAATGGAATGCCTTCGAAGATGCTTTGAGAAAGCTGAAAAATACAAGGAGACACTACCTGATGAAGCTACCTTCCAAGCAATAAGACAAAGCCTAAGACCATCAACAAGTAACAAAGAAGTGGAGGATTGGTTTAACCATTCAGGTCAGGGGTCAACTACATCTGTAGACCTGTGGCAAGAAAACCTCTTTCTGCAGGATGAGAGCTTCATGGTAACTCTCTCTCTCTCTCTCTCTCTCTCTTTGTGTCACTTCTGACATGGTATGTGCAGTCTTGGATTGCTGACAAGGATGACTTCCTTCGGCGCCGGACAAGAGAGTATCGAGGAAGGGATGCGGCCCTAGCACAGTACCTTTCAAAGCTTTGCGAGTCGTCAATAGTAGTTTTTCACAATTCCATGTCACAAGAGGGTTCAATAGCAACTTACACATTCAAGACACTATCACGCTTCTTGGGTGGACCGGTGCTGCCCAAAAGTGCAGATAAAGTCATTCTTGTGGACAAAGTGTTTGCTAGAGATTGTTTTGGTTACTGCCCAGGCTATACAGGTGGTCGGGCAGCGTATTACTACACCTACACAGAAATGGCACTAGCTCTTGGTAGACAAAAAATAGATGAACTTTTAGAGTATGGCAAACATCTCATGATTCGTTACAAGGGTGACGTGCCAAAAAACAAAATTGAACCTTCAAAATCTTGATACACTTCAAGTAGCAATTGTATAAGATCATGTATTACATAAATTTTGTACAATGTCATCCACTTAGAGTATCTTTCTCCACTTGTGATTCACATACACCATTGTCTCTCTCCACCTTCGTTGACTTTCACGAGCTCCAGAGTTGTTGTATGCCATTGATCTTTTAACTTTTTGTTGTTGTAAATGTCTGATGGCTTGTGCTGTTGCTGAATTTGCCAAGACTTCTTTTGCATGCATTCGATGAATGATTCTACGATAGAACCATTCAAATAGTTCTCTCAAACTGTTAGCCTTGGTTCGAGAGCCACCATGTCGTGTGTGCCTGAAATAAGCATTTCTCGCCATGTAATGAGACTTTTCCATCCCTTGGGTATTCCATATTGCCGGGTTCCCATACTTCTGTATAAAATATGGCAAATGATTGAAGATGATGTGCTGGATATGAAAACAGATTAGTTAGAATGTTTTACAGTCACATATTTGCACATAAGAGAGAAAGAAATACATGATAATACCATGTAGTGAGTAATCTGGGTGTCTGTCCATGCTGTCTTGAATGATTTTTTCAGAAGGTTGAGATTTTCCTTGAACTTGTTCATATCACCTTGTGACCAGTCATCTTTGTCGCACATCAAAAATAGGATGTCTATTGATCGCCAAACCTCAGCCTTCGCGTTACGAGTAGTTGGTTCGTGGTCTTTGACTGCAATATGTAGCTTTTTCCAGCTCTGATACTCTACCTTGCTAACATAAGATGTGTTATATATTTTTCCATGTTTTGTTAGCTTTGGATCTCTTGTACCTTGGGGCTTAGATAAAAACCTCCGTGCCTTCACCCCACCGATGGATGGTTTGCATGGGACATCCTTCTCAGCAGTTGATCTCTTTTCATCCCGCTGGATTTTCACATTGCCACCATGAAGCCCCATATCCGACAGTACCATTTCTAAGCACTGCAGGGCTACTTGTCGTTCTGAGGAGTTCTTAATCTTCCAAGAAAACCCGATGTATAAGTAGACTAATTTCTCCACAATTCTACAAAGGGCATGCATTGTACAAATGTGGACATTCACAAGTGGTATTTTCAAAACCGGTCGAAAAGCATGATCCTCAATGTGATGTGTTGGAGCTTTTCTCCACCACTTTGGGTCCATGACCTTTGCAGGCTCCATGCAGAACAAACACGGTGACTTTGCCATTGCACCCATTCCACAATTATACATGCACTTTAATGTTTTGAGGTCACCTGCAAGATGCCACTGAACTTGAAAGTCTCTCCTTCCATCTAGACGTAGTACCTCTCCCTGGTTAGTCTGTCGATCAATCACCTCCGGAATATTAGTTTGATGGAACACCCAATATAGAATCTCATGATCTTCTTTCTTTACCTGCAACACAAAATAAATGAGACTTAAGTAGATGTGAACATTTGAGCTTACCTGAGAATCTCGCTTACCTCAAACGCACCAAGCCACCATATGTTAGATTCTGATTGAACAGTAAAATATAAAGGATCATCACTGGGACACTTTGAGAGGGCTCTATTCATTAAAGTAATAGTAACACGCTCTAGCTTTTTCTCTTTAACAAGCTCACACTCATCTAGTTTTAACACAAAATGTAATACCCCACGTGACTCTTCAAATGTGATGTTGTAAAACTCCACCATTCTCTTCTGTAATATCCACAGGTCCATAAAAATATTGTTGAACTCATCATATGCCATGTTTGCTCCATGGCCACTGTAAGTTGCTTTAATATGAAAGGGCTGTCCAAGATAGTCTCCCTGTGCCTCGTTAAGCTGAAGCCTCTCTTTCCAAACACTTGAGGCTGATGGTAGAAGTTTGGATTTTATACCCTTCCTAACAAAGATGGATGAGACAGACTTTTGGATAGCCGAATATCCTCTTTTGCTTACACCAAGTGAATCAAGTGTGCCTTGTATCTCTTTTGCAGGCACTGAGTTCTCTGAAATAAAGCGGTCCACGACATTTCGTTGTAGGACCTTAAACTTCTTGTCATGTACTATATCTGCTGCCAGGCTTCTACTTATAAGTGGCTTCAATCTCTTTCCTATATTGGCTTTGGGGTCAATGTTTTCCTTGTCAGGATAGATTGAATCTCTACATGAAGACAATGCATAAGTAAATAACAGAAAATTTGCTTCACTAACACTATTTAGGCACATGAAAACAATGCATAACAAGAAAAAACAAAAAGATTACTTAACTAAGACAATGTAGCCAACCAAGAAGCATCACTTTAATGCTCGGATTCTTTTCTTGAGACCTCCTGATGCAACCTGCAATGTTTCAAGATTGCGCAATTTCTTCTTTCGGATACGACCACCCAAGATGGTGTCCTTCATTTGACAACTTCGCACCTTTCCTTTCAGTTCTTGTACCTCTGTTTTATGTTGCAAAATGGTAACCTGATCTGTAGAATGTAAATGTGAAAGGCGAACAATCTCACATTGTTGAGCTTGGAGAATGCTCTTGTAAGTTTCAGCTTCTCTTGTAAGTGATTTACAATAACCCAGAAGGCCCTTTTCTCCATCACCAGCAAAGGTCAATAAGCTTGTAGGATTGACAAACGGTGGAGACGCATTAGTCATTGGATTCTTAGGGTAGAGAGAGCCTCTCGTCCAGATATCTATGTGTTTAGCTCCTTGAGCTCTGAGCGTGTCTATGGAAGCGGGAGGTATATGTGTGTTTGTTTTACTGCGCTTAATCAATGGTTGGTACTCATTGTCCAAATCAATGTGAAGGTGATATTTGGCTCGTTTCTAGGTAACATTTGTGCCATTTGAGGAGTGCGCCATTAGCCAAATGTGCAGGTTTAATGGAAAGTGAATAGCGGCTGCGCCTTCGTCCCTCCATGTTAGCCTCATTCCCTCCATATTGACGAGGTTCATTCAATGCAACTGAAAAGAGAATTATCCCTCAATCACTACGAACGAATGTTCAGAAGAGTAAGGAATCTACTTAAAGTACACTTTTTGAACTTTTACTATGAAAGACCCAGCTCTTTTATTTGCCATTTTTTATAGAGAGAGAGTGCAAAAAATACATTTTCTTAGAAGGCCCTCCAAATGACCTCCAAAATTTCCTAATGGTTTCTTCAGTAAGCACACTTCCTTCTACACCTGCTATGTTCAAACCATCTGGAGGTGCAGAATTACTCAAAGCTGTGCGAAAAGTGTCCCAACTTTCCGGCAATGTGATCAACAGGAACATAGCTCTAACAGGTTCATCAAACTTGACACCTTGAGCTGACAACTGACTATAGATTGTGTTGAATTCATTCAGATGATTGGACATAGGTGTCCCTTCTTTCATCTTCAAGTCAACAAGCTTCTTAAGCTAGTATACCTGTGAAGCTGCACTCTGCTTCTCATAAAGATCACTCAGCTTTAACCATGCTTGATAAGCCGACATCTCGTCTGCTACATTGAAGTAAACGCTTTCTGCCAAAGTCAGCATAATGGTAGAAAGTGCCAATTCATCCATTTTGCTCCATTCATCTTCGTCCATATCTTCTGGTTTTATCCCCTTGAGCTTTATAGGTTTTATCTGCTTCTTTTGTACCAACACGTGCCAAATCTGCTGCTTCCACAATGGGAAATTGGTTCCATCCAGCTTCTTGATATTGTAAAGAGCAGTGTCCTGTGATCCAGCCATAGCTACGCTTCATAGTAGTTTACTTTCTTGGGAAAAATTTGGCAGAGTTTCCCCTGTAAATTGACCTCTGAACCAATATCAACCTATGAAATGAACCAAGAAAGCTTCAGATTCTGCATAAATTTCGGCAGAGTCTCCTTTGTAAAATGGCTCTGGTGTACTCAAAAACAGACCAAAAAACAGCTCAAAAACACTATCTCTCTGACACTGTAAGCTACGGGTAAACCTGTCCTGCACCTGTACTGTCTCTCACTGTCCTGTCACTGTCCTATAAGCATAGACTGCGACAATGCCTCAACGGCAGTAAAGCAAAGATGCAATCCCAACTGTCTAACTCATAGTGAATACATCCTAGCTGCCTATCTAAGAGTGCTCGAGGGATCGCTCCAAGACCTGTATCACCGAAAGGATCTCAACATTCGAGAATCCCCCAGCTCAATAAAACCTCACTCGACCCTCAACAAAGGCTGCAGTAAATCTGACAGTACATAGACTTCCCACAAAGTCATACATCCGCAAATTTCCCACTATATGTTGTAACCGCTGCGGCGGTTGTTTGCTGCGTGACTCACAGCCAGCAAACCCTCAACATACATACATCATCTCTGACAATACATCCCATGTGGAAGTACTTGAAATGTCAGGATGAAATCTGGAATATCAAGCAGCAAACACAAGCTACCTGATGAACTAGTGGATGTCGCCTACAGTCTGTGTGTAGATGCGCCCGTGTCGTATGTGACACGCCTCCAAGAACTGTGATCCGTCCTTCGATGTGTAGACAACCACAAATCAACACTCTGGGAGTGTCGATATCCTCAGCACCTGCAGTCGTAGGCCGAAAACCCCAAATTTGCAGAGTCGGATTTGCACCCGCTGAGACCACGTAGTCGAAAATGGCATGTGCAGAACTTTGTCGAAGCCAAACGGTGGCCGAGATGACCTCAAAATGAATTTCTGACAACACCAAGCCCTTGGGGCTGTCCCACGAGATTTGGGGCCATGTCTTTGCCTGTCGAATTTCACTCCAATCTGAGCTGGTGACTCTAGCCTCCTGCAGTGCTGCCCCGAGCCTCGATCTGAGCTCTAATACCAGTTGAAGGAGTACGAGCGGAAGTGCGACGCGAGAGAGAGTGCGAGAAGAAGAGCACGACGATATGGTGAACTCGCTCTACTGTAATGTGTAGAGCATAGTGAGTTCTTATTAGGTTTTTACAAAAGAATATGTGTACATACCTGGCGGCCCGCCCACTTACCTGGGCGACCACATTGGGCTTTATACCCCAACACTACCTTGCAAAATAGGTCTTAAAAATGGTAGAGATTATCGTTAGCTCCAAAGATGGCTCCACAAGAATGTACAGTGGCAATTTTTGCAAAACCATGTACCTCACACACAAAGAGTCATGACAGTGTGATGCAGGACCTGCACATAAACAAAAATAGTACAAGTAATATATCAAAACACTAAATCCATACGAGGATAACCAAGCTCTTAAAAGAGCTAATTTGCACTCAAAGGTGCTAACGCATCAATGCATAAAACCATAAGCATAAGCCTTCCACAAAATTTTTGACAAAATTGTTGCAAATCCAAAAACTATGAAAACCTATACTTGTATCCAGATACTTGTAATCCTGTAGAATTGACAAGCCAATTTGTTTATGCATAGAAGTTGTAGAGATCAATCTCTAACCCACATATGTCATACATAAACCAAAGAACATATAGCTGCAAAGCACTCTTTGAGTGCATATAAAAGTATGCTCTTGTGTGAGCGACTGTATGTGTATGCATGTTGAGTTTGATCCACTTGTGCTGGGTTTGATCCTTTGAGAAAAGGAAAAACTATTGTAGTAGAACCCACACACCTATAGAAAGCTCTCGAAAGAAGGGAATTGTTGAAAGAATCTTCTCAACAAGTCCACACACTCCTAGAGTGGGCATCTCTCTCTCACTCTCTCTCTCTCTCTCTCTCTCTCTTCTAGGTTGTGTTGCATACACTTTATAGGGTGTTGCGATTTGCTCCCATAGCTGCCAGCGACACTAGGACTTGAGCAAGTAATCCTACTAACAATCATGTGATGGTTGCTTGCTTTAGTTTTGGCTAAAGAAAGCATTTTTCTTAAGTGGATCCGGAAGAGGTTATTCCGAGATCAAGTGGATAGCCAGGAAGCGTGTGTCTTGCCGAGGGTCTATGACTAGGTAGATTTAGTTAGGATTTGCAGTATTAGTTGTCGAATAGAGTAGTTATTGGTGGTCGAGTGATTTGTGAGGTGATAAAAGTGTTTGTTAGTCCATGTATGACAGTGAAGCGTTTTTCTACTCAAAAATACAAAACCCCATTGATGTGCACGAGTAGCTTTAGGTAAGTGATTTGATTTTGATCTAGAGCTATCTAGTGCTTATTTGCATTTAAATTCATTGAAAAGTTTGCTTTTGATAAAAAAATGCAATAGAAAAAATTACGTTGACATTTTTACACGATTGATTCATTTCTGCAAATAAGAGGATATGGGCAAGGGTTCTGTGAACAAAAACTAAAATTCTGAAAACTTTGACATTATAAGCG
The DNA here is from genome assembly GCF_014529385.1 of Adiantum capillus-veneris. NCBI lineage: Eukaryota > Viridiplantae > Streptophyta > Polypodiopsida > Polypodiales > Pteridaceae > Adiantum > Adiantum capillus-veneris. The sequence goes on from NC_140953.1 coordinate 117,837,795, forward strand.
TATGATGTCTTTGGAGACCAAGTTTGAACATTCTAACTGCACCAGAGTGTCTAGAAGGGGGGTTTACCCTAAGTACACACTAAGACTAGAGTTTTGACCAACTCTTGACACCCAAAAGGCAAAAAACGGAGTGTTGAAAAAGAAAAAAGAGAAAATTGTGATTGTGAGCTTATTTTTGTATGAAAATTGGTAAAAGTTCTTGAAAACTAGTGCTAGAGACTTGGGGATGCTTGTGAATGAATTCTAACAAAAAATTCATTAGTAGACATTATACGCGTATGATGTCTCAAGGGTAATTTAGCAAATTTGAACTTTTGACATTATACACATCTTCTGCATGCTGTGTTGATCACATACATCAAATCTCATTTCATTTGGGCTTATAGATTGAGTTTTGAGGGGACTTTACTCTTTCGGGGGATTTCCTTGTCAAAAAGTGGTGAATTTGTGTAATTTTGATTTGCAAAATTTGATGTGAGCACATCTTCACATCAAGGGGCACCTGTGGTGGAAACAGATGTCCATTCTGACCACCTGGACATCATATGTGTATGATGTCTTAGAGGCCAAATTTTGGGTAAAAAGTAACATCTGAGTGCACCCTTGTGACCTACTGCATTTAGGAAGCATATAGGCCAACTTTCATTTTATCTGAAGCATTTTTGGGCTTGTAAAGACCATAAGATGCATCTAGAAAAAGTGAAGGCTTGAACTTCTACAAAAAGTATTAGAATTCAATTTTGAAAGTTGTTGTGGATTGCCAGTGTAGTGAGGAACCTCTGCAATGAAATTCACTCTTCAATTTGACCAGTTAGACATCATACACGTATGATGTCTAAGGGCACTTTTAGGGACCAAAATTGACATTTGAGCATACCAGGGTGCTTAACACAACAAAACAAGCCTCTAGACCAAGTTTCATCCAATTTTGAGCATGTATGACATCATGCAGGTCTGATGTCTTAGGGCACTTTTAGAGACCAAGATTGACATTCCAGCATACCACGGTGCTTAGCACAACAAAACAAGCCTCTAGACCAAGTTTCATCCAACTCTGAGCACATAGACATCATGCATGTATGATGTCTCAAGGCCAGATCTGACAGTCCAATTGCACTTTGGACCACACAGGGGGTTGGGAAACGAGGTGTTTAGCTTGCTTGCAAAATTTCAACTCATTTGGTCACCTACTTTTCCATTTAAGGAGATTTTTGCAGATCCAAGAGGGTAAAGGTGAAAAAGTAGTGATTTTGAGCAATTTTGACATCCAAAATTTGTTGTGATCACATATTCTTGTTGTATGCATCAAGGAGTACCTTGGTTAGAAATATAAGTCAATTTTGAGCCAAGAGGCTACATCTGGGTCAAATCAAACATTAGAGTATACCCTAGTGTCCTAGAGCATAAAAGAAGTCCCTAGCCAAAATTTCATTGCATTTGGAGCACATTTGGGCTAAAAACTGCCAAAAGATAGAGTTGGACAAGATTTATGTTGTATTGGCCATAACTTGCACAAAAAGTGTTCAAATCGAATTCTGAAAGTTGCTCGGAGTTGCTTGAATGATAAAGAGTCACTTGGAATATTAAAGTCACTTCATTTTTCCACAAAAGACATCATACGCGTATGATGTCTGAAGTGCCAAATTAAAGTTTAAAACTTACATCTGAGCTCACAAAAGTGTTTTCCATCACAGAATAAGCCCAAAGACCAAGTTTCATTCAATTTGGATCATTTTTGGCTTAGTTAACCTCCTAGGGAAGTTGCAGGCAACCAAACAGAAAAATGACTTATACCTATCTAAAAGTGTCAAAATCAGAAATTGAGACTTGGAGTGGTTAGAGTACATCAAGGAGAGTCTACAGTTGAAGTTTGAATCAATTCCAAGTCAGGATACATCATACACATATGAAGTCTCCAGGCACAGACTGACTGTTTTGGCCACAACTTTGACTTACCAAACTTGACCATTTCGTCCATAAACTTTTCTTGATCGATAGGTACCGTTGGTTTTTTTACGGATTCACTCATCTGTGAATCATTTTGCTAAGGAGGATGTGTCATCCTCTTGACTCTTACAATACTTTTCTTTATAGCCCTCATAGTTATCCACCAAATAAAGAGCTTCTTTGATCAATTCATTTAGTGTCAAGCTCCTCATCTTATGCAGATCCTTCTGAAGACCCGCATGTCTCATTCCCTGGATAAATATCAGCATCAATCGTGCCTGTGTAGGTTGTTCTGCTCTTGAACAAAACTTGATATTATATCTCTTGAGCCATAATGCCGCGTTGCATAGTGATTCACCCTCTTTTTGTTTGAATCTATGATTTGTGAGACTGTATTGTGATTTATGCCTTTCTGCGAGAAATTTTTGATGAATTCTTCCAAAAACTCATCTAGAGTCTCAAAATCCCGTCTTTTCACTGAGTCAAACCATGTAGCTATGTCATCTTCTAGAGTCTATCCAAATCCCACAAACTGTGTCTCAAAATCCAAAAATTCCTTTGCTCTAATTACTCTTTTGAAAGCTTCTACGTGATCTCTTGGATCTTTATCTTTAGAGTATTTCTTGTTTACCCATTTCTAGATCTGAGATGGTCTAACCCACCAATTATCTACAAGTCTAAGCATATACTCTCCCAATCCTTCTCTCGTTTCAGGCCTTCTACTATGCCTAGGTTCTCCTTTGAAGGGATTAGTTGTTATGTTGAAGATTGGTCCTTGAATGGCATGTCTGCCATCTCTGTGATCATCTCATCTCTTGTTATCTCTCTAGAAAACTGCCCTTTGAAGGGGAGAAAAACACATGGAGTGGTAAGGCTAGTACAACCTCCACCTCCTGCATTTTGACCTGAAGAAAGAAGGTATGCCATGGACAAAAGGACATTGCGGTTCATTGTGAATAGAGGCTTAGCGAGGTCAGAGCCTGTTTACAGCTAAGAAAAATTGCAAGAAGAAGCTCCTCAACTAGAGGTAGATTGTCACAAAAGCCGTGGCATCCACTTGGTCAAACAACGTCCTCAGGTAGAGATCACATAAGTAAATGCCTATTATCTTGACTGTGGTATCATTCACTTGATCCCCAACTGTCCAAAAAACCCAAATCAGTTCATAAAGATCACAAAGAATGTCTCAAGAAACATTCAGCTACCCACTAGCTTGGAAAATGAAAACGTCGTATCATTTCAAGTAGTTATGAGAGTACAAGCTCAAAAGGAAGTTGTTGAGAACCCAAAGACAAAGAAAATGGAAATTGACGTGAGCCCAGAGACTTGTGAACCAAAGACCAACGCATCGAGTCAAAAAACCAAAAGCAAACAAAATATTTGGAAGGCTAGAAAGGCTAGGATGAAAGCACGTAAGGAAGGAGAGCAAAAATCCCTAGCCGAGGAGCTTACCGAAGCTAAAGATTAGATAAGACAATATGAGAAAAGCATTGCACCTTCTCTTATGCACACGTCTCAACCTCCAAAAGAACCATCCATGGAGGAGAAACCGAGAAGTACTAGTTCAGGACGATCAGTATTGGTCCAGAATGTTAATGATCCATTAGCCACCCTCTTGAAATCCTATGAAGTGCGGCCCAAAAACAATCAAATACAAAAACAGAGGTGGATGACATATCCATATGTAGAACTAGAAAAGAAAAGGCTTGAAATGTGCCAAAAAATGATTCGAATAGCCCAAGCTTTACTAGAACCACTAGCTGAAAAACTTGACGGTGTGATTCTTGTCCCACCTAGACACGAGTAATCCACCAAACCAAGATAAAAAAGGGCTAGATTCCAGTCATGAGCATGTACCAAAGCTCAAGGACCTAGAATCATAACCAAGGGTAGTGTTGAATTTCATGGATAACTCTTCCAAGGGATTTCACATAGCTATACCTAAGAGTTGTAAAGAAATAGATGGTCTTGAAAATCTGTGGAAATAAGTCAGAAAGGCCAATGAAGCGAGTGAATTAAGCTAACGAGTAAACCATACAAGTGATGGAAGAGGAGTGTCTCTTCCACCAATAGAGGAATTTGAGGCTAGATCTCAAATAAATGTAGAAGTGGAATCGTATTGGGGAGACAAAGGATCTGTACAGTCTTTGGACAATCAACCCCATTTGCTAAGAACACTACCATCCTATATGGGAGAGTACGAGGACAAGTCAGATGTTATTGCAGTCCCATCACAAAGACTGTCTTCCAACAAGGTCATCAATTCAAAAGGATTGATAGACACTTTGTCGACACTAGTCACCTATACGATAAGGTTGTATATGTGGGCTACTGTGAAAAAATGCCTAGAGAAATTTGGTTTCAAAAGCCAATGAGTCAAACCGAGGAAGGGATCAAAGAGCTTGAAATGCCTCATCTAAACACTCAGTCAGTGCCACTAAACAAGGTTGGAGAATACTATGAGGGAAAAGATGGGAACATTGCTCTTCCTGTTGATTTCCAAGGTGTAAAAACCATGGCAATCCTTGACAGTGGAGTTGGTATTGCCATGGCAAGAAAAGAGATATGGAAGAAATGAAAAAACCCAGCAGTGAGGACTACCAGGATGAAACTGTAGCTTGCATACGGACACATTGAAAAGGCCCATAGGACTGCTAGAAAAAGTAGTTGTTACTTCTTGCGGCATAGAATATGAGCATACCTTTGCTATTGTTGACTCTCGCAAGAAGAACAACTATGATATCATTCTAAGAAGACCATTCATTCGATAGTTTAAAATGGTCAAAGACGGGGGTCATGACCATACCTATCTGAGACATATGGAAACCACAACGCGAATGAATCTTAAGGACCATAGTTATAAGGATGTGACAAGAACCCCAGTAGAAGAGTTTGATTCTACTATTGTAGCAAGATCAGAACTTCTAGCATGGTTGGGTAAGCCTAAAGAACTGTGGATGTGTGGATCTTCGCAATGCGGAAGCTTAAAGTGAGATGAATGCATCCTAGAAAGGGCTATTGAAGATAAGGATTATATCCCAAAGCCCTTTTCTAAGGAATCATTAGAGCCACTTGAATGGGAACACATCTTGGCTACTCTGGATGTGTGTATCATTCAAGACGTCCAACAATGAAGTTTTGTGATAAAGATGGCTATCATGTTGTTCCTTATTTTCCAGTGAGTGTAATCCAGAAAAATGAATCCAAAGAAGAAGGCGAGTTCTATGACTCTGTAGAACACTCTGAGCTTCAAGAAGATGCTGACAATGGAAATCCAGACAACCTAGCATGTGACATGAACAACACTTCAACAAATGCACGGTTTTATGAGTGTCTAGATCAAAGACCAAGAAAACAATGTCATCGCTACAAGAATAAAGTGCATCAGCATTGGATTCCAAAATATCCGATGAAAATGCAACTGCAACAAGCATCCTCATATGTCTCTCTTATACATGAAGAAAAGACTCATCCAAGAAGAACACAACCATTTCAATGAGCTGACAACGCTCTAATCAATTGGATTGAAATGTGCTTCCAAAAAAAACAATCCAAGAGCAAACAGATAATAACTTTTCATAACCAGCCAAACCACAAAGGAAAAGTGCTAAAATGCAACCTTGCAGAGGATAGCACTGATAGTGATGATTCTTATGACATCCCCTACCAGAAACTTTGGTCACCAATGAACAATGAAGGCCTAAAGCAAAGAACAACAAGTCAAAGCCAAAAAGTTTGACAAATCTGGATACCAAAGAGTCAGCTTGTCCAAAAATAGGTATGGATCAAGAAGACAAAGATTTTTGATGAAAAATCACAAGATCCAACACCAAAAGGGAAATAGTCAAAGAGTACAAGAACATCTACAAAAGTCACAAAGTCGCAAGCTTTCGCAACTTAGATTTGGGTCCCAAGAAGTCTCTTCAAACACAAAGAAAACAGGGACAAGTATGGGTTCCAAAACGAGTAGCATCAACAAAACAGCTAGTAATCACAAAGAAGTGAGTCCGAAAGGAAACCAAAAAAACTACTGTCAATGCACCACCACTTGAATTCCTTCAATTCCTCCTACAATTACATTACAATTACAAGAGAACCCACTGCTAAAGAACAATGCCAAATCTGACAACCAATCACTAGGGTACAATGGATCCCAAAGAAGCATCAAACAAATAAGTAAGCCTTCAAAAAATCTCTACAATCTTCAATCAAGCAAAATGGCACATGAGATTCAAGGATCATCACATTTCTTAGAATAGGAAGCCTCATCAGCAAATACAAATAAGAAATTGCTTATACCCTCATCTTGCAGTGCATAAATTTTTTCCGTGCATTATGCATAATAGGGCTACATTACAAGACTTGCATTGGCACAATATTGAATTACCCAAGCATAGCACAATCCTTGACAATACCCTGTCGTCAACGAGGACTCCAATAGGAGGGGGGAGGCATTCTAAATGCGGACCTAATACTATGAATATTAGAGGGCAATGTTTTGTGAGTTGCATTGAATTTTTAAGTTTAATTGGGATGATTTTTTGACAAAATTCAGAGTATATGCCCTCATAGTAGCAGTACAAGAGGAGTATGGGGACAAAAGCCATATATGAACCCCTAGGGACATGTGTACAGTGTACATAGCATTTAGAATTCTTTTCAAATGATTTTAATTTTTACTGTCTTGATTTTTGGTTTTATTTCATTATTTTTGAGATTTTTAAAAAAATTCCATAATCCAGGTGAAGAACACGCTGTTGAGAAACAAGAAAACTGAAACACCTCTATAGCGATGTCACCCAAGAGCGTTGAAAGAGCACTACAACAACACCAAAAGCGTTTAAAAATCCCTTCGAAACACCACAAGTCCGATAAGAGCAGACCCTTGGGAATTTACTAGCCATCGCCCACCCAAAAGACTATGTCACATAGGAGCAAAACCCTGCCAAAGCATGGATTTACAGCACACGCCGACCAATGAATATGAAGACAAGGGCATCCCCTTTCACCTTTGAACATCACAAACTCACAACTTCAACATCAATTCCACAATTCATACATAAATGCCCTCCAAATCTGTCAGCACACAATTTGCCACTAGGCTGCCATAGCCATAACCCTGCAAAGAACTAGTCGTAACCTGAAGAGCACAACTCCAATTGGGGCACTTTAAAGCTTGAAAAAAAGATTGAAAAATGAATGGCGAGAAAGCTGAAGATGAACAAAATTGATTCCATATGTCTCCATGAGCAAAATTGACGCGAACAGAAAGCTGTCCCAACACGACTACACGTAGAGAAGGCTAGTCGGGGCAAAAAACTGCATCCAAGAGCACCAAGGAGGCACAACGAGCTAAAACATGAAAATTTCTGATGTTTGGCTGAAATTTTTTAAGTTTGTACATGAGTTTAAGTTATATACAAGGCTCACTTCAAAAAACTCACTCACGGGCACTTAAAGTAGCCCGACAGCTGTCACTAGACTAGCGACTTGCAGTGCATGTACATGTGCTTGCTAAAGCAAGCTAAAAACCCACAAAAAGAAAGCCCACACACCCTTTTGACATCGGGCGTCATGTCCGTATGTACAAATTTACAAAAAACGGGGTGTCAGAAATGCGCCCAACATAGTTTGCCACACCTCAACCTGCTAGATCATTCATGATCAGCATCACAAAAGAGATCTGTAAACCACACGAGAGAGTCTTCACTTCATCTTCATCATTAGCCACACGATCAATAAATTCTCAAAAGAAGGCTCATCCTCAATCACAGTCATCAACCTTGAAATATACTTCTTCAACCTGTAGCCATTCACACGTGCTTTATGTGGGGTACCATCCAAGTCAGCAAGCTGATATGTGCCATTTGGAAACCTGTTTAAGACCAAGAAAGGACCTTGCCACTTGATTTGAAATTTATTTTGAAAAGTGTTGTCAAGCTTACTATTGTAACGAAGCACCATGTCACCCTTCTTGATGTCCTTGTCCTTTACCTTCTCATTTGCCTTTGCTTGATTCTTCTTCCAGACCTGCTCATAATCCTCAAAAGACAACAACCTATCCAACTGTACACATTGCAAATATAGAAGCCTTTTCTTGAATGCATCATTGGGCTCTTCTTCAAGCTTTAGCATCATCTTCAAGGCTGGTATCTCCACCTCAATAGGAACTAAAGCCTCTTTGCCAAAAACTAGATGGAAGGGAGAAAAACCAGTACCTGATTTGATGGCAGTCCTATAAGCCCATAGAGCACAAGGTAGCTCTAAATCCCAAGTCTTCACATTGTTTCTTGTCATCTTTGTAAGCATCCTTATAAGCTCTCCATTAAATATTTCATTCATGCCATTGCATTGGGGATAATATGGAGTAGTAAACCTGCGATGCACATGAAGCTTCTCACATAGACAATCCACCAACTCTCCCCTGAAACCTGGACCCTTGTCAGAAAGTAACTCCAATGGCATGCCAAATTTGCAGCAAATATCTTCATATATATATAAGGAAACATCTTTACTCGTGATGTGCTTAACAACTTTGGCTTCGGCCCACCTGGATAGATAGTCAACAGCAATAAGTATGTAACATGTGCCTCTAGCTGTCATAGGTAGAGGACCTATTGCATCAATACCCCACTTCTCAAACACATCATAAGCCACAATGGTGCCTCTAATTTCTGATTTGAGAACCCTATTTGCCATGCTTTGACAGTCTTTACAAGACTTACACCAATGATGAACATCACGTTGAACGCTTGGCCACACATACCCCTCCTGCAAGACTTTATGCAAAGTGATCTTTGAAGCAAAGTGACCACCACAAGAACCCTCATGATTCTCCTCTAAAATTTTGTAAATTTCCTCTTTCCAAGGCACTTTTCTCATCACAAGATCAGCCCCCTTCATATACAAGGCATCACCAAGTAGCACATACCTTTTGGCACAACGTAGGAAGGCGTACTTTTTTGGCTTCTCCAACTCTGATGGAAGCTTACCTGTTTGTAGAAACTCTTCCTCCCTCTCAAAAGCTTCCCTTCCCAAATAAAGAGGAGAATCAACCCTTATCACACAAAATTGCCCAATTGAAGCTTGCGCTGCACCATATGCTTCTTCATTTTGAGACCTGTCCACATGCCTTAAACTCCAAGCTTCAAAATGCTTAAGCAGATTATTCACTTGAAAACACATATTTTTCAGCTTTGGATTCTTACTTTGACACACCCCAAGTACTTGCTTAACCACCAAAAGAGCATCACCTCTTACCCTCACACGACGGATGCCAAGCTCAAGGCAAAGGTTGAGACCTTTCTCCAAAGTAGCATACTCAGCTTCATTGTTGCTTTGTGCTGTAAGCTTCAAACTCCTTTTAGTTACCAAAGCACCTTGAGGATCATAAAATACCACACCTCCTGAAGCTTCACCATGCGCTTTCCTGTAAGAACCATAAAAAAACAATAGATATGCATTGTTTATGTCACGAGCTTCCATGTGTTGCTTCTTCACTACATCCTCCTTAAGAAGAAGAGGGCTTTCCTTATAGGTAAGAAAATCAGCCAATGTAGCCCTTGTACTCTCCTCAACAAGAAAAGAGAATTGGAATTCCTGTAGCTCCACAATCCACTTCATGAGCCTCTTTGACAAAGTAGGGCTATTCACCAATTGAGGTAGAAGAGTGTAGCTAGTGAGGAATGTGAATGGTTTAGGGAGAAGGTAGTGCCTAAACCTTCTACATGCATAAATCACACTCACCATGATGAGCTCCACCTCGGTGTAACCTCTTTCCACCTCTAGCTTCACCCTGCTACCACAATAGACAGGCTTCATGTAGTGGGAATTGTTACCTCGTTGAAGAAGCATAGCTCCAATAGCATCCTCACCTACTGACGGATTCACATAAAACTCCTTATCCCAATTAGGAACTTGCATAGCAAGAAGAGAACCAAGAACCTCTTTGATACCTTGAAAAACCTCTTCACATTCATTTGTCCATTGTAGAGGATCCAACCTTGCTACTTGTTGTAGAGGATAAAGAAGTTGAGAGGACAAAGGAATAGAACTTGCCCTATACTTCACACTTTGAATGAAAGTAGAAAGTTTCTTTGTATCTTTAGGTGATGCGAGGAGCACCAAAGCCTTCACTTTGTCAGGATCCGCTTCAATCCCATTCTCTGAGATCATATGCCCCAAAAACTTCACTCTTGGTTGAGCAAGATGACATTTCTTTGGGTTGAGTTGACCTCCACTTTCATCATATTGCTTCAATGCCATCCCAAGCTTTACACAATGATCCTTTCTAGAGCTATAAACACAAAAGTCATCAATAAGGTCCTTCACAAACTTGCCAAGAAAGGGAGAGAACACCTTGTTGACGTGCTTTTGATACCACGCACAGCCATTCATAAGACCAAAAGAAAGCACACAATAACAAAAGCATCCCCATGGTGTGATAAATGTGGTCTTCTTTTGACCTTCTAAAGCCAAGGTGAGCTGAAAATATCCAAAGAATCCATCACATACGCTATACCTCTCATGCCCTGCAATAGAATCAAGTATGTCATCTATGAAAGGAAGAGGGTATGGATCCCTCTTCATGGCTACGTTTAGAGACTTAAAATCAACACCTTTCCATCCTTCTTGGGTGTGACAACAACAGGACTCACCCATTCTGCTGTGTTCACAGGCCATATGAAACCTGCTTCAAGAAGCTTGTCTACCTCTTCCTTTAAAGCATTAAGTTGTACTTGTCCCATTCTCCTTAGCTTTTGGTGTACGGGCTGAGCTCCTTCCTTGATTGGAATGTGGATTTCCTCTCCCTTAAAGCCTCTAATTTCCTCATAATAAGTGATGAATAAATGGGAAAATTGTTGTATCATATGTAGGTATTCACCCTTCTCATGACTAGTCAAGTCGGGAGACAACATACCTTGTATCAGCTCCTGTTTGACATTAGGTTGAACTTTGGGTTGCATCAGATCTTCAATTTGCTCATAAGGACCAGAGATGTCCTCATTCTCCATAAGGCCAAGAAATCTTTGTTTCTCATGATGCTCTTCTTCAAGAAACAAGGAGGAAACATCTAGATCACTATCGCTGCTATCTTCCACTTCACTGCCATCATCCCCATTGTCTTCTTCTTCACTTGAGGAATCTTCTTCATTACTTTTCTCATAAAAATCAGCATCCAAAGATTGCTTGCTTGCCATGTCAAACCTCTTCTTATCACCCCTTCTATTGTAGAGAGTGATGGTACCATGTCCCCAATCCTGTATAGCTTTGGTTGCCTGTAACCATGGTCTTCCAAGGATGAGAGGGAAAGCACCAATACCTGCGGGCATAACATGGCAATTGACCAGCACTTTAACATCAAATACATCCACCTCCAAGTCCTTTATAACTCCCAAGCACCTCACCCTTGATTGGTTGGCAAGCTTTATGCGAAAACCTGAATTCTTCACGATGTTGAGTCCCAACTTTGATACACAAGCTTGAGTAATAACACATACCTGTGCACCTCCATCAATATAAGCCTCTCCAATGCACGTTCCTCTTATGCCATGCATCCATAGTAGGGTATATATTAGGTAGCTTATTCAAAGATAGGACCCTCACTGAACCCCTTGCAGGCTCCTTCTTCATGGGATTGACTACGTGCTTCCATTGCCTCTTTAACTTGGGACACATCTCCATGAGTTGCCCAAAGGTAACATCAGCCTTCTCCTCACCAAATCAGCCCATAAACTATAATTTGGTTGCCCTTCTCCCAAAGGAAAGTCAGATGCATTGTAATGTTGCCTGGGTTTTCTCTTCTTCTTCTCTTTACCTGTACCTGTTTCAACCTGTTTCTGTCTTTTATGGCTGGGACTTGCATCACTCATGTCATGATCTCTTGTAACCCTCTTACCTACATGCATGACAATAGCTCTTTAATCATCCTCTTTCTTCTCCAAACGGATTATGCTTACCACTTTCGTTTTGCCCTTCTCTTCAGCTGTCAAACCGCTTGGACATGATTCCCCCTTAATCTCAATACCATAATCTTGAGCTCGAGAAGGAATTTGTGGAGGAAGAGGAAACATGTCACCACCCATTCTCTTTGGCTTGTCACATTGAGGGCTTTTATGACCCCATTCACCACAATTGTAACATTGAAACATATCCCCTCTTCTAGCCATGCCTCTTCCTCTACCACTTGTATAACCCTCATTGCTTCCATAACCACGTCCATATCCATAGCTTTGACCTCTTCCACCTCCCATCATATGCACACTAAGATTCTTCATAAGACCTACAACCTCTTGCATCTCCTTGCGAAAGGCATTCACATCATGAGAAGCTTGTTGATCATAACCTGGCTCCCTGATGAGGACCCTTTGTTGCTCTACAGCTTTCACTTCAAGCTTTGGCTCCACATTAATTCCAAGTTGATGAAGACGCTCTGCTTTCCACTCTTTATTCTTTGCAATTTCAACTGCCTCCTCAAAGGTCCTTGGCTGCTTAAGCTCTACCTTCAAGCATAGGTTACTCCTCAAGCTTGCAAGAAACCTGTCCTTTTTCAACATGGCTGGACAAATTTCAGCCCCAAAGATGTACACCACTTTGTCCACAATGCATTGAACGCCTTCACAAAGTCTTCTATGGTTTGGCCTTCACCCTATACCAAGCCTTGAATAGACTGCCATACCTTTTGTGGGTCTTCCACCTCTTGAAAGTGTGTAAGAAAAGCATGCCTTACCATTTCATAAGTCATAACTTGAGGAGGTTGGGCTGATTGTAGCTCCTTTTCATAGCCTTCCAACCATTCCCTAGCATCTCCCTTCAAACAAAAAAAGAAGATTGACAGCACTAGCGCTGGGTCTTGCTTGTCAGCAAGAAGGCAAGCAAACTCCATTCTCTCAATGAAACCTTTAGAACTTTCATTTGATTTCCCACTAAACTCCGGAAAATTAAACGCCATGTCTTCAAAACCTGTAAATTGAAGGTAACTTGAAGCGATTCCTCCGTGGCGGGCACCAAAACACTGTTGGGAAACAAGAAAACTGAAACACCTCTATAGCGATGTCACCCAAGAGTGTTGAAAGAGAACTACAACAACACCAAAAACGTTGAAAAATCCCTTTGAAACACCACAAGTCCGATAAGAGCAGACCCTTGGGAATTTACTAGCCATCGCCCACCCAAGAGACTATGTCACATAGGAGCAAAACCCTGCCAAAGCATGGATTTACAGCACACGCCGACCAATGCATATGAAGACAAGGGCCTCCCCTTTCACCTTTGAACATCAAAAACCCACAACCTCAACATCAATTCCACAATTCATACATACATGCCCTCCAAATCTGTCAGCACACAATTTGCCACTAGGCTGCCATAGCCATAACCCTGCAGAGAACTAGTCGTAACCTGAAGAGCACAACTCCAATTGGGGCACTTTAACGCTTGAAAAAAAGATTGAAAAATGAATGGCGAGAAAGCTGAAGATAACCAAAATTGATTCCATATGTCTCCATGAGCAAAATTGACGCGAACAGAAAGCTGTCCCAACACGACTACACGTAGAGAAGGCTAGTCGGGGCAAAAAACTGCATGCAAGAGCACCAAGGAGGCACAACGAGCTAAACCCTGCAAATTTCTGATGTTTGGCTGAACTTTTTTAAGTTTGTACATGAGTTTAAGTTATATACAAGGATCACTTCAAAAAACTCACTAACGGGCACTTATAGTAGCTCGACAGCTGTCACTATACTAGCGACTTGCAGTGCATGTACATGTGCTTGCTAAAGCAAGCTAAAAACCCACAAAAAGAAAGCCCACACGCCCTTTTGACATCAGGCGTCATGTCCGAATGTACAAAGTTACAAAAAACGGGGTGTCAAAAATGCGCCCAACAACGCTAAAAAGATATCAAGCAGTACAAAGAGAAGAAGGACCAAGAATATGATGACACTTCACGAGATATGCCTTGAAGGGCATATGCACAATGGGTAATGTCAGAGGTAAGAAAAAAATGTTGATCAATCTTTGACAACAATACGGGGCCAAAATGTCTGAGAATGGTCATCAAACTCGGCGATGGCCTATAAGGACAAAGGAAGTTGGTGATGCAACTAAACAAAAGCACCCATCAAGTGTAAAGTTTCCTATCAGACACTTCATGCGACTACAAGGCCGTATACATGAAGTAGATCTGTAGTCGACTATGTGTGAGAGAGCAAGAGAGAGCATGAGCTTCATTTTGGCGCTACTCCTCGCTCAATCATCGCATTGGAGCTCCAACTGCATTATCACGATAGGCTTGGCAAGAGGTATGCATCAATGCCAAGCATTCCTTACGGAATGGAGCACACGTGCTCACGCATCTACGAGCTATTTTTGTCATAAGTATATCAAACAATGTCATTTTTTTGCGTGCAAGTAGTCAATGGAATCGTGGTGAGAGGTGGAAGTGAAAAAATAGGCCCGTTGGCCTCTACACCAAGACTATGCACAATGGCCTCATCATGGGGAATACGCAATAGGGGCACCACCTAGCAAGATATGCGGCTAGGACGCATACATATACACAATGAAACATGCCAAGGAAAACAATTTCAAGATCCACACCCAAATGTGGAATGGGGTGGTCGGAGAATAAGGTGAGAGGAGTGGTGAATGAGTGAGAATGGGCTTGCTACTCGTGCATGTTAGTAAGGAAGATAATGAGGTAGGGGAAACTTGTGAGTATGCTCACTTATCATACAAGAGGTGGCGAATCTGCACACCTCAAGATGGAAGTAGCAAGATGCTAGGAATATGAGAGGGAGAGAGAGTGTGTGTGTATGGTGGCGAATCCGCACACCTTAACATAAGCAGAAAAAAAAATGGCAAGGAACAAGCATATACCATACTCACAATGAGATGTATCCAAAGCGACACAAAGTATGGCACCAAGATGGAGTGTGTTGATTGCTTGCAAAAGATGAATACAATAGGTAGCGTATGGCAAGAAAATGAGAAGGGAACAAGATCGTAGGAGGCATAATGGAGAGATGGGAGTTGATGGCGAGGAATATCATGAGTGTGTCCACCCTTCTTCTTCTTGAAATTGTGCCTTCAACCCTTAATTACAAGTGGTGTGGAGGTGTGGTGCTCATCTTTTGTGCATGGTGATGGTGATGATGATGGTGTTGTGATTATGTGATTAGGGTTCATGCTACAAGCATGTAGCACAAGAGTGTGTATGGATAGGTGTGTGTGTGTGTGTGTGTGTGTGTGTGTGTGTGTGTGTTTGAGATCTCATGGCCTCCTTATATAGGGAAGGAAGGGAGGATTTAGCAATATTTCTATTTGAGGTGAGTGTCCCACTTTGGTGACTAGGAAAATGGGGTGCATGTGACTGTGGCTCCCATCTTGTCTTCTCATTATTTAAAATACCAGAGTCAATAGAGAGAGAAGATGAGAGAATGTGGGTAGGATGTAGAGGATAGGAGATATTTACAATAGTCTAGCTTTGGCTAGACATAAGCTTATTAGGGAGAGAAGAGAGAGGTAAGAAATTTACAAGAGAGATTGTCAAAGGTGGATAGTTGTTGATGAGGATGGATCCTCCAAAAATGGTGATAGAATCACTCTAAACTTGCCAAGACCTCATTAAAAGAGCCTTGTCTCTTGTAATCATGCTTGAAGACTTGTAGAACCATAGCCATTCTAGAGGGAAGAAAATTGGGGATGGCCTGTGCCACCATTACACGAGAAAACTGGGGTCCACTACAAAAATCATATCTCCGTGTTCATAACTCCAAAAATTCTGAAAAAAATTGAGCTAAAATTTGAGATCACGAGCTACATCTTTCATGTTGAACGCTCCTTCAGATTCGGGGTTCTTCTCTACTTAAAAAATTCAGCCAAATAATGTATTATTTGTGACTGCAAAGGTCTTTTGGTGGTCCCCTTTGAGTGGACTTCTCTCTTGCCTTCAAGTGTAAGCTCCTTCATGTGTATGAAAACATGACCTAGAGTTTTGAAAAGATTGGCAATCATCTAGATGGAGGTATTATTGAAATTTGAAAGTGGGGTTGAGGTTTGAAAATGAAAACTAGTGAATAAAATATTTGGTAGGGTGGAATAATATATATACATGAAAAATATATTAGAAAATACTAAACTATATAATGTAATTTAGAATATATATATTAAATATTTAAGGTCAAAAGTAATATCAACAAAGAAAGCTTACTTATTTATGGTACATCGTGATTGATTTGCATAAGTCTTATTTATTTAATAAAGGCTAAAACGTTTGTGAAAAAGGAAAGAAAAAATCAAAAGTAACTTATATAATAGGATATTTTTTGGTAAAAGGGAAAAAAATATATGGGGGTTTCCATGCATGGAAAAGCTTGCCTCATTGGCCCTTCCTCTAAGGCTATAGGTATTCATGCCTCTAGCTCTGTACTTGAGCATGTTGAAATAGAGTAGGATTTCTCCTTGGTGGTTGGTAGATCCTTGTAGGGAATAATGGATCCCTTGGAAGCATGAGGCTCCCCAAAGTTCTTTTTGGTGTCCACCTGGGTCCCACACTAAGCGTAAATCCATTGTATGCAATAATCTCCTCTTCAGAAGATCACACTTATAATGATTCTTGAGTCCACAAGCTGCACAAGAATTAACTCTTGCATAAGTGATAGAAGGTATGGAAAGAACTTGATCAGTCCTTGAAACTATTCCAAAGCGGGACCATGCATGGCTTCCTCGTCCAGACACATAGCCAAAAGGCAGTAAGAAACCATAATCCTCATATCTTGCTTGTTTTCCTTCTTCATGCCAAATTGATAGAGACCTGTTGCCCACATGGATAGATTGCATGGTTGATGCCTGTTGCACAAGAGAGCCCACCATGTACAAAAGATAAACTGCAAACCACATTTTTAAAAATGACTTCATGTTACCATTAGTATGCAAAACCATTCTTCCTTGATTGGTGGGTCCTAGATTGATTCCACTGGTTGTTGATGTCAATCCTTCCACTCTTGTCGCAACCCAACTTAAAGAGCTTCCCAAATTAATGTTACACACAATGTTCACAGTTAGAAAGGAAAACCTAAAGTTCTAGTAGACCTCAATTGCATTTCTCTGCATGAGTCTTTCACCTATCTCGTGCCATAGGGGTAGTTGAAGTGTCTTCACCACTTTCACATGTGGTTGCAAATTTGAAGGGTCCACCTTGTTGTGGTTGAATGTGAGGCCCATTACCTCAATGGAGCTATCACTTCCTTCACTCCCTCTTGAATCCTCCTCTAAAGTGGTTGAAGAGTCACCACTAGAAAACTCATCCATAGAGGTTTCTAGATCCATGTCGTATTGCCGACCTGTCTTCATGTCATAAAGTATTGGCTTCCTTTTGGCATCTTTCATTTGGATTATGCCAGTGTCCCAATCCTGCTTAGCTCTTATAGCCATAAGCCAAGGCCTCCCTAGAATGATAGGATAGCCCTCCCCTTTGTGTGGCATGACAAAGATGTCCACATCTACCTTGGTGTTGAATGCCTTTATCATAACTGCATTTATGACACCAACACATTGAACTTTTAAATTATTTGCCATTTTGGCTCGGCATGGTGCCGGCCGACTCACCTCTAAACCCAAACGGTGCATCATTTTTTCACTCATGACGCATATTTGTGCGCCACCATCGATGTAGATATTGGAGATGTGTTGACCTTTGATGTAAGCATCCATCACTGGTAGTATGTCATCTAGATTCCTCCCAGAGATAGCCCCAGCTATCTTTGGCTTTGATTGTCTCGCGCTAACTATCTTTGTCCATTGTCTCCTCACCCTAGGTGCTAGGTGGAGTAACTGGGGCAAGGTGATTTTTGGGCCCTGCACAGAAACATCTTGAACCAAATCATATGGTTTAGAACATTCACCCAAAGAAAAATCTACAATGTCAATTTTACGTCGTGACTTGGACGGCTTTTTGCTAGATTCCCCTTTAGTCTTCATCTTTTCTTCCTTTTGGGAAGATTCACCATGCCTAGCGCATTTTATCCCTATGGCATCTACTCCTTTAACCTTGGTCTTATCCTCCTCCACTTTCTCCTTTCCTTTACCTTCAAGACTGATGATGCTTACTGTTTGATTGCCAATTGGTGGTGGGGGTAAGGGTGGAATGAGAGGTTGTGGTGGTGGTGGTGGTTGTGGTTGAATGGGTGGTTGTAGGATTTGCACGGGTGGTGTTTGTTGTGGTGCCCTCGGTGGTGGTGGTCTTGCTCTCGGTGGTGAAACCTGGTTTTGCCTGGCTCCTCTGTTGAAATTCTGCCTCCTTGGGTGTGGACAATAGTACATGCCATGACCATCCTCCCCACAATTGTAGTAGTGGTATTCTTGGTTTTGCCTTCGTTGTCCTCTTCCTTGCTCTTGGTTGCGATTGTGTGCATTCCCTTGTTGTATCAAATAGACTGAGAGATTCTCAAGTTGATTGGTGATTCGATTGAGCAGGTCTTGCTGATCTTCAATTGGTTCTTGTGGTTGAATCCTCTGGGCGGCTGTTGTAGGTGGTGCTAGAGGTGGTCGGGTCCTAACGGCTTCCTCTTCATCGATATTCCTGGCTTGTAGGCACAACTTCTTGTCTTTAAGGTGGGCCACTTCAACTGCTAGCTCATACGTAGCAGGAAACCTTCCCTTCACCTTCTCTTTAAGAGTTGACCATAACCCAGCCACAAACCGATCCTTTTTTAAGAAATCAGGTGCCCCCTCATCCTCTCTTAGCGATGCAACCCATCGCCCCCATAAATCTACAAACTTTGACTCGTATGATGCGTATTCTAGCATACTGCCCTGCTTCAACTCTGTCAACAATTGCCATAGCTTCTCTGATGTTGTGCCCTCTCCAAAACGCTTGACAAAGGCTACTCTTAATAAGTCCCACCGTTCCTTGGTTGCTTGTGCCAAGGCATTGTACCATGATCTTGCCTCCACCTTCATTAGAAGTGGGAAGATGCGCAAGCGCGAAGCATCATCATCTCTCACAGAGATGACACATGCTATTTCCAAGTTGTCTAGAAAGTCTGCAGCATCCTCACCCACCTTACCAGTAAAGGTTGGAAATGCTACACTTGCCATTGTGAGAGTGAGAAAATTAACTCGACTTAGAAATCTTAAAAATAAATAAATAAATAGAGATTCAATACATGGGTGCTCGGTAGATGGAAAACATACTATACAAGGATGAAAATAACTACATCAAAAGACACTTCATGATTAATCATAGGGAGGATAAAGGGTAGAGAAGAGGTGTTTATCTCTTGCAGTCGTTCTCTACCAAACATGGTTGTAATGCTCTGCTGATAAAACATCTTGCGGTCCAAGTTTACTTTGATTGATTGAATTCGTTGTGGTGCATAAGTTTGGTTCCTTGCAAAAGGCTGATGCGCTGGTCCATCACATGATAATTCGGAAAGGCTCTCTCCTTCGTGGTGGAAGGTTATAGTCGGAGGTGTAGAGCTCTTGGTAGTCGAGGTCAAATTTATAGAACCACAGGACAAGGTTATCTTCGTCTTCTAGCTCTAGGACTGCCCCTCTAGCAAGCTCTTGGAAAAGCTTGAACTCTCTCTGTTGAGCCAGCAGAGGATCACACCCACATTTTTGCTCACACCCATCATTTTGTAACCATTGATTGTAATAAGTTTCTTTTCGACATTAATTTTGATTTGAGCCCTTCACTAAGTAACGGGACTCAATTGAGTTTCCAGCTTGTAATCCCGAAGTAATTTCACATGTTGATGTAAATAATTAGAGATGTTCTCACCTCCAAGGCTGAGGTATATAAGCCAAAGTTTTGTAACCTAAGGAGATTCAATTATTAATCAAAGTGAGTTTTTGAGCGCCGTGACTGTGTCTGAGAGAGAGAGAGAGAGAGAGTCTTATCTTCTTTGCTACGCGAGCTACGGGACCGCCATTGGAGAAGCGTCACCGCCATTGTGTTAGCAACGGTGAGAGCTACGCACAGATACCAAGAGTGTGCGCTATCAGCTTCTACGTGTGGTAAGTTCCTACGAGCTTCGGTGTGAGTTTTCTTTCAACTCGTGTGTCGGAATAGAGCGTGCAGCATATCTATAGAACCACAACGAGTAGAGCTACACATTAGTACCATCATGGTCAAGTTTCGGTCACCTGTATTTTTCGGCCTGTCTTCATACGCGTTTGCCGCACGGAGTGGTTATAGGTTGATTTTGCAGTTCAAGTCTTTTGGGTGTTGTTCTTACCTAGTGTCTAGACTTCCCCTTGAGTTTGAGATCGATTCGATGATTCTAGATCCTGTTTCGTATAGCATTCGTTCGTAGTACGGATTTCAGTCACTTGCGTATTCTAGAACTTAGATTTGATTTCCTTAGTAGTGATTGTCATTAGAAGGTCGAGTAGGTGATTTGACACCCACCTAGTTGTTTCCATGCGCCTGCGGGTCAAGCTCCGTCCTCGTCTGACAAATTCTGTTGTTGGTTGAGTTCTCGCTATTTAGCTTCCGCTAGCGGCGTAACCGCCTTAACATTTGGCGCCGTTGCCGGGGACGAGAGCCCTAAGTAGGTGACCTTAGACTAATCCTACGAGGTGAGTCGTATAAACTACTTTGTATACTTTAGTTAGAAAAGATCTAGGAGTGGTGGACTCCGAAGGTCTCGAGAGATACTAGGAAGTGCGGTATTCCTGGGTCTTCCGTGTTGACAGTATTTTTAGTTTAGCTTAGATTAAATTGTTTTTGATGGTGTTTAAGTGGTTGTTGACATAAAAAGCATTTGCTACTCCTTGTGGGGTAGTAAATCTCTTTATATTTTCAATTGCAAAAAATCCATTTTATGATTAGAAGTAGCTTCGGTAGGGCCTGATTTGATCCTGATCTAGAGCTTTCAATTGGTGTTCTATTTGCTTGATGTGTTTGATTGCATGTTAGATCACTGAAAAAGTCGCTTTGGTAGTGAAATATGCAATAAACAAAGTTCAGAAAATTTTTCTGTGTAACTGATTGTTGTTGAGCACTTAAAAGAGCTATTGGAAGAGTTCTGTGCTGAAAAATTGGAAATCTGCAACTTTAGACATCATACGCGTATGATGTCTTAGGACCTAAACAGAGACTAAAATTGAAAATTTGACATTGCCAGAGTGTTTAGAAGGGGGGTTTTACCCTATGATCAACTTGAAACAAGGGCTTTATCACTCTCAGAAACCCAAAAGACCAAGTCAGAGAGCAAAAAACGCAAAGAACAAGAAATTTTGATTAAGATCTTGTTTTTACATTCAAACCTGACAAAAACACTTGAAACTCAATTATAAACATTGGAGAAGGCTTAAAACCAAAAATAGTCAAAATCTGGGACAAAAGACATCATACGCGTATAATGTCTTTTGGCACTTCCACTGCTTATTTTTGATATCTGACCTGACAAGATTGTTACAGGCACTGTAGGAAGCATAAATATCAAGTTTGGACCCAAATTGATGAAAAAGACATCATACGCGTATGATGTCTTTGACCTAATTTTGGACATATTTTGATACTTTGCTAACACAGATCCATTGTAATAGTTGTCTAGAGGTTATATTTCAAGTTTCATCCCATTTGGATCACAATTGACCCAAAAACAAGTCAAAAGCAGAAAATTGCCAAGAAAAGCCTGAACTAGCCATAACTTGCTCAAACAGAGTTCAAACTGAATTTTCTGAGTGAACAGAGCATAAAGGGGCCACTGAGAGTGAGCATAACCAAAATAGTCAAAATCTGTGAAAAAAGACATCATACGCGTATAATGTCTTTTTCAGCATAACTGCGACAAAATTCTCACTTGATGAAACAGAAGATGTCCAACTGACAAGATTAAACAATTGACCAAGTATCAATCAGTTTGGATCAATTCTGACCACAAAAACTTAAGGAAAACAAATTGCCGAGACGGAAAAGTTAAAGTCCTTCAGGGGAATTGATGAATTTGGGATCGGACAGGAATCTCCGGAATAATCAACCAAAACAAGGGGAACCAGCAAGTGTCATATCAACCGAGGGAAGTGTAAACCAAAGTTGGGTGCAACCTTTAGAGCCGATCTTTGAAGGAAGTGTCTCTGATACTTCTTCGGAGAGATCTTACGAGATTTTCACCGCTTGGAACACTTGAACAGGAACAACAGAGAAAATATGGCAGCAGGATCATCAAACCCTTCCGCCACCATGAAGCTATTGTTCATAAAATACCAGTACGACAATGAGCAAGGTGCCAAGATCTACAAAGACGGAATGGACCGCTATTGTGTAAAGATAGAAGATAGACCTAGTGAGTTCAAGGACTTAGTGCCTGTGAGCTATAGCAGAGATAGATATCTAGATGACGAGGGTACCATGTACTTGGTAGTCCTAAACCCTAACATTGTGGACAAGTGGGGAATGATGGGCACCAAAGCCAAAATAGATGAAGAACTCGAGGAGAAAGCACCAATAATGAACTTCCCTAATGCGAGGTTAAGAAGAGAGAATGAAACTACAAGGATCAACACTCATAATATCTATGTGGGGCTATACAAATATAATAATGGGGAGCAAGATCTCTATTATAGATGTGAAGAACCCTACACCGGAGAGTTGACAGACAAAAAAAGACTCTATGTCTTTACCTACACAGAGGGATCGGAAGTGAAAATTGCCGCTTACGATAAGTATGGCAGGCAATATTCAACAATGGGCAAGAAAGAATTAGAAGGATATACATACTTTGGGGGACCACTACATCAGTATTATGTTACTTCTAGCTCACATAGACTAGCACCAACAACTGGAGTGCAAAACTCTATGACAACAGGAGGACAAAGAACTCAGGTTGCTGACTCTTTCAGTCAACCTTGGGACTCGAAGCTCGGACCAATGGGATCATTACATTCCAGAGAGTCAATGGAGACGAATCGAGGTAGTGCAGTTCCAATCCCCACCTATACCACTCCAGGTCCAAGGTTTGAAGCGGAACCATCACATTTACCTCCCAGTAGTAGATTCAGGGCAGAGGAACCGACAAGGGTAACCCATGAAGTCCATGATGCTAGAGAAAGCTTTAGCCGAGACACAGGAGCAATGAGATTGGTAGCAGATCATAGACGTATGAGACCATCTCAAGTAGCCAAGTATATGCCAAAGAAGTATGGTGGTTCAGGAGATCCGTATACACATGTGTCACTCTTTAAGCAAGTCTTAAGAGCTGAGCAGATAACAGATTTCCATACACAATACGAGGGATTTGGTCTTACTCTAGAAGGTACTGCATTGACATGGTTTCAACCAATGAACATAGGGGGATTCCATGACATTGACCATTTGCTAAGAGAGTTTGCTGAGGAATTCTCAAAACGAGGGATTAAGCACAATACGGTCTCACAAATATATGCTTTCAAACAGAGAGAACACGAAAAAGTGAAGGAAGCTTCACTTCGCTTCAAACAATACTTTGAGAGATGTCCAGTACGTGAACGACCACAAGATGACAGACTATCTGTTCTCTTTATTGAGGGACTGAGGAACGACACTCTCAAGAAGGACTTGCACTTGAAAGCTTGTACAAGTTTCGAGCAAGTAACGAGAGAGGCATTGTACTTAGTGGATAACTGTACGGTTTATGGAGAGATGTCAGCGGATACAGATTTTGCATCCAGTAGCTCCTCCTCCGTAGCGAGCGAGACTACCACTAAAAAGAATGTTCAAACAATAACCATGCCAAATGTAGAGCAAATGATAGAAGATGCTCTAAAAAGGATGGCACCATACCAAAAACCATTGCCAAAAACACTGAAATGGTGTGCTATTGAACAAAAATGGACAAACCATCCAACAGAGGAGTGTTATTACAACAAAGGGTACGTAAGGGAGCGCCAGTATGCACCTCCTGCTCAATTAGCACCACCTCAGATACATCCAGTACCTCGATACCCAACGGGAAATGTACCAGGACCTATGGGGATAGAAAGACCGCAATCGGTATTGGGACAACAACCACCTTTACCAGGAGCAAGACCAGTGGGCATTAGATATGCACCAAACTTAGAGAATCAGGAAGAACAAGCCTTAGTGCCTGTTCAAGCCTATTACGAAGAATCGGGTGCACACATGTCTCCGACAGTGTATTACCCACCAGAAGAACCAAAACAACCAGAACCATGGGGCATGATGGGGAATGTTGGAACACCAACAGTTACAAGTGCTTCTGATGAAGAGAGATACAATATGGACGCAAGAACCTTGATGTTCATAGCTCATGGAGGGTTAGCAGGACAGAGACCATCCTATCCACAAAGGACGAATCAAGCGGGACCAAGACCAGCACTAGGACCCTGTTACAAGTGTGGAGGTGACCATCTGATGAATGTTTGCCCACATACGGAAATCATTAGAATTAACGCTTATTGCACTGAGTGTGGGGTTACTCACTTTATTGAGGATTGTTCAAAGAATCCAAACAAAATGCAAAAGACGACATTGAATATGTTAGAAACTATTCCTACCAGCAGTGGGTCTGAAAATGAAACTCTGATACCAACGCAAGTTGTTACTAGAGCTCAAGCTAAGAAAACCACTAGAGAACCTGAGAATGGAAAGTTAGCGACTGACGTGGTTAGTCAAGGACCGCGGAGTCAGAAAAACACATGGAAAGCTAGAAAAGCACGCATGAAGTTGAGAAAAGAACGTGAAGACGCTATTCTAGCTGAGGAACTAAAGCAAACTAAAGCTAGATTAGAAAAACTTGAGAGTCAAAACGGGAAACGAGAGATGAGCCCGGAAAGAACGAAACAAAAGAGTATCAAAGAAACAACGAGCTTAAGCTCAGGGGGATCAGTGCTAGTCGACAAAGTACACGAACCATTGGACGCACTGATGAGAGCTTACGAAGCTAGGTTAAAGAACAACCAAACACAAGAACAGAGGTGGATGGCATACCCAAACGCGGAATTGGAAAAGCAGAGACTTGAAATGTGCCAGAGAATGATCGAGACTGCACAAGCCTTATTAGAACCACCAAAAGAAACAATGAATTGTGGAAAGGAAAACCCAATTCAGCAAGAGACTATCGTTTCACGGGTAACTGAAAAGACTCCCAGTGCACAAAAGCCTGAAAATACACAAAAGGATGACCGCATAGTATTGAACACAACCGATCAGGAGATAGAGAGTTTTCATCCAGTCATACAGAGGATTTACGGAAAAGATGAGGATTACAATGAATTTTGGAAACAAGTGAGAGAGGCAAACTTTGCAAACGAGCTAAGTTGCCAAGCTAATCAGACAAATTGGGAAAAGGACATCAGGAATCCTCCCATAGTGGAATTTGAGGCAGGATCTCAAGTGGACTTGGATCTGCAATCTTACTGGGGAGATGGGGGCTCTGTTAGAACAATGGAGAGCAAACCTCATTCACTGAAAACCTTACCTTCATACTTAGGAGAGTATGAAGCAAAATCCGAGATTAGAGCACTTCCCTCACGAAAGTTCTCATCAGAAAAAGTCATGGACTCGCAAGGATTGATAGAGATTTTGTCAGCACCAGTGACATGCACTATCACTCTAGCTGAGCTTTTGAGGCTAAGACCACATATGTGGACCACTGTAGGAAAATGCTTGGAGAAATTCGGGATAAAAGATCCAACATCGAGATTGCAAGAGAGCATAGAGGAGCTGAGCAAACCACAAAAGAACGCTAAGCCTGTACCCTTAAACAAGGTCGGAGAGTATTGCGAAGGTGAAGAGGGGAATACAACCTTACCAGTTGAATTCCAAGGAGTGAAGACGATGGCAATACTAGATAGCGGAGCAGGGGTAGCCATTGCTACAAAAGAAATCTGGAAAAAATGGGGGAAACCAGCAATAAGGAAGACTAGGTTGAAACTCCAATTAGCAGATAGACACATGGAGAAACCTATGGGTTTATTAGAGAAAGTCGTAGTGACTTCTTGCGGCATTGAATACGAACATACTTTTGCTATTGTCGATTTTGCCAAGGAGAATAACTATGATATCATATTGGAAAGACCATTCATGAGACAGTTGAAAATGGTCCAAGATTGGGGCTACGATCACATATACTTGAGAAATATGGAAACCACTACACGTGTGAACCTGAAAGACCATAGCTACAAAGATGTGAACCGAACACCGGTAGAGGAGTTTGATTCAGCTACTTTGGCGGGATCCGAATTTCCAGCTTGGTTAGGTAAACCCAAGGAGTTATGGATGTGTGGAGCTTCGAAATGTGGAAGTCTGAAACGAGAAGAATGTGTTTTAGAAAGGGCTATCGAAGACGAAACTTCTGTAGGAGAACCCTTTCCAGAGGACACGTTTGAACCATTAGAATGGACACACATTCTAGCAACCCTAGATGTTTGTGCAATTCCGGATGGTCCCACAACGAAATTTTGCGACAAGGACGGGTACGACGTGGTTCCGTATTTCATGTTGCGAACTATACTCGAAAAAGAAACTGAAAAGAACGATACACTGGGAAAGGAAGATGAAGAAGAGGTGTTTCACGACATTCCCAATCATCCAGAGTGGGGAAATGAAGTAGACAACGAGTCAACGGACAATTCAAGCGGAAACGAAGAAACTATAACGGATGTCCGATTTTATGATTTTCCGAACCAAACTAAACAGCGCCAGAAACACTATAGAGCAAAGAAAAAAACAAAAGGGGTTAGAACCAATCCGATGCCTAGAATAAGAGGAAAAAATCAATTCCTAATGCTAGTAAAGGCTGAAGATTGTGTTAAGGATAAGATTTCTGGAAGAATGAGAGGCAGTGATCAAAAGAGCTTACGAAAAGACAAAAGAGGCTCAAGAAATCAAGTTCAAAAGAATGGAACGAAAACTGAAACAGAAAAATCAGAAAAGAACAAGTGCAACAGAGAATACACGGAGTCCAAGTTAGAACGTAGAAACAAGTACAGAGAGCTCAAGAAAACTCTGAAGGAAGTTTGGACGACAGAAATTGAGAGTGGAGAGGACGAAAACGTCAAAATCAAGGAAAACATGGATGTTCCCTCTCACTATAGGAAATTCACAATAGAGGATAGGAAGGTGATATTAACCCCACCTATTCGAGAGAGGAAGGAGAACGAATCTTATGACGGACCGGAGGATGCACAAAAAGTTGATTTAGCAGCTCCAGGTGAGCCACCTAGACCGGTCTACATAGCCACAGATTTGTCTCCAGGCGAGGAAGAGAGACTTTTGAGTCTTCTCAGAGAGTATAGGGATGTGTTTGCATGGTCTTATAAGGACTTAAAGGGAGTTGACCCATCGATATGCCAACACTCAATCCCACTGAAACAAGACGCAAAGCCTAGCAGACAGAGACCATACACATATAATGATACTTTTGCTAAGCGAATCAAGGAAGAGATAGATAAGCTAATGGAAGCTGAATTCATATACGAGATTGAACACACCGATTGGGTATCTCAAGGCGAGGAAATCAACACACAGAACAAAGCAGGTTTGGGTCGCAAAGAGTTTGTGGCAAGCACAAGCAAAGCGGAAGCAGATTTGGATTGTGAAAAAAGACAACAAGGTAACGAAGAATCCATCTACTGATTCTACTACCGAAGTGCCAAAACCAACCCAAAACCCGACCACCAATCCATCAATCAAACAAAGAGCAGCTTTATTGGAAAGACTGTTGTATCATCGCTCTACAATTGCATTGGGAACTTATGACCAAAACAACTACAATGCTTCACCCACAGACACTTCATAGTCGTCCGGGAGGACTCAGACTAGGAGGGGGGGAGGTATACAGGAGCTACAAAGCAGCTACAAGCGGAAAAAACAAAGAAAAACAAAAATTATATTACAAGGGCAGTGTCTTACATGATTTTGCAATTTTTTATGTTTGATTGCGGATATTGATAATATTTATGCCCTTATATATCTTGTTTTGCAACAAGAAGAGATCAAATGATGAATTTGGGTCTCTAGATGTGTAAATATCACTAAATAAGAGTGTTTTTGGAGCTAAAAAGTGGAAAAAAGTGGTAATCCAAGTCCAGAAATCACAAAGAAGTGTATATTCATATACACAGGGTTACCAGCTATTTATCGTGTATGTTTGGAATTTTTTGGCTTCAATTTGCTATTTTCCTTTATTTTTTATGATTTTCTTAATAAAAATAAAAGAAAAATAAAAAAGCAGGTGAAATGAGATCGGAAAAAAGAAAAGAATAGACGGTGATGATCCTAATGACAAGGGCAACCCATGGTAAAAATGGGGTACAATTCTGAAAAAGTTGCGGAAAGCCCGAAATGACAG
This sequence comes from Adiantum capillus-veneris, assembly GCF_014529385.1. Lineage (NCBI taxonomy): Eukaryota > Viridiplantae > Streptophyta > Polypodiopsida > Polypodiales > Pteridaceae > Adiantum > Adiantum capillus-veneris. Next base: position 117,866,045 of record NC_140953.1, read on the forward strand.
AATTTTGGCAAAGTGGACAGATTTCTCAGAAACAGGTCAAACGGAGTCCAAATTGAGAAATTTCAAATCCTAAAGTGCATTTCACGACGAGATAGGAGCACATGTCAAATTTGGTAACAAGTGATCCGGGAAGCCCGAAGTTAAGTATTTTTCACTTCACTATCAAGCTCATTTCCACTATTACCTTCTTGGAGAGAGCAAAGAGCACGTAGGAGCATCCGACCTTCTACCGCCTTCTACGACTGCTACGAGAGCTCAGAGGACACCAGACATGAGAGGTAGACTCGTTGCCATAAGCTTTTGATGCTTATCGTTAACTTTTGTCGCGAAAACTCACCAAAACCAAGAAACAAGAGCAGACGGGGAATGGGGAGGAACTCTAGGTAGGGGCACAACCGCCTAACCAAACCTTGCAAGAACTTAGAGGTGGGTTACCCTAGTATAGGAAATGAGTTTCTAGCACTCAAAGCTCGAGAAAGAACGACTGGAAAAACCCTAGGTCAACGGAGCCTGCAAGAGGCAAACAGAAAAAAGTTGTCGGAACAACACAAAACTTCTCAGGAAGCTTAACAACATCGAGGGCAATGCAACCTTGGAGTATCTCCGGGTTTGGATCAAGAAAAGTAGGTCGGAACAACCGATTCGGCTGCGGACACTGTTAACCCTCACGGCACACGGACACCCTATCGCCTACGATGGATGTGTATTATGTATTTGGTAGAGTCAGGTACCGGGCTTGTCGGTCCAATAGGGAAAGGTAGAGTGATCGTCGATGAGAGGCGCACTTTAACTTGGACATTCAAGGGATTAGTTGGTTAAGCATGGGCGCCCAAGTGTGAATGGGGTGAGCTCCTATAAAAGCCAACTAAACCTAATTTTTACTCATTCTCTCATTTGTGCAATAGAAGAGTGCTCTTGCTCCATCTCCATCTTCTTCTTCTTCTTCACCTCCTTGTGTGTGTGTGTGTGTGAGAGAGAGAGAGAGAGAGAGGGAGAGTGTGTGTGCGATCGAGCATTACGAAGGCACGACTGCGGCGAAGCGGTTGAGCACGGCACGACTGCAGCTTCTTCTTCATCGCGGCGAGGAATCCACCACGAAGGCGAGCGTAGAGCGGTGAGTGACACACCCTTTGTTTCCTTGAGCTTGCTAGTTTAGGCTTGTTGTGTGCTTGGAGCCGTTTGTGGCTCGCATACGGTGTATTGGCAAGTCCCTTGCTTCGACTGTGCGGCAAGGAGCGCACATTTTTGGCGCCGCTGCCGGGGATATGCCCTACACTAAGCTCGGTTAGCACTTTACGCTTCCTTGTGGTGCAATTTCTATCATAGGAAAGGCAGGGAAGGAGTGTGTGGAGATTTCTGTTTTTTGCGTTTTCTGCATTTTCTGTCAAGTTTCAATCTCTGCTATTGTCTGTGCTTTTTCAATTTTATGCATTTCTTGCGTTTTTTTCAATTTCCTGCAATTTCTGCATTTTCAATTTCAGCGGTTTCAATTTCTGCAATTTCCTGCATTTCTGCGTTTTCTGCAATTTTTGCATATCTGCGTTTTCAATTTCTGTATTTTCTGCACAAAAAAAAATAAAAAAAAATAATAAAAATATATATATATATATATAAAAACGGAAATTAAAAACACGAGTAAGCGGACGGCGAAATTTTTCGAAAATAAAAAACGTGACTCTTAAAACGGACGGGTTGGTTTGTATAAAAGATAGATCGGGATCGTTTTCCCAAGCCCAAGCCCAAGCCCAAGCCCAGGCCCAGGCCTCAGTCCTCAGTCTTATGATATATACTAGACTCACTCTTATATATATACCCTACTCCCTCAAGAGAGAATGAGAGCATGTGGGACAAGTCCTCCACTCTCCTCCTTTCTCTTCCCACTTGCACCCTTAGAATTTCTAGTTTGGGCCTAGTTCCCTACTGGAAATTGACAGTTTTAGGGATTCCGAGGGCATAGAGTGACCAAACGGAGGGCTGTAAAGCACGGCACGACCCTCTGACCGATACGCTCGTTTTGAGCTATCACACGACCCATTCCACGACACGCTCTTAAAAATCTAGCAAAAAAACAAACAAAAAACACGCTAAAAACTAGTCACAAGGCCTCCTAGAGCAGCTTTTTGACACCTTAGGGTATCAAAAGCACATGCACTTACGCTCTGGGCGGGTGCTAGAACACGAGCATATTGAGAGTGCCTCTGTTCATACGGACACCCATTACCCATCCACGATAAGCTCTAGACCCTCAGCGGGGACACAAGGTAGCACCACCCAAGACCCTAAAATAGCCGCTAGTGATTCCTCCTCCGACTCAGAAATCATGGAAGCATACCCTACCCAAAACACTGAGAGAGAAGGCCATGCACCTCCCGAAGCTCCACAACCTAGTACTAGTATGTTTAGCCGTTTCATGGAAACATTAGGTAGAGCTACTCGCTCGGAACCTGATGCAAATGAAGCACACGAAGGGGGTGGGGAAGTGGACTCTCCTTTCACATCGCACGTGGACCCCACACCCCCAAAGAGTGTCCATGTGGATATCCTACCAACTTCTTACCAAGAAGGCCCTGTTGAACTGCCTCCTTCAGAAGTTCCCTCTAGAGTACCGTTGGTGACAAGTAAAACCACGAGGAGCAACATTGCTTCTACCTCACAAGAAACCGTTAACACGTCGACTCTAGAAGGATTGTTCATTAATGATCATTGGACATATGACCTCCACACTGAGGTGTTGACGGATCTACACTCTGGCCACGCCTACCATGTAGGATGGATAGAGATTGTACAATCCACCTCTAGTGCCACGAGCATCGAAGATCAACAGAAAATGATCTGTAATGTTATCCATGGCATTATTCAATCAGAAAGGCAAAACCGAGGGGTAAATATACTCTCAACTGGCCCCATGAGATTTCTGGATACGAGCAAGGCTCAACAGCCTACTCTATCACAAATGGAGACTCCTCTAATGAGCCCCATGGACCCATCTTACGTCATTTCACCTGGGGTCTCTATGCAATCTGAGCCTCCGAGCGAAAACTTTAGCTTCCCTAACTTGGCTGAACCCTCTATCAAGGAAAATACAGTGCTCACTCCAGGGATAAGCCTGACAGAGAATGTACCGATGACATCTACGGTTAGTGCAGTGCCACTACCTAGTGTCGTAGTACCTAATATGGGGCCTCGACCATATGTGCCTCTAGCCCCTTATGCACACATGGCCCCCACACCTCCAATTGTACCACTTGCTTATGCTCCTCGAGTGCCGCTCCTAGCCCTTATCCGAGTGGACCTATGCCCGGTTATGTTCCATATCCTGCATCATCCACACATATGCCAAGACCGGTACCCGTTCCTCTCCCCCATATGATTCCAAGAGAACCTCCACCGGCCCTGCCTCCTCACATAGGTGACTTGGCAGCGTTTGCTCAAACCATAGGTCAATCTATCGTGGAAAATATGCGTCATGCATCTGATAGAGAGCCTAGAAGTAAGGCAGTACAAATTGCCAAACTCACGCAAAAATTCAATGGGGACGAAGATGCTAGGAAACACATTGAAGTGTTTGAACAAGTATGTGATTCCTTAGGGGAACGCAACGAACTACATAAGTGCAATGCCTTAAGCTTGACATTAAGTGGGAAGGCTGGAGATTGGTATAGAACCCTAAGGGTGGACGAGAAAACAATCTACCCTACCCTTCGAAGGTTGTTTCTAAAGGAGTACATACGAGAAGGTGTGCTTTGGGGTGTAGCATCTCAGCTACAGAAGGCCGAACGTAAGGAAGAAGAGTCAGTAAGGGACTTCATTAGTCGTCTAAAGCACTTAAACTCTCGCTGCCCTGTAAATGAGCGCTTCAACAATAACCAACTGCTTGATCGATTCATTCGAGGGTTGAGGAATGAAGGAATCTATAATGGACTAGTGATTAGAGGTATCACAACCTGGGAAGATGTCACTGCCAATGCAATCCAATTAGAGGACAACTTGATGATAGCAGGCATGAGGGTGTCTACTGACACGAGATCCACTAGCTCACAAGCCATTGAGTATGAACCCATGACTGCAAAGCCCATTGCCAATGAGCCAAAGGTATTTGAGACATTCTTGACAGACCTCACCAAGGCAATCCAAGAGTCTCTTAAGGATAATCGACCCCCTCAAAATAGTCACATGTATCCAAGAAGGGAGCAACAATGGTGTTCCATTTGCTTAGGTCCACATAGCACTAGTGAGTGCCCTACGTTTAGAGTAAAATTTAATGGAACTTGCAACGCATGTGGTAGGTATGGTCACCAAGCTAAGGATTGTTTAATGATCAAACGTATGATGGCAAATAGACCACCTGTAGCCTGGACGGATGCGCCTCGAGCTCCTGTATTGATGTCTGCTCCACCTGTTGAGCAACTACCGCAACACATGGTCCTTAGATCTCAAAATGTTGTACAAGCTACACCGCTACCACTTCCTGTGCTAGGACCGCAGCCCCCACATCCAAGAGTCGCCCCTATGAACCAAGTGGGTTGCGAGCCATCAAATGCTTATCCAGATGGCTGTGAGGAGGAAATAGACACTAGTATTGCCTACGGACTTGATACATTGGAAGAGTGTCCTATATACTACATGGAAGATTGTTGGGGGCACGTCAAGCCCGTTTATCAAGCTGCTGCTCTCGCATCCAGAGGTCAAAATATCAACACCCAGGCTAGGAGGCCACCTCTTCAATGCTACGAGTGTGGTGGACCACATCGAGCAGCGGAGTGCCCTATTAGGCTGCAAAAGAATGCTGCACAGATGCAAATGAATCAAGGGAGCACGTCTGCAATGCCAATACTCACATGTAATCGTTGTGGCATAGATCACTTGATTGCCCAATGCCCCTATAACCCAAATGCGCCTAAAATCACACCCGTGAATTTGGTCGAAATTGCTAGTGTGACATCGCCAATACCACCCATCGCACCCGCTTATGCGATTACACGGTCCATGCTTCAAGGGCCAGGCCATATCCTCGAAGAGAGAGATACCGCGTCAGTTATCCAAGCAAAGAAAAAGAAGACACGAAGGAAGAAGTCGCAGAATACGGAAAATTCAAAGCCAAGTTCCAAAACAAACATAGGAACATGAGATGACCCCGTGTATATGAATGACCTCGAGGATGATTCAGATTCAGTCGAGACAATGGAGACTAGAACCAATACCACAAAGAGAAAGACCGACACAGAAAACCGTAACATGGAACCAAATGAAAACCGAATAAGAGAAAACCATAAGGAGCCTCTGAAAACACCACAAGTGTTTCCAAATCCAATCCAAGACCCCCAAGATAAACCGCAGGGGCAAAAAGGGAAGAATCGTAAAAAGAAGATTGGGACGTACCCAAACCCTGTAGACGAGATTAAGCAGGTGAAACATCTAAGAGGTTTAGTGGAGGAGACTCAAAGGAAACTAGAACCAGAACCCATGCAGGTCAAAATTCATGACACAGTGTTTCCCACACAAGTTCATCCACCCCACATGAACCATAGACCGTTAGCCATATCTAGTATCATCTAAGAAGGGAGTGAGGACAGGACATCAGAAAGTGAGCATACACCCTTCTTGTTGGAAAGGATGTTTAACGAAGGAATACCTGATCCCATTGAGGAATATGAGATTCCATCCTCACCAGTTCCTAGTCAAGGACCTACACCCTGCAAAACGCCAATGAATGTTGCCAAACTAGTGGACTTCATGTCTTCTGAGGTCCGAACCATGATCATAGCAAAGCTGTATGGAGATCCTGAGTTATTCCTTGCACTTCAAGCATTCCTTAACGGAGAGCTCCGAACGGGATTACCGCAGTTTGCGCAACCAAATAGGCCTGACGCGATTATGATTGATAAGGAAAATCATGTGCAATCACTTGACTTAGATGGACACGAGTCTGTGATCGAGGTACCCATTAACGAATTAGGGCAGTATTTTGAAGGCGACGAGTCTAATGCGACCCTACCCATCACTACCAAGGGATTAACTATAAAGGGAATTCTTGATGGTGGTGCGGGAGTTAGCATCGTTACAAAAGATTGTTGGGAATCCATGGGAAAACCCCGCCTCAGTGTTACTAACATTGTGGTAAAGATGGCAAATGGTACCATAGCCAAACCTATGGGGATGCTCAAGGATCTTAAGATCAAAGTTTTAGGACACAAGGTACGACATACGTTCATTGTAATGGATTTCTCTAAACACCTTATGTCATATGAAATGATTTTAGGACGACCATTCATGAGGGAAGCACAAATGGTTCACGATTGGTCTAAAAATCATGTCTATTTGCAATTCCAAGACTCTGTCCTTAGAGTGGATTTGGTGACTGGTAAGGTACACCCCTTAGGGAGTAAAACCATTATTGATCATCGCTCTGACACCACAGTTCACTCGGCCCCACTACAATATTGTTACACTTGTAAGAAGGATACAGACATTGGCCAAGATTCTCCTTATATGGATATCCTACCTGGGATGACTGAGTCGGACAATGTGGATTGGGTCCACCTAGCATCAACCATAGACACTTTGGGAAATAGGGGGACGACCTGGGTAACACCTGAGGGGGATGAAATTCCTGTACCCTTAAATATGCTACAAGCAATGCATATCGCTTCCGACAAGACTCATCCTAATGTCACGAAGAAAACATACAAGTGGGTCCCTAAAGCTTCTTTAGTGACCATAGCTAGTGCTAAAAAACAGAAGCCTTGTAAGAAACGTACCACTCGCTCCAAGAAAAGTAAGAAAATGTTGCGATGGATCCCTAAACGACTATTGGAAGCCCAAGGCCACTATCAAGGAAATGATCAAATCTGGGTGCCAAAACGTAGATTGTGCTCTTACCTATCACCTGACCCAAGTGAGCCCAATCCCGTAGCTCCAAAACGAATCAATGATCGTGGAAAGGAAAAAATAACAGAATGTTACACACCCGTTCTAAAGCTAGTTTGGGTACCAAAGAAAGAACGATTTGTTCCACCTAGCTCAGGAAGGGGGGAGTCCCATGAAGCTTCTAGCTCCTCATGTAATACATCCATAGAGGTAAAAGCTTCTACACAGCCTCCATCTATAGTAGTGGACCTCCACGAAGCTACAAAAGAATCCACACCTCCCAGTGTTCAAGAATCACCTGATGAACCACTTCAAGTGCGATCCTGGGAGAGTACCTTACCACCGTTGCAACTTGGCGAGGCACCTAGGGTAATAGAAAACTAATGGCAAAAATCCTCACCTATTCCCCTTTAGTCTTCATCTTTTCTTCCTTTTGGGAAGATTCACCATGCCTAGCGCATTTTACCCCTATGGCATCTACTCCTTTAACCTTGGTCTTATCCTCCTCCACTTTCTCCTTTCCTTTATCTTCAAGACTGATGATGCTTACTGTTTGATTGCCAATTGGTGGTGGGGGTAAGGGTGGAATGAGAGGTTGTGGTGGTGGTGGTGGTTGTGGTTGAATGGGTGGTTGTAGGATTTGCACGGGTGGTGTTTGTTGTGGTGCCCTCGGTGGTGGTGGTCTTGCTCTCGGTGGTGAAACCTGGTTTTGCCTGGCTCCTCTGTTGAAATTCTGCCTCCTTGGGTGTGGACAATAGTACATGCCATGACCATCCTCCCCACAATTGTAGCAGTGGTATTCTTGGTTTTGCCTTCGTTGTCCTCTTCCTTGCTCTTGGTTGCGATTGTGCGCATGCCCTTGTTGTATCAAATAGACTGAGAGATTCTCAAGTTGATTTGTGATTCGATTGAGCAGGTCTTGCTGATCTTCAATTGGTTCTTGTGGTTGAATCCTCTGGGCGGCTGTTGTAGGTGGTGCTAGAGGTGGTCGGGTCCTAACGGCTTCCTCTTCATCGATATTCCTAGCTTGTAGGCACAACTTCTTGTCTTTAAGGCGGGCCACTTCAACTGCTAGCTCATACGTAGCAGGAAACCTTCCCTTCACCTTCTCTTTAAGAGTTGACCATAACCCAGCCACAAACCGATCCTTTTTTAAGAAATCAGGTGCCCCCTCATCCTCTCTTAGCGATGCAACCCATCGCCCCCATAAATCTACAAACTTTGACTCGTATGATGCGTATTCTAGCATACTGCCCTGCTTCAACTCTGTCAACAATTGCCATAGCTTCTATGATGTTGTGCCCTCTCCAAAACGCTTGACAAAGGCTGCTCTTAATAAGTCCCACCGTTCCTTGGTTGCTTGTGCCAAGGCATTGTACCATGATCTTGCCTCCACCTTCATTAGAAGTGGGAAGATGCGCAAGCGCGAAGCATCATCATCTCTCACAGAGATGACACATGCTATTTCCAAGTTGTCTAGAAAGTCTGCAGCATCCTCACCCACCTTACCAGTAAAGGTTGGAAATGCTACACTTGCCATTGTGAGAGTGAGAAAATTAACTCGACTTAGAAATCTTAAAAATAAATAAATAAATAGAGATTCAATACATGGGTGCTCGGTAGATGGAAAACATACTATACAAGGATGAAAATAACTACATCAAAAGACACTTCATGATTAATCATAGGGAGGATAAAGGGTAGAGAAGAGGTGTTTATCTCTTGCAGTCGTTCTCTACCAAACATGGTTGTAATGCTCTGCTGATAAAACATCTTGCGGTCCAAGTTTACTTTGATTGATTGAATTCGTTGTGGTGCATAAGTTTGGTTCCTTGCAAAAGGCTGATGCGCTGGTCCATCACATGATAATTCGGAAAGGCTCTCTCCTTCGTGGTGGAAGGTTATAGTCGGAGGTGTAGAGCTCTTGGTAGTCGAGGTCAAATTTATAGAACCACAGGACAAGGTTATCTTCGTCTTCTAGCTCTAGGACTGCCCCTCTAGCAAGCTCTTGGAAAAGCTTGAACTCTCTCTGTTGAGCCAGCAGAGGATCACACCCACATTTTTGCTCACACCCATCATTTTGTAACCATTGATTGTAATAAATGTCTTTTCGACATTAATTTTGATTTGAGCCCTTCACTAAGTAACGGGACTCAATTGAGTTTCCAGCTTGTAATCCCGAAGTAATTTCACCCGCTGATGTAAATAATTAGAGATGTTCTCACCTCCAAGGCTGAGGTATATAAGCCAAAGTTTTGTAACCTAAGGAGATTCAATTATTAATCAAAGTGAGTTTTTGAGCGCCGTGACTGTGTCTGAGAGAGAGAGAGAGAGAGAGTCTTATCTTCTTTGCTACGCGAGCTACGGGACCGCCATTGGAGAAGCGTCACCGCCATTGTGTTAGCAACGGTGAGAGCTACGCACAGATACCAAGAGTGTGCGCTATCAGCTTCTACGTGTGGTAAGTTCTTACGAGCTTCGGTGTGAGTTTTCTTTCAACTCGTGTGTCGGAATAGAGCGTGCAGCATATCTATAGAACCACAACGAGTAGAGCTACACATTAGTACCATCGGGGTCAAGTTTCGGTCACCTGTATTTTTCGGCCTGTCTTCATACGCGTTTGCCGCACGGAGTGGTTATAGGTTGATTTTGCAGTTCAAGTCTTTTGGGTGTTGTTCTTACCTAGTGTCTAGACTTCCCCTTGAGTTTGAGATCGATTCGATGATTCTAGATCCTGTTTCGTATAGCATTCGTTCGTAGTACAGATTTCAGTCACTTGCGTATTCTAGAACTTAGATTTGATTTCCTTAGTAGTGATTGTCATTAGAAGGTCGAGTAGGTGATTTGACACCCACCTAGTTGTTTCCATGCGCCTGCGGGTCAAGCTCCGTCCTCGTCTGACAAATTCTGTTGTTGGTTGAGTTCTCGCTATTTAGCTTCCGCTAGCGGCGTAACCGCCTTAACATTTGGCGCCGTTGCCGGGGACGAGAGCCCTAAGTAGGTGACCTTAGACTAATCCTACGAGGTGAGTCGTATAAACTACTTTGTATACTTTAGTTAGAAAAGATCTAGGAGTGGTGGACTTCGAAGGTCTCGAGAGATACTAGGAAGTGGGGTATTCCTGGGTCTTCCGTGTTGACAGTATTTTTAGTTTAGCTTAGATTAGATTGTTTTTGATGGTGTTTAAGTGGTGGTTGACATAAAAAGCATTTGCTACTCCTTGTGGGGTAGTAAATCTCTTTATATTTTCAATTGCAAAAAATCCATTTTATGATTAGAAGTAGCTTAGGTAGGGCCTGATTTGATCCTGATCTAGAGCTATCAATTGGTGTTCTATTTGCTTGATGTGTTTGATTGCATGTTAGATCACTGAAAAAGTCGCTTTGGTAGTGAAATATGCAATAAACAAAGTTCAGAAAATTTTTCTGTGTAACTGATTGTTGTTAAGCACTTAAAAGAGCTATTGGAAGAGTTCTGTGCTGAAAAATTGGAAATCTGCAACTTTAGACATCATACGCGTATGATGTCTTAGGACCTAAATAGAGACTAAAATTGATAATTTGACATTGCCAGAGTGTTTAGAAGGGGGGTTTTACCCTATGATCAACTTGAAACAAGGGCTTTATCACTCTCAGAAACCCAAAAGACCAAGTCAGAGAGCAAAAAACGCAAAGAACAAGAAATTTTGATTAAGATCTTGTTTTTACATTCAAACCTGACAAAAACACTTGAAACTCAATTATAAACATTGGAGAAGGCTTAAAACCAAAAATAGTCAAAATCTGGGACAAAAAACATCATACGCGTATAATGTCTTTTGGCACTTCCACTGCTTATTTTTGATATCTAACCTGACAAGATTGTTACAGGCACTGTAGGAAGCAAAAATATCAAGTTTGGACCCAAATTGATGAAAAAGACATCATACGCGTACGATGTCTTTGACCTAATTTTGGACATATTTTGATACTTTGCTAACACAGATCCATTGTAATAGTTGTCTAGAGGTTATATTTCAAGTTTCATCCCATTTGGATCACAATTGACCCAAAAACAAGTCAAAAGCAGAAAATTGCCAAGAAAAGCCTGAACTAGCCATAACTTGCTCAAACAGAGTTCAAACTGAATTTTGTGAGTGAACAGAGCATAAAGGGGCCACTGAGAGTGAGCATAACCAAAATAGTCAAAATCTGTGAAAAAAGACATCATACGCGTATAATGTCTTTTTCAGCATAACTGCGACAAAATTCTCACTTGATGAAACAGAAGATGTCCAACTGACAAGATTAAACAATTGACCAAGTATCAATCAGTTTGGATCAATTCTGACCACAAAAACTTAAGGAAAACAAATTGCCGAGACAGAAAAGTTAAAGTCCTTCAGGGGAATTGATGAATTTGAGATCGGGCAGGAATCTCCGGAATAATCAACCAAAACAAGGGGAACCAGCAAGTGTCATATCAACCGAGGGAAGTGTAAACCAAAGTTGGGTGCAACCATTAGAGCCGATCTTTGAAGGAAGTGTCTCTGATACTTCTTCGGAGAGATCTTACGAGATTTTCACCGAAAACTTGGAACACTTGAACAGGAACAACAGAGAAAATATGGCAGCAGGATCATCAAACCCTTCCGCCACCATGAAGCTTTTGTTCATAAAATACCAGTACGACAATGAGCAAGGTGCCAAGATCTACAAAGATGGAATGGACCGCTATTGTGTAAAGATAGAAGATAGACCTAGTGAGTTCAAGGTCTTAGTGCCTGTGAGCTATAGCGGAGATAGATATCTAGATGACGAGGGTACCATGTACTTGGTAGTCCTAAACCCTAACATTGTGGACAAGTGGGGAATGATGGGCACCAAAGCCAAAATAGATGAAGAACTCGAGGAGAAAGCACCAATAATGAACTTCCCTAATGCGAGGTTAAGAAGAGAGAATGAAACTACAAGGATCAACACTGATAACATCTGTGTGGGGCTATACAAATATAATAATGGGGAGCAAGATCTCTATTATAGATGTGAAGAACCCTACACCGGAGAGTTGACAGACAAAAAAAGACTCTATGTCTTTACCTACACAGAGGGATCGGAAGTGAAAATTGCCGCTTACGATAAGTATGGCAGGCAATATTCAACAATGGGCAAGAAAGAATTAGAAGGATATACATACTTTGGGGGACCACTACATCAGTATTATGTTACTTCTAGCTCACATAGACCAGCACCAACAACTGGAGTGCAAAACTCTATGACAACAGGAGGACAAAGAACTCAAGTTGCTGACTCTTTCAGTCAACCTTGGGACTCGAAGCTCGGACCAATGGGATCATTACATTCCAGAGAGTCAATGGAGACGAATCGAGGTAGTGCAGTTCCAATCCCCACCTATACCACTCCAGGTCCAAGGTTTGAAGCGGAACCATCACATTTACCTCCCAGTAGTAGATTCAGGGCAGAGGAACCGACAAGGGTAACCCATGAAGTCCATGATGCTAGAGAAAGCTTTAGCCGAGACACAGGAGCAATGAGATTGGTAGCAGATCATAGACGTATGAGACCATCTCAAGTAGCCAAGTGTATGCCAAAGAAGTATGGTGGTTCAGGAGATCCGTATGCACATGTGTCACTCTTTAAGCAAGTCTTAAGAGCTGAGCAGATAACAGATTTCCATACACAATACGAGGGATTTGGTCTTACTCTAGAAGGTACTGCATTGACATGGTTTCAACCAATGAACATAGGGGGATTCCATGACATTGACCATTTGCTAAGAGAGTTTGCTGAGGAATTCTCAAAACGAGGGATTAAGCACAATACGGTCTCACAAATATATGCTTTCAAACAGAGAGAACACGAAAAGGTGAAGGAAGCTTCACTTCGCCTTAAACAATACATTGAGAGATGTCCAGTACGTGAACGACCACAAGATGACAGACTATCTGTTCTCTTTATTGAGGGACTGAGGAACGACACTCTCAAGAAGGACTTGCACTTGAAAGCTTGTACAAGTTTCGAGCAAGTAACGAGAGAGGCATTGTACTTAGTGGATAACTGTACGGTTTATGGAGAGATGTCAGCGGATACATATTTTGCATCCAGTAGCTCCTCCTCCGTAGCGAGCGAGACTACCACTAAAAAGAATGTTCAAACAATAACCATGCCAAATGTAGAGCAAATGATAGAAGATGCTCGAAAAAGGATGGCACCATACCAAAAACCATTGCCAAAAACACTGAAATGGTGTGCTATTGAACAAAAATGGACAAACCATCCAACAGAGGAGTGTTATTACAACAAAGGGTACGTAAGGGAGCGCCAGTATGCACCTCCTGCTCAATTAGCACCACCTCAGATACATCCAGTACCTCGATACCCAACGGGAAATGTACCAGGACCTATGGGGATAGAAAGACCGCAACCGGTATTGGGACAACAACCACCTTTACCAGGAGCAAGACCAGTGGGCATTAGATATGCACCAAACTTAGAGAATCAGGAAGAACAAGCCTTAGTGCCTGTTCAAGCCTATTACGAAGAATCGGGTGCACACATGTCTCCGACAGTGTATTACCCACCAGAAGAACCAAAACAACCAGAACCATGGGGCATGATGGGGAATGTTGGAACACCAACAGTTACAAGTGCTTCTGATGAAGAGAGATACAATATGGACGCAAGAACCTTGATGTTCATAGCTCATGGAGGGTTAGCAGGACAGAGACCATCCTATCCACAAAGGACGAATCAAGCGGGACCAAGACCAGCACTAGGACCCTGTTACAAGTGTGGAGGTGACCATCTGATGAATGTTTGCCCACATACGGAAATCATTAGAATTAACGCTTATTGCACTGAGTGTGGGGTTACTCACTTTATTGAGGATTGTTCAAAGAATCCAAACAAAATGCAAAAGACGACATTGAATATGTTAGAAACTATTCCTACCAGCAGTGGGTCTGAAAATGAAACTCTGATACCAACGCAAGTTGTTACTAGAGCTCAAGCTAAGAAAACCACTAGAGAACCTGAGAATGGAAAGTTAGCGACTGACGTGGTTAGTCAAGGACCGTGGAGTCAGAAAAACACATGGAAAGCTAGAAAAGCACGCATGAAGTTGAGAAAAGAACGTGAAGACGCTATTCTAGCTGAGGAACTAAAGCAAACTAAAGCTAGATTAGAAAAACTTGAGAGTCAAAACGGGAAACGAGAGATGAGCCCGGAAAGAACGAAACAAAAGAGTATCAAAGAAACAACGAACTTAAGCTCAGGGGGATCAGTGCTAGTCGACAAAGTACACGAACCATTGGACGCACTGATGAGAGCTTACGAAGCTAGGTTAAAGAACAACCAAACACAAGAACAGAGGTGGATGGCATACCCAAACGCGGAATTGGAAAAGCAGAGACTTGAAATGTGCCAGAGAATGATCGAGACTGCACAAGCCTTATTAGAACCACCAAAAGAAACAATGAATTGTGGAAAGGAAAACCCAATTCAGCAAGAGACTATCGTTTCACGGGTAACTGAAAAGACTCCCAGTGCACAAAAGCCTGAAAATACACAAAAGGATGACCGCATAGTATTGAACACAACCGATTAGGAGATAGAGAGTTTTCATCCAGTCATACAGAGGATTTACGGAAAAGATGAGGATTACAATGAATTTTGGAAACAAGTGAGAGAGGCAAACTTTGCAAACGAGCTAAGTTGCCAAGCTAATCAGACAAATTGGGAAAAGGACATCAGGAATCCTCCCATAGTGGAATTTGAGGCAGGATCTCAAGTGGACTTGGATCTGCAATCTTACTGGGGAGATGGGGGCTCTGTTAGAACAATGGAGAGCAAACCTCATTCACTGAAAACCTTACCTTCATACTTAGGAGAGTATGAAGCAAAATCCGAGATTAGAGCACTTCCCTCACGAAAGTTCTCATCAGAAAAAGTCATGGACTCGCAAGGATTGATAGAGATTTTGTCAGCACCAGTGACATGCACTATCACTCTAGCTGAGCTTTTGAGGCTAAGACCACATATGTGGACCACTGTAGGAAAATGCTTGGAGAAATTCGGGATAAAAGATCCAACATCGAGATTGCAAGAGAGCATAGAGGAGCTGAGCAAACCACAAAAGAACGCTAAGCCTGTACCCTTAAACAAGGTCGGAGAGTATTGCGAAGGTGAAGAGGGGAATACAACCTTACCAGTTGAATTCCAAGGAGTGAAGACGATGGCAATACTAGATAGCGGAGCAGGGGTAGCCATTGCTACAAAAGAAATCTGGAAAAAATGGGGGAAACCAGCAATAAGGAAGACTAGGTTGAAACTCCAATTAGCAGATAGACACATGGAGAAACCTATGGGTTTATTAGAGAAAGTCGTAGTGACTTCTTGCGGCATTGAATACGAACATACTTTTGCTATTGTCGATTTTGCCAAGAAGAATAACTATGATATCATATTGGGAAGACCATTCATGAGACAGTTGAAAATGGTCCAAGATTGGGGCTACGATCACATATACTTGAGAAATATGGAAACCACTACACGTGTGAACCTGAAAGACCATAGCTACAAAGATGTGAACCGAACACCGGTAGAGGAGTTTGATTCAGCTACTTTGGCGGGATCCGAATTTCCAGCTTGGTTAGGTAAACCCAAGGAGTTATGGATGTGTGGAGCTTCGAAATGTGGAAGTCTGAAACGAGAAGAATGTGTTTTAGAAAGGGCTATCGAAGACGAAACTTCTGTAGGAGAACCCTTTCCAGAGGACACGTTTGAACCATTAGAATGGACACACATTCTAGCAACCCTAGATGTTTGTGCAATTCCGGATGGTCCCACAACGAAATTTTGCGACAAGGACGGGTACGACGTGGTTCCGTATTTCATGTTGCGAACTATACTCGAAAAAGAAACTGAAAAGAACGATACACTGGGAAAGGAAGATGAAGAAGAGGTGTTTCACGACATTCCCAATCATCCAGAGTGGGGAAATGAAGTAGACAACGAGTCAACGGACAATTCAAGCGGAAACGAAGAAACTATAACGGATGTCCGATTTTATGATTTTCCGAACCAAACTAAACAGCGCCAAAAACACTATAGAGCAAAGAAAAAAACAAAAGGGGTTAGAACCAATCCGATGCCTAGAATAAGAGGAAAAAATCAATTCCTAATGCTAGTAAAGGCTGAAGATTGTGTTAAGGATAAGATTTCTGGAAGAATGAGAGGCAGTGATCAAAAGAGCTTACGAAAAGACAAAAGAGGCTCAAGAAATCAAGTTCAAAAGAATGGAACGAAAACTGAAACAGAAAAATCAGAAAAGAACAAGCGCAACAGAGAATACACGGAGTCCAAGTTAGAACGTAGAAACAAGTACAGAGAGCTCAAGAAAACTCTGAAGGAAGTTTGGACGACAGAAATTGAGAGTGGAGAGGACGAAAACGTCAAAATCAAGGAAAACATGGATGTTCCCTCTCACTATAGGAAATTCACAATAGAGGATAGGAAGGTGATATTAACCCCACCTATTCGAGAGAGGAAGGAGAACGAATCTTATGACGGACCGGAGGATGCACAAAAAGTTGATTTAGCAGCTCCAGGTGAGCCACCTAGACCGGTCTACATAGCCACAGATTTGTCTCCAGGCGAGGAAGAGAGACTTTTGAGTCTTCTCAGAGAGTATAGGGATGTGTTTGCATGGTCTTATAAGGACTTAAAGGGAGTTGACCCATCGATATGCCAACACTCAATCCCACTGAAACAAGACGCAAAGCCTAGTAGACAGAGACCATACACATATAATGATACTTTTGCTAAGCGAATCAAGGAAGAGATAGATAAGCTAATGGAAGCTGAATTCATATACGAGATTGAACACACCGATTGGGTATCTCAAGGCGAGGAAATCAACACACAGAACAAAGCAGGTTTGGGTCGCAAAGAGTTTGTGGCAAGCACAAGCAAAGCGGAAGCAGATTTGGATTGTGAAAAAAGACAACAAGGTAACGAAGAATCCATCTACTGATTCTACTACCGAAGTGCCAAAACCAACCCAAAACCCGACCACCAATCCATCAATCAAACAAAGAGCAGCTTTATTGGAAAGACTGTTGTATCATCGCTCTACAATTGCATTGGGAACTTATGACCAAAACAACTACAATGCTTCACCCACAGACACTTCATAGTCGTCCGGGAGGACTCAGACTAGGAGGGGGGGAGGTATACAGGAGCTACAAAGCAGCTACAAGTGGAAAAAACAAAGAAAAACAAAAATTATATTACAAGGGCAGTGTCTTACATGATTTTGCAATTTTTTATGTTTGATTGCGGATATTGATAATATTTATGCCCTTATATATCTTGTTTTGCAACAAGAAGAGATCAAATGATGAATTTGGGTCTCTAGATGTGTAAATATCACTAAATAAGAGTGTTTTTGGAGCTAAAAAGTGGAAAAAAGTGGTAATCCAAGTCCAGAAATCACAAAGAAGTGTATATTCATATACACAGGGTTACCAGCTATTTATCGTGTATGTTTGGAATTTTTTGGCTTCAATTTGCTATTTTCCTTTATTTTTTATGATTTTCTTAATAAAAATAAAAGAAAAATAAAAAAGCAGGTGAAATGAGATCGGAAAAAAGAAAAGAATAGACGGTGATGATCCTAATGACAAGGGCAACCCATGGTAAAAATGGGGTACAATTCTGAAAAAGTTGCGGAAAGCCCGAAATGACAGAATTTTGGCAAAGTGGACAGATTTCTCGGAAACAGGTCAAACGGAGTCCAAATTGAGAAATTTCAAATCCTAAAGTGCATTTCACGACGAGATAGGAGCACATGTCAAATTTGGTAACAAGTGATCCGGGAAGCCCGAAGTTAAGTATTTTTCACTTCACTATCAAGCTCATTTCCACTATTACCTTCTTGGAGAGAGCAAAGAGCACACAGGAGCATCCGACCTTCTACCGCCTTCTACGACTGCTACGAGAGCTCAGAGGACACCAGACATGAGAGGTAGACTCGTTGCCATAAGCTTTTGATGCTTATCGTTAACTTTTGTCGCGAAAACTCACCAAAACCAAGAAACAAGAGCAGACGGGGAATGGGGAGGAACTCTAGGTAGGGGCACAACCGCCTAACCAAACCTTGCAAGAACTTAGAGGTGGGTTACCCTAGTATAGGAGATGAGTTTCTAGCACTCAAAGCTCGAGAAAGAACGACTGGAAAAACCCTAGGTCAACGGAGCCTGCAAGAGGCAAACAGAAAAAAGTTGTCGGAACGACACAAAACTTCTCAGGAAGCTTAACAACATCGAGGGCAATGCAACCTTGGAGTATCTCCGGGTTTGGATCAAGAAAAGTAGGTCGGAACAACCGATTCGGCTACGGACACACAAAGCGTCATTTTGGCATAACGGCTAAAATTGACGACCAAATTACATGAAACTTCACAAGCAGCTTCAAATATACATGGATGACTTATGTTTGCAAGCAAAACCCAAAAGAAAGCTGATTCACTTACCGACGGTGAAAAAGACGCTTTCGGGCAACCAAATGGAGAAAGATGGAGAACGGGGAGCCAAAGTCAAGTTCAACCAAATAGGTGGCTTCACAACATATCCAATGAGCTGGAAATGCAACTCTCGAGAAGAAAAGTTGAAGAAATTCAACTCCAAGGCAAAAAGACGACTTCGGAGACTGAAATGCATATAAGGGGGCTTTTTAGCTAAACTGATGACTTTTCAAGTTGAAAACTAGTTAGCAGGGCTTAGGGCACTAGCACAAAGCATTCTTTGCACAAAAAGACCAACATTTGAAGAAAAGACATCATACGCGTATGATGTCTCACAGCATAATTTTCAAATCCATTTCAACATTTGAGTGCATAGCCTCATTCCACATGTTAATCACATCCTATGAACCAAGTATCATGAGAATTGGAGTTAGAAAACCCAAGGAAAACCAAAAAGACGCAAAGTAGGCCATAAAATTGATTTTTGGTCCTAATTTGGTCAAAATAACTCCAAACTCATTGAAACTTTGTAGGATTGTTGATTAACACATCTACAAGCTATCTGGAACCAAAAAGCACCATTTTGACACAAAAGACATCATACGCGTATGATGTCTATTTGCACTTACAGAGCCAAAAATGCTCATTTGTCATCATACATCCATTATATATATCTAATACATGCTACATATGAAGTTTGGAACCATTTGGTCAAGTGGATCACCCCATTAGCCCAATTAAGAGAAAATCCTTCATACAAAGCCTATTTTTGTCCCAAATCCAACATATTCAAGTCCAAACCAAGATTTGAGTATAAACAGTCCTTCACTAGCACATGGAGAGTCCACAGAACCAATCCCATGCAAAATTGATGAAAAAGACATCATACGCGTATGATGTCTCCAGAGCCATTTTTAGTCCAAATTCTATCCAAACTTGATAAATCCACTGAATAAGCCTATCTAAAGCCAAAACCAAGCTTATAGAGAAAATTGGTCCAAAAATGCACTAAAAGACATCATACGCGTATGATGTCTCACTATGTGATTTTGGCACTTCAGGGCTTCAACCACCAAACAGAAGTGTTCTACATGCCATTTGAAAGTAATCCACCAAGTTTTACCCAATTTGGATCATAAAATCCAATTCCCTTTCAAAATTTTGCCAAGAGCCTGAACTGGACTGAACTGGCCAAAACTTGACCAAATGGGATCCAAACTCAAATCCAAGCATATGATACTCATGTATACACTATCAGCTACAAGCACAACCAATATGAAGTCATTCTGACACAAAAGACATCATACGCGTATGATGTCTCAAGCATATTTTTGAGCCCAGTTTGCATATTTTTTTCACCTACATTGCATCCTTAGGCCCTGAATAGCTCATGTTTCAATTTTCAAGTCATTTGAATAGTTAAAAGCTTCATTTCGGCTTCCAGTACTGAAAAGACGCTAACTTCTGAAATTGGAGTTACAGGATCCATGGATTCCGCTAAGTCATCGGCAACTAAGAGAAAAAGACCAACCATCAAGGATGCTCTTGTAGAAGCAGAACCTTTTGATATTCCCACAGAAACCCTCAAGCCAACCAAGACTTGGGTGGAGGAAGCAGTACTAGAAAAAGAGGGAATAAAGATCTACCAGGGGACTTTCAGAGATCCTCAAGGGCAATCGGTCGATGTACCTATGATCCCACGAGAATTAGTGGATTATAGCAGATCAGAGAACATCAGCAGATACCTGGAAAAGGATGACTTACACAGGTTCTTCACCTCGAGACCATAAGGTGTAGACACAAGAAGAGTGTATGAGTTGGCAACATCCATTCAGAAGGATGGGAAAGCCACGTTGACAGCCATGGATGGAGAAACAGTTGAAGTACAGATCACTCCACAGCTCATTGCAGATGCATTGATGCTGCACAACAAAGGGAGTTCTGTCAGAGAAAGAAGGGAGGCCATAGAGGTCTATGGATCAAAGAAACAAAATACAACCTACGGAGATATGGCAGATCAACGGGCGGCAACCCTTTGCCGATTATACAACCAGTTTTTCCATGTGTGCCGTAAAAGACCGCAGAAGTATACTACACCACCCCATGCCATTGCGACAACCATCACATGGGCACTGAAGAGCCACATGCCAAAAGAGGTGAATTATGCTCAATACATCCACGAGCAAGTAATCGCCATGCACAACCAGAAGCCAAAGTACATAGGAGGAGGCGAAATCCTAACAAGAATAGCTTATGAAGCTATTGGAGCTAGGGATCAAGGGCCACGGGTTCCCTCCCAGAATGAATGGCTTAGAGAAGCCGATGAAGAGAAAGAACAGCAAGAAGTATCCAAGAGGGCGTCCACAAGAGCACGCCGAAAACTAGAAATAGTTTCAGAACCTGAAGAGGCTGTGGACGAGCCGCTAAAGAAGAAAGCGAAGAAGAAGGCTGATCCCAAGCAAACCAAAAGTCAAAAAGCCGCAAGAATGGAAAGGCTGGTGGAGCAGTTTAGAGCGGAAAGAGCTCTAAAGGGGGACTTTGAAGAAATGTGGGTGCCAGACCCCACTAAAGTCGGAACCAGCTCAGCCAGGCCACATGTTGATCAATATGATCAATATATTAGAGCTTATGAGGAGTCGGAGGCCATACTGGAGTAGCAACCTGTCGAGCCTTATACTGAAAAGGAAGTACAGCTTTTAAAAGCTGAGCTGAAAAAGGACGACAAGGAGAAGAAGGAAGTAGATGAGTCTACTGAACTTCGAGAGAAAGACGGGCAAGCAAACAAAGGGAAAGCCAAGATGACTGAGGACAATCAGCCCTCCTTTACTGATGTACCAAGCCCGAAGAAGACGGAAATTATTGTGGAGGAGACCACAATAGAAATAGAAACAGAAGTTATGGAAAAGCCGGAGGCCGGGACCAAGGGAAAGGAGATAGATCCCGTTCAGCAAAAGAAAGATGATTATGAGGATCTGGTAGCGATCGGATACAGTGAAGAAGAGGCCCTGGAGGCAGTTTATGGGATATCCCTACGAAAACAGGATGATCGGAAAGGGACGAAGGAAAAGACAAAGGGTACAATGGAGAGTACAGAGAAAATGGACGAACAGAACATACTAGAAGAGCCGAAGCCATTGGAGGTGGTGGCAGAAAGAGCTATCAAGTTGACAAATGAAGATGAAAAAGACATGCACATGGTGCATGAACTGCTCAGCAAGATTAAAGAAAGATCCAGAGCAAAGGAAGTAGCAATTGAGACAGCAAAACAAAAGGAAGCAGAGCTGCAGAAGAAGTTAGAGAATGCTATGACTGAATCTGAAAGTCATAAAGCATCACTCTACGACGCAAAAAATGAGAGAGACGGCTTGATACTCCAACTAGCCGAAGCTTCAAGAGAGGTAACAAGTTCACAGGAAGCAAAGGAGCGAATAGAAGATGAGCTGGAGGCAGCCAAGGATGAGCTCATTGAGCTAAGGGAAAGAGTCGAACTTCAAGAAAGGACAATCACGAGACTCAGGACCACCCCTAGAGCTAGCAGAGCAGGAACAGAACAAGAGGGAGCCCTCGTACCAGCTCTGGAAGATCAGGTCAGAAGTTTGCAAAGAGAGCTAAGGTTAGAGCAAGTGCAAAGATTGCACATGGCGGAGGGATCATTGGCTGCAGAGGAGAGGCTCACATCAGAAAACCAAACACTAAGGACAAAAAATGAGGCCCTCCGCAAACAGCTCCAAGACCTCCAAGAGCAACAAAGAAGAGAAACAGAGACACCACAAGATGAAGCAGGGGGAGCAGCCATAGAGCTACCAGAAACTGGAGAGGCAATCACAATTGAAGATCCAGCCCCAGTTCAAGAAGTGGCCTCAACTTCAGGAATCTCTGAAGAAGAAGAACAAAGGCTCCAGGACCAAATAGAAAAGTCAACAGAGGAAAGTGCCAAGGCGGAAATGGAATGGGAAAGGAGACTCCTCATCTCCATTAGACTTCAAGGTTTAGACACAAAAGTGCTCCATGAAGAGTGGATGCAACCCAGCCTGCCTTTCCCTGTGATGAAATTTGAAGTGATAAAGACGAAAAAGAGAATAGAGGAGGAGCAGTATGTCGCTCTTTACGAAGGCGACATCACAAAAGATGAACAATCAAAGAAGATTGTAGATTCTCAACCTAGATGGAGGAAAGGTTGGCTGAACAAATACCCAGCCTACCTCATCTACTTGGTAGAGGCTCCAAAGGAGATTCGGGAGGATGCAACCTTCTGCCCGGTGCCAAGAGTCAGAAGCTGGAAAGAGCATGGCAGGATTGCAGAAAAGAAGCCAAATTGGCTTAATTACCCAAGGATGCCAGGACCAAAGGCAGGAGAGAGAATAGGTAAAGCCTACATGGTGAAAACCCTAACGGGCACCATCAAACTCTTTACTGGCTCTCCTGACCTTTCGTGTCAGATGCTAAAGAAAATCTGCAGGAATCTCTTACCATGCATTGAAGTGTTCGCGCCAGATAAAGCCACGACCTCGAGTCTACTATCGACGGCCGACACCGTGACGGATATGATGTATGATCTTTCATTCCAGACATCACCAAAGGTGTTACATCTCTTATACCAAAGAATTATGTTTTTGCCTAGCTTCCACATGCAAACATTCGAAGAAGCTTTCTACACCGGCTTTTTCACTCACGAAAGCAAAATATTCGGCCCAACCTTGACCATCGACAACCTACGCTACGAATAACATTTGCAGATGCTCAAGACGACAGGACTCTATTGACCAAGCCTAAAAGTCATGTCAGGGACGACATGAACGCGGAAGGGGGGAGTGTTGAGCCAGCAGAGGATCACACCCACATTTTTGCTCACACCCATCATTTTGTAACCATTGATTGTAATAAATGTCTTTCCGACATTAATTTTGATTTTAGCCCTTCACTAAGTAACGGGACTCAATTGAGTTTCCAGCTTGTAATCCCGAAGTAATTTCACCTGCTGATGTAAATAATTAGAGATGTTCTCACCTCCAAGGCTGAGGTATATAAGCCAAAGTTTTGTAACCTAAGGAGATTCAATTATTAATCAAAGTGAGTTTTTGAGCGCCGTGACTGTGTCTGAGAGAGAGAGAGAGAGAGAGAGAGAGAGAGAGAGAGAGAGAGAGAGAGAGAGAGAGAGAGAGAGAGAGAGAGAGAGAGAGAGAGAGAGAGAGAGAGTCTTATCTTCTTTGCTACGTGAGCTACGGGACCGCCATTGGAGAAGCGTCACTGCCATTGTGTTAGCAACGGTGAGAGCTACGCACAGATACCAAGAGTGTGCGCTATCAGCTTCTACGTGTGGTAAGTTCCTACGAGCTTCGGTGTGAGTTTTCTTTCAACTCGTGTGTCGGAATAGAGCGTGCAGCATATCTATAGAACCACAACGAGTAGAGCTACACATTAGTACCATCGGGGTCAAGTTTCGGTCACCTGTATTTTTCGGCCTGTTTTCATACGCGTTTGCCGCACGGAGTGGTTATAGGTTGATTTTGCAGTTCAAGTCTTTTGGGTGTTGTTCTTACCTAGTGTCTAGACTTCCCCTTGAGTTTGAGATCGATTCGATGATTCTAGATCCTGTTTCGTATAGCATTCGTTCGTAGTACGGATTTCAGTCACTTGCGTATTCTAGAACTTAGATTTGATTTCCTTAGTAGTGATTGTCATTAGAAGGTCGAGTAGGTGATTTGACACCCACCTAGTTGTTTCCATGCGCCTGCGGGTCAAGCTCCGTTCTCGTCTGACAAATTCTGTTGTTGGTTGAGTTCTCGCTATTTAGCTTCCGCTAGCGGCGTAACCGCCTTAACACTCTCTCTTTGAGCAACTTCACTTTCCTGCAAGATAGAGTGCCATCTAGTGTATATACATGTGTGATGAGGTAGGTGGTGAGTCTTACCACTTGTATTAATCCAAGTTGGATGGATACATAGCAAGCTGTAAAGTCGTCATCATAGCCTTGATTCACAAGCAACACCCCTTGAAGGTGGAGGGTCTTGTCTTTCCGCCAAGCAAAACCTGTATCAAAGACCTTGTCGATGACAAGCTCCGCCACTTCACTCGGTAGACGACATAGAATCCATGCTGCTGTTTCTAGTTCCTGGCTCATGAGATGAGAGTGAGGTATAGAAAGACTTTGGAGGATTTACCCTTTTGTTTTGGAGACGGGATGATTGTCGGTGCTGGAAAACCCTTGAATCTTTTGGTGCAAGGGAGAGGGAGGGACCACGTGTTCGTAGTAGCTTCCTCAAGTTGTGAAGGCTTGTTGTGGATGTAGGTGGAATAGGTGGCAAAGATGGGGACGTAGATGTAGAGAAGCCTGGTGCTACTTGAAAGCCTACCGTTGTGAGAACGCCTGTGCGGATGTCGAGGGAGAAAATGATGGCCTTTTCTTCACTTTGGGTTGTACTCATGTCGAAGGTTCGGTTTTTGGCTACAATGTGAGTATGATGCAGCTTGTGCCATTCTTTTACGCTTGCGAGGATGATGAGAAATGTAAACAATCTGAGTAGGGAAAGAGAGTCTTACCACTTCTTCTATGCTAACAATACAACACCCTGGCAAGAGTGTCTTGATGACTTGTATCAAATCTGCTTGAAGCTCCTCCTCTTCAGTGGTCCAATTAGAGAATTCAAGAAGCCACTCGTCCATGAAGAGAAGTAAACATGTCAGCCTTGTAAACTAAAGGTTTCAAAAGCCCTCCTCAGTGGGGGCACCAAATGAGAGGCAGAAGTGAAAAAATAGGCCCGGTGGCCTCTACACCAAGACTATGCACAATGGCCTCATCATGGGGAATACGCAATAGGGGCACCACCTAGTAAGATATGCGGCTAGGACGCATACATATACACAATGAAACATGCCAAGGAAAACAATTTCAAGATCCACACCCAAATGTGGAATGGGGTGGTCGGAGAATAAGGTGAGAGGAGTGGTGAATGAGTGAGAATGGGCTTGCTACTCGTGCATGTTAGTAAGGAAGATAATGAGGTAGGGGAAACTTGCGAGTATGCTCACTTATCATACAAGAGATTGCGAATCCGCACACCCCAAGATGGAAGTAGCAAGATGATAGGAATATGAGAGGGAGAGAGAGTGTGTGTGTATGGTGGCGAATCCGCACACCTTAACATAAGCAGAAAAAAAAATGGCAAGGAACAAGCATATACCATACTCACAATGAGATGTATCCAAAGCAACACAAAGTATGGCACCAAGATGGAGTGTGTTGATTGCTTGCAAAAGATGAATACAAGAGGGAGCATATGGCAGGAAAATGAGAAGGGAACAAGATCGTAGGAGGCATAATGGAGAGATGGGAGTTGATGGCGAGGAATATCATGAGTGTGTCCACCCTTCTTCTTCTTGAAATTGTGCCTTCAACCCTTAATTACAAGTGGTGTGGAGGTGTGGTGCTCATCTTTTGTGCATGGTGATGGTGATGATGATGATGATGGTGTTGTGATTATGTGATTAGGGTTCATGCTACAAGCATGTAGCACAAGAGTGTGTATGGATAGGTGTGTGTGTGTGTGTGTGTGTGTTTGAGCTCTCATGGCCTCCTTATATAGGGAAGGAGGGGAGGATTTAGCAATATTTCTATTTGAGGTGAGTGTCCCACTTTGGTGACTAGGAAAATGGGGTGCATGTGACTGTGGCTCCCATCTTGTCTTCTCATTATTTAAAATACCAGAGTCAATAGAGAGAGAAGATGAGAGAATGTGGGTAGGATGTAGAGGATAGGAGATATTTACAATAGTCTAGCTTTGGCTAGACATAAGCTTATTAGGGAGAGAAGAGAGAGGTAAGAAATTTACAAGAGAGATTGTCAAAGGTGGATAGTTGTTGATGAGGATGGATCCTCCAAAAATGGTGATAGAATCACTCTAGACTTGCCAAGACCTCATTAAAAGAGCCTTGTCTCTTGTAATCATGCTTGAAGACTTGTAGAACCATAGCCATTCTAGAGGGAAGAAAATTGGGGATGGCCTGTGTCACCATTACACGAGAAAACTGGGGTTCACTACAAAAATCATATCTCCATGTTCATAACTCCAAAAATTCTGAAAAAAATTGAGCTAAAATTTGAGATCACGAGCTACATCTTTCATGTTGAACGCTCCTTCAGATTCGGGGTTCTTCTCTACTTAAAAAATTCAGCCAAATAATGTATTATTTGTGACTGCAAAGGTCTTTTGGTGGTCCCCTTTGAGTGGACTTCTCTCTTGCCTTCAAGTGTAAGCTCCTTCATGTGTATGAAAACATGACCTAGAGTTTTGAAAAGATTGGCAATCATCTAGATGGAGGTATTATTGAAATTTGAAAGTGGGGTTGAGGTTTGAAAATGAAAACTAGTGAATAAAATATTTGGTAGGGTGGAATAATATATATACATGAAAAATATATTAGAAAATACTAAACTATATAATGTAATTTAGAATATATGTATTTAATATTTAAGGTCAAAAGAGACATCAACAAAGAAAGCTTACTTATTTATTCTACATCGTGATTGATTAGCATAAGTCTTATTTATTTAATAAATGCTAAAACGTTTGTGAAAAAGGGAAGAAAAAATCAAAAGTAATTTATATAATAGGAAATATTTTTTGGTAAAAGGGAAAAAAATATATGGGGGTTTCCATGCATGGAAAAGCTTGCCTCAGTGACAACATAACCTATGAGTAGATACTCATAGATTTCAGTGTTGGGCACTTCTAAAATCCGGCTTTGTCGTGATACTCTTTTTCTGCAGATGGGTCTAGAGTGAGGGTTTTGAGTGTAGAGGCTTTGAGACAGGTGTATCCTAGTGAGGGTTTTGAGTGTATAGGCTTTGAGACAGGTGTATCCTAGTGAGGGGATGGTGATTCTTAAGTTTTGTGCAATTCTGGCATGATTTAATGAGTTTCCTTTTGTTTATGTGCATGTGGGTTGGGTGGTGTAGTTGAGAGCAGTGAGATTTAGGGTTGTGGTTTACTTAGCCTTCCAAAGTGTTGTATGCATGGGAAAGTCTCAGCCTAACAAGCTAAAGAGATTTCCTCTGTGTGCCTTCCGTGTCATCTATGTCCTTGATTGACATTTTGTTGACCTAGGTTGTGTTGCATGCACTTGTTAGGTGTTGTGACCATGTGAAACAAAATTTCCTTCATAGCTTCTATAGTCATTGGGTGATGTTTGGCGTAGCTCTAAGAGCTGTCTCCATATCTCCTCTAGAGGCTCATGGCGGCGAAATTCTTCGATGAAGGCCATCTTTAAGGACTCCCAGTCACTTCTTTCTTCAGGTGCCAAAGTTTGATACCATAATTTTGCACCTTCCCTCAAGACCAAAGGAAAGGCCCTTAACTTAGTAGCTTCGTCATCCCTTCCCGATACCAGAAAGGCCATATCCAAATTATCCAAAAAGTCTGGAGCAACCTCCCCAGGCTTACCATAAAAATTAGGGAAGGCCATAAGTGAGAGAGTAAACAATTACACAAACAGCTCCAATTTATTTTAAAATAGAGTATGGTAATTACAATTTGGAGCTTTATCACAACTTAGCTCAAAATAGGACGAAGATCGACACATCAAAGGAATGGTGATAGTCTAGTAAGGGTAGAATGACAGGATGAGGAGAGCGCAAGATTTCCCCAAGTCTCTCGGCTCCAAACAACAGGGCTATTCTTTGCTGATAAAAGATTTTTCTATCAATACAAATATTCACACGGATATGACACACAAAATGGAAAGGAAACATGCGGGGATCATCATTCTCATTATTGGCATCCATACTTACACACAAGAGCCTAGCTTAGTTGCACCACCTTGGGACCAATGAGCCTGATCAGCCACAGAAGGTCAGCACCTCGAATCACTTCGACTCTTCCTGATGCATCTGTGAAGACGTAAGGCGTGATGGCAACACTTTGTACAATGCTGAGCCTTTTAGCAAGCAACAATTGGATGCTATTACCATAATCAGCATGACGAATGAAAGTGACACCATTAATGTGCAGCACATCATCAACTAAGATAGTTTCCTTAGATTGAGATAACTTCTTGAAAATTAGCAGCAAAGGTAGGGCAGGGAGGCTTTTCACCCGGTCTCCAAAGCACTTTGGACAATATCCAAAGTGATCTTCACGCGGACAGGAGGTTGGCTTGGGATTGGTGGTGTCTGGATTCACAAAGTGCACTGGGAGCACTCGCAGACGGGCGGCAATCTTGTAGGCAAGCCTTCGCCTCTTTGCTTCAGGAGGATTTAGGGGTGAGAGTCGTGGTTGCAAGTTGGAGGTTGAAGTTGGTTGCTCACTAGCCTTTTTCTTGCCTGTAGTGGTCATGTAATCCCTTATTAATGAGATTAAGCCAAATGTTACCTTACGCTTGAGCACGCGCTGCGGCCTTGGGCCACTTAGGTGTAGAGGTGATCTTCCTCCTCTTAGTCGGCTCCTCAGGAAAGAGAGGTCTGGTGATGATTTCTCTTCCCTTAATGTGTGTCACAGTACCTTCGTGTATGTTGATGTAGAATATTTCAAGCTCGTGTGCGTTGGAGGTTTCTGGAGCACTCATAGGTTGAGAGGAGAGGTATATCAAGCTCTTCTTCTCACTCTCCTTCGTTGGCGACGATCACGAACAAGGCATGTAGAAGAACTTACTTCTTGAATTTCAATGACACTGCAACCTGGTAACAAGACCTCGATGAAAGCTGTTAAGGCCTCTAAAGCCTCCTCCTCTTCTGTTCTCCAATTTGCAAACTCCTCACGCCATTCGTCCATGTTGTAGATTGCACATCTTCATTGCTTGTGGACTGAAGGTTTGTGTAGCCCTCCTCCGTGGGGGCACCAAAATGATAGCGGGAAAAAGAGCAGTGCAATCGGGTGGCCTCTGTACTGGTGCACACTCCACAAACCACGCCTCATGCAAACAAGCAAAGAACAAAACAAAGGGGGCACCACCCTAAATTAAGAGGTTTAGGGACCTCACACATAGTGCACATAGGCAAGTGAGACTTCTGGCATTATGATGGCATCAAAACATATGGCAAAACACATAGAAACGAAGCTTAGGGACCTTATGTAGCATATATATACACAAGACATCAGCTTAACAATACAACGGCATCTGATCATACATAACAAGGATATAGAGAAGCAAGCCAAGGATGGCATAATCCCTTGTCAAAAACAATCAACCCAACAAGTAGGTGTAATCCTACTAGCAACACATCAATACCTTAGAGAATGATGGCGAGGATGGTGGCCATGGAGCATGAGAGAAGACTCCTTATTTAGGTTTTAGGGCTAGTAATGTAGCATACTAGAGGGAGAGAGAGAGAGAGAGAGAGAGGGAGAGAGAGTAGAGCTCCATCCATAGCTCCTCGTTGTGAGCAATGTCTTCATAGCTTCGTTGCATGGTGAAGTGGGTGAAGTGTTGGTTTTGAGTGAGAGAAGGCCTCCTTATATAGGTTTTTGAGAGGGTTTAGGATTAGGGATAAACATGATTAAATCCGCTGATTGGGGTTACTTTTTGCTTAGGGTGGTCAACAGATTGAGGTCACCTGATATGTCACCATCAAGATATTCTCTAGAGTGATGTGAGAGGGGAGGGTAAATGCTGATTTTTCTGATTGTGACACATGGGGATAAGGCCTTGACCAGCATTTAAGAGCAGGTAAGGTGGCTGTTGAAACTGGAGGTTCTGCACATGTCAGGGGGGGACCTGCTGGGTCCTCCTGAATATCAAATTCTCAAAAAATCCTCAACCATGGCTTCTTTTGACATGTGTTCTTTGAAAAAATCAGCATGTCTCTTTTCAACTCAAATGTCTTTATCCCTGTTGACTCACCTTTACCATAAGATTTTCCCCTTTTCTCCTCCTGTAACTGCATTGTTGATGCCTAATCACTGCTTCTAGTAACAGTGAACTGTTACCTACCAAATACTTATGGTGCAGTAAAAATATTCACCATGGGTAAAAA
The DNA here is from genome assembly GCF_014529385.1 of Adiantum capillus-veneris. Lineage (NCBI taxonomy): Eukaryota > Viridiplantae > Streptophyta > Polypodiopsida > Polypodiales > Pteridaceae > Adiantum > Adiantum capillus-veneris. Next base: position 117,896,403 of record NC_140953.1, read on the forward strand.
AAGTTACTATAGGTAAAAAGTGATTTGTATTTACCATGTAGGTGAAAAATATTTAATGTAGGTAAAAAATATTTACTGTGGTAAAAAATATTTACTGTCGGTAAAAAAGTGAAAACAAAGTATGATGTGCTGTGAGTCCACACGAACATCCTCGTGTAAATTTCACTAGAAGTTCACACCTAGAATGGGCTATGCTGTAAGATATAGGTTGTAGGCATGCATAAGAGCTCGTTCCCACGTATCTTCTATCCATGGCACTTTTTACTCTTTGGTGCTTGTGAAGTAGATTTTTCTTCTCTTTTGAGATCCCTTGGACTAGAGTATCCTCATCTCCCCAACAACTGACTGTGCCTTTATTGCATCTTCAGAAGGGGTCCTAAAAACCATGCATCATATAGCCCTCCCCCTTAAGCTAGAGGTATTTGATGCCTCTAGCTGTAGGTTGTGCTACAATAGGGTTCTCTTGAATACTTACCCACCTGGTACCAATTGAATTTGCCATGTTACTGCTTTCTTGGCTGATGCACCCTGTTTAGTCCTTTCTGATGAATAATTGTATCCATCCATGACTAACAACTGGTCTCCTAGACCCTTGAAAGCCATACCCCATCCATTGTCAATATCCGCTTTCACTGGTAGCATTCTCTTTTTTTCTTTTTTTTTCTTCTCTTTTTTTCCTTTTTTTTTTCTTTTGTCTTCTCTTAAAAAAAAAAAAAAAAAAAACAACTATGTACATGATTGTTACCTTAGTTGGAGCTCGAATATGATGAGCTCTCCTCTGAACCATCCTTAGCATTGATTTCACCAGCATATGGCTGTGAAAGACGACATTGGTAGGCCTTCAATCGCCAACCATTTACCGGGGTCTGATGTACCTTACCATTTAGGTCACCTAGTTGGTAACTACCATTTGAGAACCTCTGTATCACTACAAAAGGGCCTTCCCACTTAAGCAAGAACTTACCATCCTTCCTGCGATCAAAGCGATTGTCGTATCTGAGCACTAAAGAACCTTCCTTGATACCTTTCTTGACAAGGTTGCGATTGAACTTCTTTCGTTTCTTCTCTGCCTGGGCTGCATAGTACTTCACTGCTGACTCTCGATCTAGCCCTAACCTCTCCAAATCGATGATTCTTCCTTCCACCTGCTTCTCTTGACTATCCTCTTGATGTGCTTTTAGAACTCGGAGGCTCGCTAGCTCCACTTCTATAGGCAATAGTGCCTCTTGCCCGTAAACCAAGTGAAAAGGTGTATACCCCAAGGATGTTTTAAAGGATGTTCTGTAGGCCCAAAGTGCTGCATCTAGGTGTTTGTCCCATGCCTTAGGATGTAAATGCACTTGCTTAGTGATGATTTTACATATAAGACCATTTACCTTTTCCACAAGACCATTGCATTGAGGGTAGTGTGGTGTAGAGTGCCTGCGCTTGATTTTTAACTTGCTCATCAATTGCCCGACTAAATCAGCTCAAAATCCCGGTCCCCTATCCGAGAGAATCTCCAAAGGTGTGCCAAAACGGCAACAAATGCATTCAAAAATGAAATCACTCACGTCCTTGGCTGTGATGCGCTTTGTGGGACGAGCTTCTGCCCATCTGGTCATGTACTCCACCCCCATAATGATGTATTCCTTCCCTGATTGAGTGCAAGGTAGTGGCCCTATTGCATCTATCCCCCATTTTTCAAATGGCCCATAGGTTTTGATTGGATGCTGATTTTCGTGGGTAAGACGCCTTGGTCTAGATTTTTGGCAAACCTCACATGTGCGGCACCAATGTTGTACATCTCGATGGAGGCTTGGCCACGTGAACCCTGCTTGTAAAATCTTTCTACTAGTAATCTCTTGTGCAAAGTGGCCACCACACACACCTTCATGACAACTGAACAAAATATCCTTTATCTCTTGGGATGCAGGAACTCTCCTTAAGACAGCATCTTTCCCTCTACAATACAAGTCCTCATTCACTAAGCTATAGCTGGTAGCCTTTTTTGCCAACCACCTACGTTCACTTTTACTCATACCAGAGGGTGCTTCACAATGCTCAAGAAAGTAAAGTAAATCATGCAGCTCCTCCTTTCCCTTGTATAAAGGACTTTTCACAAGGATAACACCTACTATGAGAGTTTGTAGTTCTTCACCTGCTAAGGCATCTGCTTCTCGATTTTGATCTCTAGGTACAAAGTGTACTCGAACTTCTTTAAAACCCTTCAACAAGGCCTTTGCTTCCCCATCTTAACAGACAATTTGTCATTTTTACAGGCCCATACACCAACCATTTGCTTAACAATCAACATGGAGTCACAAAAAACATTTAGCTTTGTGATGCCCTGAGAAAGACAACATTGAAACCCTAAAACAAGGGCATGGTACTCTGCCTCATTGTTAGAATGAACCTCTTTTAGATGAAACCCTTTTGCAAAGATCTTCTCCTTCTCTGGACCTAATATTACTATGTTTGTTGATGCCTTGTCTTTGGTCCTCTTATAAGCCCCATCAAAATACAGACTGTGTGCTCCCAGTAGAACTTCAGGCTCCGGGATAGGCGGTACCTTACTAGGTGCCTCTTTCTTGGCCTTCTCATAACACCTTTGTGTGAGGACATCTGCCAAACAAGCACGGGTGGAATCCTCTACTTGTAGTGTGTTGTCAAACTCTTGAAGCTGCACCACCCACTTTGCTATTCTTTGAGACAATTCCATGTGTTGTAGGGCATATGGAAAAACCTCCTCAGTTGTGATCACCAGAAATTGTCTCGGAAGTAAGTAAGCCCGAAACTTCTCCACTGCAAACTTAAGAGCTAGCATCAATTGCTCAGTTGCGCTTAAACCTATTTTCAGCAGCTGTCATCACTCTACTAGAGAAGTAGACTGGTCTCATGAGAGATGTCTTTGGGTCTTTTTGCATCAAGACAGCTCCTAGAGCTTCTGGACCTACACTAGGATTTACATAGAATAATTCTCCCCATGTGGGTTGTAGGACGACAGGCAATGAGCTCAAAATGGTTTTAACTTCTTGAAAGCACCTTTCACCCTCCTCACTCCATGTCAATGTAGTGTGTTTAGTGAGCTGCTGCAAAGGATAGATTGCCTGAGAAAGGAGATGTATGAATCGTCCCATGTAGCGAACCTTTTGAATGAAGGAGACTAGTTGCTTCACGTTTGAAGGAGTAGGTAAAGCTAACAATGTCTTTACCTTTTCAAGGTCATCCTCAATACCATCTTGAGACACAACATGGCCTAGTAGAGTGACCTTGCTCTCACCTATGTGGCACTTGTCTTTATTCAATTGCCCACCCAATTGGGCCAGACGGGTGAAACCTTCATCAACCTTGGACAGATGTACTTCCCTAGAGCTGTAAATGCAAAAATCATCAATGAAGACTCGTATGGACTTACCAAAGTAAGGTTGGAACACCAAGTTCATAAACCTCTGGAAAGTAGCTGGGGCATTAGTTAAACCAAAAGGCATAACTCTATAAGCAAAACACCCCCAAGGTGTTATGAAGGTAGTCTTTCTTTGGTCTTCATCTACAATTCTGATTTGGAAGTAGCCTGAGTACCCATCACACACTGTGTACCTTTCATGACCAGCCACTTCATTTAGTATTTCATCTTGAAAAGGCAAAGGAAAATGGTCCCTTTTTGTGGCTGCGTTTAGAGGCTTGTAATCCACACATACCCTCCACTTCCCATTTTTCTTTGGTGCTACCACAACTGGAGACACCCACTCAGAATCTTCCATTGGGTAGATAAATCCTGCCTTGAGTAATCTTTTTACTTCTTTTAAGAGTGCATCTTGTTGCACTATCCCTAATCTCCTTAGCCTTTGCACCACTGGTTTGGCACCTTCCTTTAATTGGATATGGTGTTGGGTTACCATCACTCCTTTAATGTGCTCGTAATCAGTTATAAAGTGGCCAGCATGCTTCTTTAGTACCTGCAAATAGGGTTCTCTCTCTTCTTCTAGTAGGTCCTTAGCTAGCATCTCCTCTAAGCCTGTGGCTTCTTCCTTGTTTAGAGAGTCTTGACCACCTTCTCCTTCTGGGTTTCGCAGTATTATACCCATGACTTCCAAAGAGCTAGCATCCTCCTCAGATGACTCATCCTCAGATGAAGAGCAGCTGCTTGTGCTCCATTCATCCATAGAAGTCTCCATCTCTAGGTCTTGTTGTCTACCTGCTTCATGTCATACACAATTTTTTGTTGCTTGGCACCTACCTTATGATTTGGTCGCAACTCAAGGGAACCTGTCTCCCAATCTTGCCTAGCTTTCATAGCCATAAGCCAAGGTCTTCCAAGGATTAGCGGATAGCCCTCCCCCTTAGTTGGGATCACATAAGCATCAATTGAGATTGCAACACCAAAAGCTGAAACCTTCACTCCATTAACCTTTCCCACACAAGCCACCCTTACATTATTTTCCATCTTAGCTTGTAAGGAAGTTTGCTCGTTTACTTCCAAACCCAACCTATGCATTAATTTCTCTGTCATAACACAAATCTCGGCTCCACCATCTACGTACACATTGGAGACTTGCTGACTCTTAATCTCTGCATCAATGACTGACACGATATCCTTCATGCCTCTTGCACTAATGGACCCAACTGACTTTGCCTTAGAACTCCTGGTGCTGACCATCTTAGACCAGGTTCTACGCATCTTTGGGGAAAGGTGGAGGAGTTGCTGCCATGAAATCTTTGGTCCTTGCTTACTCACATCTGCTACCAGGTCGTAGGTATGGATCCTACCCCAAGTGGAAAGTCTTCTACTCCTATGTGCCTCCTTGACCTACTCTTCCTTTTCTTGTCTCCTATCACTTGGGAGGAACCCTCATTCCCTTTATCCGGCTCTGAAGCTTCCATTTCATCAGTTCTTTGTCTCCTAACTCTCTTTATTGGCATGGCAACAGCTTCCTCCATTTTTTCTTTCCCTTTATCCTTACTATTGTCAAGACTTATGACAGAGACAACCGTGTCCTCCCCTCCTGATGGTAGTGGAGGGATCTCTGCTGGTGCTTGTGGTGGTGGAGGAGGGTCTCAATATTTGGATTGGTGGAGCCACGTGTGCAATTTGTCCATTTAGTGGCCTAGCTCGAGGAGGAGTGACTTGCTGGCGAGGAGGCCGTCTTTGATTACCATTTCCTTGATAGCGTCGTGGATGGGGGCAATAATACATGCCGTGACCTACCTCTCCACAGTTGTAGCAAATGTACTCACGTGCTTGCCTTTGTCCTTCTTGTCTATTTCGTTCATTTCCTGGCTGGGGAGCCCTTACACCTTGAACCAGATTGATGGACAGGCTCTCTAGTTGATTGGTGATTTGTTGAAGTAATTCTTGTTGAGAGGACTCTTGGTCTGTTGCTCCTGTCCCTGCTACTACCCTTGCTGTAGGTTGAGCTAGCGGTGGAGGCTCCATTCCCCCTTGTAGTTGAGCTTGGAATTTTAACTTCCTATCCTTCTCCCTTGCATAAGTCATAGCTTTATCAAAGGTATCTGGGAATTTACCTTTTACCTTTTCTCGAAGGATGGGGTAAAGCCCTGCCAGGAAACAGTCCTTCTTTAGGCATTCTGGCGCCCTTTCTCCTTCACCTAGTGATGCACACCATTTCTCCCACAGGTTGGAAAACTTTCCTTCGTAGCTTCTATAGTCATTGGGTGATGTTTGGCGTAGCTCTAAGAGCTGTCTCCATATCTCCTCTGGAGGCTCATGGCGGCGAAATTCTTCGATGAAGGCCATCTTTAAGGACTCCCAGTCTCTTCTTTCTTTAGGTGCCAAAGTTTGATACCATAATTTTGCACCTTCCCTCAAGACCAAAGGAAAGGCCCTTAACTTAGTAGCTTCGTCATCCCTTCCCGATACCAGAAAGGCCATATCCAAATTATCCAAAAAGTCTGGAGCAACCTCCCCAGGCTTACCATAAAAATTAGGGAAGGCCATAAGTGAGAGAGTAAACAATTACACAAACAGCTCCAATTTATTTTAAAATAGAGTATGGTAATTACAATTTGGAGCTTTAGCACAACTTAGCTCAAAATAGGACGAAGATCGACACATCAAAGGAATGGTAATAGTCTAGTAAGGGTAGAATGACAGGATGAGGAGAGCGCAAGATTTCCCCAAGTCTCTCGGCTCCAAACAATAGGGCTATTCTTTGCTGATAAAAGATTTTTCTATCAATACAAATATTCACACGGATATGATGCACAAAATGGAAAGGAAACATGCGGGGATCATCATTCTCATTATTGGCATCCATACTTACACACAAGAGCCTAGCTTAGTTGCACCACCTTGGGACCAATGAGCCTGATCAGCCACAGAAGGTCAGCACCTCGAATCAGTTCGACTCTTCCTGATGCATCTGTGAAGACGTAAGGCGTGATGGCAACACTTTGTACAATGCTGAGCCTTTTAGCAAGCAACAATTGGATGCTATTACCATAATCAGCATGACGAATGAAAGTGACACCATTAATGTGCAGCACATCATCAACTAAGATAGTTTCCTTAGATTGAGATAACTTCTTGAAAATTAGCAGCAAAGGTAGGGCAGGGAGGCTTTTCACCCGGTCTCCAAAGCACTTTGGACAATATCCAAAGTGATCTTCACGCGGACAGGAGGTTGGCTTGGGATTGGTGGTGTCTGGATTCACAAAGTGCACTGGGAGCACTCGCAGACGGGCGGCAATCTTGTAGGCAAGCCTTCGCCTCTTTGCTTCAGGAGGATTTAGGGGTGAGAGTCGTGGTTGCAAGTTGGAGGTTGAAGTTGGTTGCTCACTAGCCTTTTTCTTGCCTGTAGTGGTCATGTAATCCCTTATTAATGAGATTAAGCCAAATGTTACCTTACGCTTGAGCACGCGCTGCGGCCTTGGGCCACTTAGGTGTAGAGGTGATCTTCCTCCTCTTAGTCGGCTCCTCAGGAAAGAGAGGTCTGGTGATGATTTCTCTTCCCTTAATGTGTGTCACAGTACCTTCGTGTATGTTGATGTAGAATATTTCAAGCTCGTGTGCGTTGGAGGTTTCTGGAGCACTCATAGGTTGAGAGGAGAGGTATATCAAGCTCTTCTTCTCACTCTCCTTCGTTGGCGACGATCACGAACAAGGCATGTAGAAGAACTTACTTCTTGAATTTCAATGACACTGCAACCTGGTAACAAGACCTCGATGAAAGCTGTTAAGGCCTCTAAAGCCTCCTCCTCTTCTGTTCTCCAATTTGCAAACTCCTCATGCCATTCGTCCATGTTGTAGATTGCACATCTTCATTGCTTGTGGACTGAAGGTTTGTGTAGCCCTCCTCCGTGGGGGCACAAAAATGATAGCGGGAAAAAGAGCAGTGCAATCGGGTGGCCTCTGTACTGGTGCACACTCCACAAACCACGCCTCATGCAAACAAGCAAAGAACAAAACAAAGGGGGCACCACCCTAAATTAAGAGGTTTAGGGACCTCACACATAGTGCACATAGGCAAGTGAGACTTCTGGCATTATGATGGCATCAAAACATATGGCAAAACACATAGAAACGAAGCTTAGGGACCTTATGTAGCATATATATACACAAGACATCAGCTTAACAATACAACGGCATCTGATCATACATAACAAGGATATAGAGAAGCAAGCCAAGGATGGCATAATCCCTTGTCAAAAACAATCAACCCAACAAGTAGGTGTAATCCTACTAGCAACACATCAATACCTTAGAGAATGATGGCGATGATGGTGGCCATGGAGCATGAGAGAAGACTCCTTATTTAGGTTTTAGGGCTAGTAATGTAGCATACTAGAGGGAGAGAGAGAGAGAGAGAGAGGGAGAGAGAGTAGAGCTCCATCCATAGCTCCTCGTTGTGAGCAATGTCGTCATAGCTTCGTTGCTTGGTGAAGTGGGTGAAGTGTTGGTTTTGAGTGAGAGAAGGCCTCCTTATATAGGTTTCTGAGAGGGTTTAGGATTAGGGATAAACATGCTTAAATCCGCTGATTGGGGTTACTTTTTGCTTAGGGTGGTCAACAGATTGAGGTCACCTGATATGTCACCATCAAGATATTCTCTAGAGTGATGTGAGAGGGGAGGGTAAATGCTGATTTTTCTGATTGTGACACATGGGGATAAGGCCTTAACCAGCATTTAAGAGCAGGTAAGGTGGCTGTTGAAACTGGAGGTTCTGCACATGTCAGGGGGGGACCTGCTGGGTCCTCCTGAATATCAAATTCTCAAAAAATCCTCAACCATGGCTTCTTTTGACATGTGTTCTTTGAAAAAATCAGCATGTCTCTTTTCAACTCAAAAGTCTTTATCCCTGTTGACTCACCTTTACCATAAGATTTTCCCCTTTTCTCCTCCTGTAAATGCATTGTTGATGCCCAATCACTGCTTCTAGTAACAGTGAACTGTTACCTACCAAATACTTATGGTGCAGTAAAAATATTCACCATGGGTAAAGAAAGTTACTGTAGGTAAAAAGTGATTTGTATTTACCATGTAGGTGAAAAATATTTAATGTAGGTAAAAAATATTTACTGTGGTAAAAAGTATTTACTGTCGGTAAAAAAGTGAAAACGGAGCATGCTGTGCTGTGAGTCCACACGAACATCCTCGTGTAAATTTCACTAGAAATTCACACCTAGAATGGGCTATGCTGTAAAATATAGGTTGTAGGCATGCATAAGAGCTCGTTCCCACGTATCTTCTGTCCATGGCACTTTTTACTCTTTGGTGCTTGTGAAGTAGATTTTTCTTCCTTTTTGAGATCCCTTGGACTAGAGTATCCTCATCTCCCCAACAACTGACTGTGCCTTTATTGCATCTTCAGAAGGGGTCCTAAAAATTATGCATCAGTGAGTAACTTTTGTCCACATGTTCAAAACCTAAGTGAGTGTGTTTTAAGATGTTCAAAACCCAAATGAGAAAATTTACTCTTCTCAAAATCTAAGTATTTGAGTTTTGATGATGGACCTTTTGACACAAATTTCATCTTCAAAGATAAAAGTGCTTTATTTTACAAATAGCATGTTATATGTTCGTTTGTGTACGCGGTATGAGTTGTCAATAATCAAGCATGCTACAAACATCAACACTATGTGCATTTGTATAATTCTACCCTCTTGAAAAATTACTGGCTAAACATTCTTGACATAATACAAAATGACCTATGGGCCATGACAATAGATCTAGCTATAAGTACAAATTAGTATTGGGATGTGTAAAAGAAATTTAATTTAGCAAACTTAGCATCTTAACACATATCTCCCTTATTGCTTGGAATTGTTAATGATCCGAAAGTTTGAAATATGAATGTAAAGTAGAGAAGAGAGATATCACCCCGCAAAAAATTATTGGTTTAATGTACATTGATGGGTGTATTGTTTGGTTGCAAAGGAGAAAATTGTAGATGGTACCTTATGTCTAGCATAAGCCTCCAAGAAAGATACAATTGTAGACTTTTTACTAAACGATGGCTTTTTGGCTTTTGATAGATGTACCACATGTTATCATGGCAGCTTCATCATTATCTAAATCTTCATCAAAGTTATGTGTTGTCTTGGAACAAAATGGCCTACTCTTATGACGTTGTTTTGCAAAATCCAAAAAGTTTAAAAGTCTTCAAGTAGGCAAAAATTGGGTGGTAGTTTGGCCAGGGTGTATGGAGTTTCTTGATGCCTTGTTTGACAGATTTCATGTTGGAATTTGGTCAATAACTTTTTTCCACAATGTGTTGGCAATAATCAGGTGTTTAGAGACTCATGCAATGAATAGTTCTTCTTTCTTCATGATATGCAGTCAGGAGAATTGCTAAGTATTCAGAGACCATCTTATATCAACCTGATAAGATGGGGGTGGAAGCAATGTTCAAACCTCTTGAGTATGTTTGGAATCAATTTGGAGATGTTTGGAAGCGTACAAGGACAATTCTACTTGATGATAGCCCTTATAAGGGATGTCCAAATCCAATTAAGAATTACACCTTTTCCAATTCATTTGATGTCAATGCTGCTAATTCAATTTTGATTGAAGAAGTTTTGTCATACTTGGTGCATTTTGTCATACTTGGTGCAATTAAGCCAATCAAATGATGCACGTAAGGTTGTCAAATTTGATCACTATGGTCAAGAGCCTATTCAATTTTGACATGCATTGTACGAGAAATCTAAAGGTGTTATTGATGGATGAAGTAAACCTAGCGATTCACCTCTTTCTTGAAAGGGCCTTCTCTATCACAAGGATTCACTTCATTAGTCATGACCACAACAAGCATGCTCCATTTTCAATAAATGGGTTTCAAAGATTGAAGCTACATAAACTTCCTTTGCCCTTTACTTTAAAGGACATGGAAGCTATGCACATAGCTCAAGAGTTAGGCTATAACAAGAGTTACATAAACGGAGGATCTGCTAAACGATTCATAGATAGATTACAAAATATGTATTCTCACCAAGAACGATATCAAAGTCCCATGATGTAAATGCCACTCTAATAGGGTGAACAACACTATGCTTAAAAACTTGAAAATTCCCACAATAGCTTTTCATCAAGACACACCTTTAACAACAAATTTTAATAATAATTACTTTGTACTTTTGTGATTTCAAGTAGATCTAATTGTACATTAAGTTATTTTGCATATGATTGTTTGGTGTTTCTTAACACCACCTGATAAACAAGAAAATAGTCTACTCTTATGCCCAAGAAAAAGCTTTAATTAAGAATTTGTCACTCTTGATTGCACCCTTTTGGATTTATTGATAAGTGACATAGATAATGTGTCACATGCTTCATGCCAAACGTAGTTGTCATACACGTTGATTGGAGGGTAACCCTCTATGTGTATGAGTAAATTTACTCCTCAAGCATTTAAAGCTCTATGTACTCAACACAATTCATTTTATTATCTCTAAAGATAATATGCAAGACTTGAATTTGGAACTAGATGTGATAATTGTGCACATGACCTATGCCAATTAGATGAAATCTCTCTCTCTCTCTCTCTCTCTCTCTCACACACACACACACACACACACACACACACACACACACACACACACACACACACACACACACACACACACACACACACACACACACACACACACACACACACACAAACTATCACACATCGGTGCTTGTATTTGTTGCCATAATTTGTTATTGTATCTTGCCTCATTATTGAACTAAGTAAACAAGCATGTACCTTCCTTTTTGCTTTAAACATTTCACAAACACCCTGATATAGTTTGTTGATGATTTTGGGACAATATGAAAGGTCTATAGTAAACAATATGCATGTATTAAGGATTCTACAGAGACATGGCATTGCATGGGCTTGATAAAATAGCTTGGTACAAAATTTTTGCTCACAATGTCAAACCTACTCAACAACGGATCTCATGGAGTTGAGGTGATTAATAAAATACTGCATTATCTTTAGTATCACTTGGAAGAAATTGCTTCATGATGGAAACTCGTAGAGTTTTCCATGTCTTTGGGGCTTCTCCATTGCCACGAAGGCTAGCCCACCATTGACGAGCTGATTTTTGGAAGTGCATAGCTACATGGCGTAGCTTGGAGGACTCTGTGAAGCCCTCGTCCCCAAAGGCTGCATCAAATTGCTGGATGAAGGCCAACACTTTGTCGGTAGCACCAAAGGTGCCATCATAGGTGAGAAAAGAGATACTCTTTCCTCCCTCATTGAACTTCTTTAGCTTTTGTGACCTTCGCCATGCAGGAAATGATTTGCGATGTCCTCCCCTCTTGTATTCTCTAGGAGAATAGCCATAACTTTCATCGGAAGAGGAGGAAGGTGAAGAAGAAGGAGAAGGGGGTGACCTCTTCCTAGCCCTTTTCTTCCTTTGTTTCCTCTCTTGCCTTTCAGAGTGATGAGGAGAAGAACTATAGGTTGCTCTTTTCCTCTTGGGAGGAGTAGGCGATCGTCTAGACCGCCGTCTTCGTGGAGCCACATCTTCAGAAGAACTTAGAATGTCATTGCTTTCTTTATCTTTGGATTCCTCCTCTCGAATGGGAGAGAGTCTTCTTTTGGGGGTCTCTTCAAGAGGCCTCCTAAGCTCTCTCTCCTCTGGGAGAGGAAGGGAAATTCCATAAGCACGAAGTTGTTGAGTAACTTCGGCTTGCAAAACAGGGTTGCCCATAGCTTGTTGCAACCTAGTGACGAGATAATTCACAAACATGGGAGCATCATCATTAGCACCTTCATGTGCAAAATCAAAGCTATCAATGTTCATTCTACTCTCTTGATTATTGTCAGCCATGTTAACAAAATTTATGTTTATACTTAGTGTATGCTTTGGCAATACAAAACCTTAGTTGCCACTCCTCTTAGCCTTTGAAAATCGGCTCTTAAGTATCTACACCCACGGCTCAAAGTGGTTAATTATAGAGAGTAGAGGAGTAGGTCTAACATAGCAGAGTTGCCAAGGGTTAGCTCCTTTCGAACTTCTTATGGCTCAATAATGGTAAAGCCGTACGCAAGTCTAGAAAGACTCCATTATTAAGTCCAAAGCTCCCGAGGTGTGCACCATCCCCCACATAGTGGGCTCAACAAAACCGATAATAGATCCCAATTCCACTTACCCTATTATAATTAACAACATCAACCATTTATAGGCTACTTAAGGACCTCTCTTCTTAAGCAAGAAAAGAGAAACCAAATGCTCTGATACCAATGTAATGGAATTTGCCTATTCAATTTGAGAGTACGAGAGGACTTGATAAATGAAAAAACAATTAGATAATTCAAGTAATTTATCATTGGACCCCTTTGAAGCCTAGCGAATAGGCTTCAAGCAACACATGAAGGTAACATGGGTAGGGACCTGACATGTGTCCTTGCTGCCTCTTCAAGCTGGGGCTTCCCTTGTGAGTGTGAGTGTGTGTTCTCTCTCTAATCCCTAGGAAAAGGGCTCGCCCCCCCTCTTGTAGGGATGCTTTTGAATTTAGGAGCTCAAGCACCTTAGTCATCAAGCATGACAAAGCACTTGGACTAGGGGGTATTCCCACAAGCATCTCAGGCAAGCATGTCAAGGCACCTCAAGCACCTTAATCAAGTGGCAAGTCAAGCACCTCAAGCATGGAGTAAGTCAAGCACCTTAATCAAGCACCTCAAGCAGGACAAACACCTCAAGCACGACAAGCACCTCAAGCACCTCGAGCTTGGGCCGGGTTCCCACCTCAAGCTCAGCCCTAGCTTACCAAAGGTCAAAGGACTTTTACACACATTATTCGAGGTCTTCAATGAAGCTAACCCTAAGGTCTTATGCTCCATTGGTTAGCCTTGCTCTTGATAGACCATCTCCCATTTGGGCCCCTTTACTATTGGCCCCGTGTTGAGATAGATCTATAAGCACATATCTATATCTTAACACTTGTTCCCGTTTATTCTCCCACATTAAGTGATCAATTTAATATGAGAAAATTATTTGGGTTGGTTAGATATTATATTTTATGACAATATTTATCCATTTCTTAATTTTTTACTTTAAGATTAGAGAGTTGATCCCCCTCCTGAGTTGAGTCATCTCTCCTCATCAATATGGGTTTATAAAAGGAAGGTCAATATATGACAATATCTTGATGGCAATGGTGGGTATTGAGTACGCAGCCTTCACAAAGGAGGAGTGTGTTTTTCTTCAGCTAGACCTATAAAAGTCTTGTGATAGGATTATATGGTCCTTCATTGAATATGTCATGAAAGAAGTGGGATTTGGGCCTTGTCTTTGTTGACTTATACACACTCTGGATGCTGGCAACCAATTGGAGCTCGTATTCAATGATAGAATTGTGGGCTCCTTTGAAGCCAAAAGATCTATCAAGCAAGGGTGTCCCCTTGGCCCCTCTTCTTTTTGCTATTGGGTGTCATCCTCTAATTATGATGCTTGAAGCTGTTGTCGAGTGACGAGAAATTCAAGGTTTAACTTTTCTCAATAACCACCAGCTTCTGGCCAAGATGTTTGCAAAGGGATTCTTCCTCTTCTAGAAAGTTTGCCTCTAGCTACTGAGGAACTTCCTTGAGATTGTGCCGGCATTTATTTTGGCTTCGGGGTCAAAGTGTAGTATTGAGAAGTCTAGATCGACCTCTTTGATGAGAAATGACACATTTGATCCATCGGTCTGGTCAGGAGAGACTGTGTCGGAAGGAAAGATCTTTCGTCATCTTGGCGCCTCCTTGGGGGTGGACATTACAAACAAGCAAAGATTCTAATGGGTCTTGGAGAAGATCCAAAAAAAAAGAGAAGATGGGAGTATGTCTTGCTTCCCTTCCAAAGTCAAGTCGGAGTGATCAACTCATTTATGCTTCCCTATATTGCCTTCGCCGGCCCGCTCCTCAAAATAGCATATTAATTGGAATGAGTTTTTGAAACCAAGTAAAAGATTCTTATGGAGGAACAACACTAAAGCCTTTTCGTCGTGTGGCAATGGGCAAAGTGGGAAGGTATTGCTCGACCGTTGGTCTAAGGTGGCCTTGAAATTCTCAACCCAGCAATTCATGCTGAGGCCCTCTGCACCAAGTTTGTGGTCTCAATTGCAAAACAAGACCCACCTTGGGCTGTCATGACCAAGGATATGATAGACAAGGAAAAACTTTTCTCTGATGGTGGTCAGTGGAAGGGTTCGAGGTGCACAACAAACTACTAGCCTCAACATGGTGTAGCTCGATTTTGGGTGGCATCACGGGAGAGCTGGTGTGAAAGTGAAATAGAGCATCAAGGGTAGTGGAATGGTGCAAATTAACCAGATACTTTGAGATCTCCATCTATCACCACTGGTCCCCTTGGCTGTCTGAAGCTGCTGGTGTAATCTTTAGCCCTTATTGGAGAGAAACTGCAAGAAGTATCAACAATAAAGGACTCCAATATTTGAGCCACTTTTGGGATAGAAATAGCAAGTACTGGAAATCCGTTGACCAGATGGCAGCCCAGTTTCAAGTTAATGGCATTGAGAAGATGCTTGTTAATAGAGTAGTAGAAGACCTAGTCAATATTCCAATGTCAATCTGTGAATCTACTTTTGAGTGGAAAGGTTGGAAATGGCCTTTCAATAGGCATTTCTTTAAACCTCATACCAAGGGAATTTACCAAGTGTTAATACACGAGGCTAATTGGTTTGTCCAATGAAACAAGAAATGGAAGAAGCAACAGATGGAGGCTAGATGGGTTGAGGTCACAAAGAACATTTGGAAACCACAGTGGCCTAGTTTTATGAAAATATTTCTATGGAAGGTACTTTGGGGGGCCTTGCTGACATGCGTCAAGATAGAAGCATGAGATATCGAGTCTGGATGTTCAGGGTGCAGATTGGCTAGTGAAGACCTGGCCCACCTATTCATAGAATGTTCGATTATTAGAGGCCTAGCAAGAAAATTGTGCAAATGGATACAAAGAACGTGGAATGTAGGGTTTGTGAGTCATTATAGCAAGAGCCTTGTCGAATTTGGACGACATTATTTGGTGAGCATTTCTAGCAAACATTTTGTTTGTTGAGGCGAGATTTTCTCCCTCCCTCTCACATACTTCACTTAAGGGAGGCACAAACAATGCACAAACACAACACATAGCACTACATTAACATCAAACAAAACGGATCAAAATATACACTGCACATGCTTTTTGGTCCATTGCTCAGGCGGTCGGTAATTTTTACAAGACCACCTTTTTTATTAACTTCAAAAATTAACAATAACTTAGCTTTTAAAACTACACTTTGCATATTGACTTCAGATTTCAATACATGTATGTAGAAATTCACACAATCTTGAACATAACAAGTTTCCTCATACATATGTAGCTACAACGTTACAATACAATTCTTCCCGGACTTAATAAGGAGGGGAGCTTGAGAAGGGGAGGTTGTGTGTTGAAAAGAATCATAAATTAGTGTCTCAAGAGATACAAAGTGTGAAATGGAGGAGCCTACATGTGCTTGCTCTTTTGAAGGGCCTCCTTGTGGTATTTACACAGTTGCATTTATGAAGGATCTTTGCTTGATGGGTCCTCCAGATTTGGTCCTTCGTAGATTAGAGGGTAGAGCCTTTGTTCCCTTCAAGCATGATAAGAATAAATTTACATCATACTCGAGGCTCAAACCATACCAATACAATTGGCGACATGCTTGCCACATCATTCCAATGACTGCAAACACATCAAGCACAATTTCTCCAGCTTGGGTATAGGTGCCAAGCAACCATCTATTCAAACAAGCTACATGTCATCAATAAGAAAACTCATACATTTCTCTAACATAATAGAATTATTGTGATAATCACCATGCAAAGGATAGTTGTCATTTTGTAGATCCTTTGATGACCCATCCATTCTTTCTATGTGCCACCATCAAATGGTCCCTCTTCTTGTACAGAGCCTCCACAATGTGTGTACTATGTGGATGGTACCACCCACCATCAGCTGCCACATCCCCACTATGTTTATCATCATAACAAGGACATCCTCATCTAGGCCTTGAGGCATAGTTGAAAAGGGTAACAAATAGCACATTGATCTACAACAAACACAAAGTCTAGCAAGGAGAAAACTTTCAAGATGCCAAAGAAGGAGTGCCACACTTTCCATCTCAGGGCCGCTATCATCTTCAGATCCCTAAAACTCTCCAGCAATCTCCAAATATAAAATATGCCTAAGTTCTAGACCTACATCTGCATAAATGTCAATTACTCTAGTAAGATCTTGTCCTTGTACAATGGTAACAAAGGTACCATGTGCCACCAAATATTCATGTGCAAGAGTTGCGTATTTCTCAATGAGGTCAAATCTTGTCTCACTTCTTGTAGGTACCAAAGGATTCATGCTAGACATGGTAGCACCTATGGTGAAGTCTAGCCATACAATTTGAGCCCCACACAAAGGCATATCAAGGTCCATGTCACCAAACTAGTTAAACCCCCCAATTAGCAACAAATCTATAATAATTTTTTGAGAAAATAAGAATAAAATGACAAGCAAGAATTACTTGAACCTCAAGAATATCATGGTGTTTTAAAGTGTGTTAAACTTACCTATCTTGGCTATTTAGTTTGTAAAATCCATCAACAATATCTCTAGCATCACATAGCAATGGGAGAGCAATGGCAAGTACATAGGACAAATAACAAAACATGTCCCTAGAGACATGAA
Organism: Adiantum capillus-veneris; assembly: GCF_014529385.1. Taxonomy (NCBI): domain Eukaryota; kingdom Viridiplantae; phylum Streptophyta; class Polypodiopsida; order Polypodiales; family Pteridaceae; genus Adiantum; species Adiantum capillus-veneris. The sequence goes on from NC_140953.1 coordinate 117,913,539, forward strand.
TCCATAAGAAAACTATAATGAAAATTGCATGACTAAAAGTACATATCTATAGTAAAGGCACTCAAGATCTCTTGCTCTAGCTCTTTTCTATTGTCATTAATTGAAGGCTTAGTGTGACATTCAGTGACTAGCTGTCCTTGTGATATCCCCTTCTCAGCATGTGATTGAGAGTCATGGCGAGACACTCCCTCACTCGCCTAGTCCTTGTTTTTGTTCTTGATCTCCTCTTGCGCGGGTGTCTTTTCAAGCTGGCTAGGCTTGGAGGCACATTGCTTAGCTTTGCCCTTGTCCTTCTTTGAGCTAGGATTGGATCCCTTGGCATCCGTCACTTTTTCTTTTCCTTTTAACTTGAGACATATGCATGAAACCACATATTGAATACTTGAAAGATCTACACTACACATTCACCATCAACAATGAAAATTGTTACTTTTTTTTATGTCAACCTCACTTGATGGGAACTCTTCTTTTGTGTAGTCTACAAACCAAGGGCAATGTGTTCGCTCCCCACAAGCTTCTCAAATATCTATGTGTTATATGTCCCAATATTCTCTCTCTCACTATCAACACATGCATTGCTAGGATACTCATGATACCAATTCACTACCTTAAGATCATGGCACCACCACCTGCAATATCATAGACTTTTAGTTTTGGGTACCTCACCATCCACAAGATATGGGGTTACTTTTTCATTCATCTATATAACACTTGCTTTGTGAAAAACTATATTTGAATTTGCTCCTTGGTGGGAAATATTGCCTTCATTTTTGGTTGCCAAACTGTGAAAGAATCCTCAAAGTACTCACTACAAGCTTGTGCAAGGTATTTCTCTAGCTAGCAATCTTTACCCTTGCTTAACTTTTCATGAGATGGCATCCAAGTGGGATTTCTTTTCTCAATAAATTTCTTAATCAATTGTACCTCTTTGGCCAAATGAAACCAGTAAACATGTGGCATCAACCACTCTCTAAATGCCTTGTACATGTGAGGAATTGCAACCTCTTTCAATGCCTCATTCCCCTACTTGAAACTTGTATCAATCCTTGTTTTTTAGCACCAACAATCAAAGTTAAGGAATTGCATTATGTAATTAGATTATCCAATTTAAACATTAAAAGGCTTACTGTTTTGATGGGAGTGATGTCCTAGCAAATTCTTACAGTTTTGATGGGAGTGATGTCCTAGAAAATTCCATGATCTTGTTGATGGAAAACTTGTTAGCTTTTTCATGCCATTTGGTGTATGATACGAATAGATTAAGGCATGCTATACCATTATTTGGATTATCTATGGCCACACAATCTTATGCTCTTCTTGTGAATGTTTTCTCCACCTCCCAGATAGAGCCTTCTCTTTCTTTTCATCATATACATCTTGAAAATCTGCGTAATCCATGCTCTCCCCATGTGGGATCTCTTTTGTCCTGCTATGGGATGCCATCAACAACTCATTATGTAAATTGGAAATTTTTTAGAAAATACAAATTTAAATCCTTGCTATATCGGAAGTTTGGATATATATTATACCTTCCATATTAGTTGTGCAACAAATGAAATTGGAATGTGCAACCATTTGGAATGTTTTTTTCCTTGGTGCCTAGTCTTCATGTGTTTTTGTGCCCATTCATGTACCTCGAGCTCTAGTCGGGTCACAATAGAGGTAGGATCTACTAGTTCTAATTGTTGCATCATAAAAATGGCATGTGATGGTGTGCAGAGAATACTCACTTTGATCGTTCTAAAAACTATAAATACTTGCGGACAAAAGAATTTATATACGCCCAAATCAACATGAAACACAAAGTGTAGAGATGATAATAGACAACTTACTTGTTAATTGCTTGTATTATTGCCAATAATCTATCAATTATGAAGGATTTAATGTGAATACATGGCAATAAACATGCAAAACTTCTTCTTCTTTTGTGTTAAACTTATTAAGCCAATCCATCCAAACCTTTACTTCATGGTTTCTATCCCACACTATAAAGAATTTTTTTTCTATGTTTGATCCAATATCTTGGTGGGTAAGAGTGAAGCTCCTTGTCATACTTCATGCCAACCTTGATGAGCATCACCATGCAATGTATATATCTCTACTCAAATGTTTTCTCTCTAAGCAAAGATCTGACACTATGAAATATCCCAAGCTTGATTCGTACTCATAAATATGGATAAAGTCTCTTAAGGGATGTTAATGTAATCATTATGAGTACAAATTACTGGATTCACTTTGAGCTTGATGACTGGCATAGGAGGAAGCCTTGCTTCCTTATATCAATGTAATGATCTTCAAGCCAATTACAAAAAAAATGAGAAACATCTTTGTTACCATATCATGTGGTAGTGATGTGTGTGAACACACTAGGACCGCCAGGGCATTTTTTCCCTCTTTAGGAGGTTTTTCCCACCGTGCATTGCATATATGCCCATCACTCTAGGGCTATCTATCTTTCCATTAAACACTAAGTAACACACTCTCTATTGTGTGCCTTGAGCTTCCTTCATCTCCTCCAAGCTGTGTGCGTTTCTCTGTAACCCTAATTCCAACAATTGGTATCAGAGCAAGTTACGTCCTCCCGAGCTTAGTCGCCAACTGTTCCAGCACATGCCTGCTCACTTTCTTCGATTACACTGAGGTTTGGCGAGCGTTTGCAAGTCGAAAAATTTTGGCCTCCGTTTCCACTACAGGCAGGTTTCCACATACAATTTTGTCATTTTGTGCAAATTTTTTGTTAGTGCTGTTTTCTACATAACAGGTGCCCTACAGTCTTCTACGGCTTGTGCTATATAGCACGTGTTGTTCCCACTCCGTTTCTCCTATTTTCGGGCAGTTTTCACATCAGGTGAAGCATTTACCATAACTGACAACAACATAGATGTCTTCAAGATGTTTGCTGCTGAGGATAGGTTGGATGGGGACAATTACCCTATGTGGGCTTGCATGATGCAACATGTTCTTGTGTCAAAGGGCGTCTGGAATATTGTGCAGAGCATTGATGTACGTCCTGGTTCTGAGGATGCAGGTGATGTTGAGGATGTTGCAGGTCTTGCTGCAAGGATTGCTGCTATTAGAGTTGTTTTGCCTACGAGAGAACAATCTTGTTGGGATGTAAAGGATGCGAAGGCTCATGCATTGATTGCGTTGTCAATGAAGTGCACCATTGTTCCTCACATTCGTTCAACAAAATCTGCAAAACAGGCTTGGGATATATTGGTTGGTCTTTATGCAAGTCGCAATGAGGCTAAAATAACTTTGTTGCATCAAGAGCTGGAGTCGAAGATTATGCATGAGGAAGATGATATGGACACTTTCCTTGCTGGTGTCAAGGATATCAATGAGCAACTTATTTCTGTAGGTGAAGTCATTTTAGATAGTTCCCTTATGCAGACTGTTCTTGATGCCTTACCAGATTCATACAAGACTTTTGCTAGTACTTGGAGATTGATGACCCAAGGAAATCCTGAAGTTGTTAATTTTGATGCATTATGCACATTGTTGTTGCAAGAGTCACTTTTTAGAAAAAAACAGGACTAGGCAGCGTGCAGTTGAACAGGCTTTTATTGCTTCTCAAAGAAAGGGTGGTAACAACAATGCAGCCACTTCTTATGGTTTTGCTACAATGCGTTGCCATTATTGTAAAGCTAATGATCACTTGATCAAGCAGTTTCCTAAGTTGAAGGCCAAAGAGGCTAAGAAGAAAGAGAACCACTGCAAATGTTGGTTCCACTACAAATGCAGCCATTGTTGAGTCTTCTGTGAAAGGAGACTGTGATGCTGATGTTGATACAGAATGGGCTTTTAGCACAGAGTGCACTTACAATCGTGGTGTCCATGATGCATGCTTGTCAGTTGCTGTAGATTCACATGTGTGGTATATCGACAGTGGTGATACAAAGCACATTACCTCACATCGTGAAGTGTTCACCTCTCTCGAGTCTGTCCCTCATGGGAATTCAGTCACTTGTGCCAACAACGCCTCTTATCCCGTTCAGGGAGTTGGAAAGATTGTGCTCACTGCTGCTAATGGCAGTTCCTTCACACTTGTTGATGCACTTTATGTACCTGGGATCAAGAAGAATATCTTGTCTGTATCCGCACTTGCTAGACTTGAACTTGTAGTCAAATTTGTGGATGACAGATGTACAATTTATGATCTCAGTTTTGGTGATGAAATTGTTGCATCTGGACTTTTGTATCGTGGGTTGTATAAGCTCACTTTGTATGACAAGTGTGGATAAAGTTTCACAAATGCAGTTGCAGATTCAAGGGCTATTTTAGATGCAAAACTTTGGCATGCACGTTTTGGTCATTTTAATTTTGCCAATTTGCTGCATTTGCAAAAATCTGATATGGTTGCTTCTTTGCCGCCTCTTGAAGCACCTATCAAACATGTTTGTGAAGGTTGTATTTTGGGTAAAATGTAGCGTTCTAAGTTTCCAAAGGATGGTTCAGTTAGGGCCACATGCAAGTTGCAGCTTGTGCATAGTGATGTTTGTGGGCCCATGCAAACTCCGTCCTTGGGAAATTACCTGTACTTCGTGACTTTCATTGATGATTACTCCAGGCATGCATGGGTATTTCTGCTTAAAGCGAATTCCGAAGTTTTTATGTGCTTCAAACGGTTTCTGGCTATAGTTGAAAATGTATCCAAATGTACTATGGGCACTCTCCATTCTGATCGAGGGGGGGAGTATATGTCTCATGAATTCAATGCATTTTTGGCTAGTCGTGGGATAAAACACCAATGTATAATGCCTTATACACCTTAGCAAAACGGTGTTGCCGAGCGGAAAAACAGGTCACTCACGAAAATGGCACGATGTATGGTCAAAGTTCAAGCTTTGCTGCATTCTTTTTGGCTTGAGGCCATCATGTGTGCCACTTATGTACGAAACAGGTGTCCTACGAAAGCTTTGGAGTCTATTACTCCATATGAAGCGTGGCATGATAGAAAGCCTTCTATTGAGCACATGCGTGTTTTTGGCTGTTTGGCATATACTTTGGTGCCACAAACATAACGCAAAAATTGGATGATAAGGATGTCAAATGTATTTCTGTTGGTTATAGTGCTGAAAGCAAAGGTTACAGGTTGTATCATTCGCAAACAAAACATATTTTGGTTTCATGGGATGTAGTGTTTGTGGAAGATTCTGTTCAGCCCTTGCTCTTATGTAGTAGAGACAGTAATGTAAGCTCACATGACATTTATGACACTTTGTTGCCTCTTTTCAGTAGTGGAAATACGAATGTAAGTTCCAATGAGACAAATGTACAGCCTATGGGGTTTCTAAAAATGTTACAGATCAGCCTATTACTGCAGATGTACATGATTTACTTGATGAGGGAAAGGGCTGAGAATGAGCAGGCTAGAGGTATGCCAAAATGGTTGGTGCACACTTTGTGTGACAGTAAATTGGATGCACCTTTGTCTAGTCGTACTCGTTCAAGCTCTCGCCATGCATCTTATGCATCAAATTGTTATGCTTTGGCTGTGTTAGCTTACATGATGTTGAGGAGCCTCTGTCTTTTGATGAAGTATAGAATTCAAGACTTTGGATAGCTACCATGCAATCAGAATATGATGCACTTATAGAAAATGACACATGGACTTTATGTGATTTGCCTCCTAGCAAAAAGGCTATTGGCATGAAGTGGGTTTACAAGTTGAAACGCAAGTCGGATGGTGATCGATCGCCATAAGGCTCGACTTGTTGCAAAGGGTTATGCATAGCAAAAAGGCATAGATTATGAAGAGAACTTTGCTCCCACTTGTTGTATGACTACTGTGTGTTTTCTATGTGCATTGGTAGTTCATTTTGGTTGGGATGTACATCAATCAGACATTGTTACTGCTTCCTTGAATGGTGACATATTTGAGGAAGTTTATGTAACCAGCCTCATGGTTTTGTCAAGAAAGGACAAGAGGAAAAAGTGTGTAGATGTAAGAAGGCTTTGTATGTGTTGACACAATCTCCTCATGCTTGGTATGAGAAAGCTGACACTCATTTCATCAAACAAGGCTTTCATAATAGTCCAATAGAAATCACATTGTATGTAAAGCATGAGGGTGATGTACTTCTCATTGTAGTTCTTTATGTAGATGATTTGCTGATTATTGGACCAAATGAGAGACATATTGCTGAATTTAAGGCTGATTTAAATGCTACTTTCAAGATGAAAGATTTGGGGTTGTTGCATCATTATTTGGGCATACAGTTTAAGCAGTGTGATGGTGGTATTGCCTTGTGTCAAAAAAGTTACATAGAGACATTGCTATGTAAGTTTGGACTTGAGGATTGCAAACCTATTGCCACTCCCATGGAAACAGGTTTGAAGTTAAGTCTACATGATGCTGGTGATCCTACTGATGTCACTCTTTACCAAACTGCTGTTGGCTGCCTTATTTATGTATGCAACACGAGGCCAGATATTCAGTGTGCAGTCTCACAGGTCAGTAGATTTATGCATAGCCTAGGGTCTAAGCATTGGCAGGCTATCAAGAGGATTTTTTGCTACCTTAGTGGCACTTGACATCTTGGCTTGTTTCATCCCAAGGGGGGATCATTGTCGCCAGATTTACATGCTTTTTCAGACTCAGATTGGGCTGGTTGTTTTGACACACGAGTGTCCACAAGTGGTTTTTGTTTCATGCTTGGCAGTTCATGTATATCATGGTTGAGCAAGAAGCAACCTACTGTGGCCACTTCGAGTTGTGAGGCTGAGTACAGGGCGGTCTTCACAGCTTTGATTGAGTGTGTATGGCTCAGACGCCTTATGGCTGATTTGGGTGTTGGACAGGACACTACCAACACTATCTACACTGACAGTCAAAGCGCATTGGTAGTTGCAAGGAACCCAGTTTTTCATGGTCGCACAAAGCACATTGAGGTGCATTACCACTATGTCAGGGAGAGGCTCTCAAGAGGAGAGATCAGCTTGGATTATGTGCCAACACAGGACAACCTTGCAGATCTTTTCACAAAGGCATTGTCTCATGAGAAGATTGAAGCTTTTCGCAAAGCTTTGGGCTTACTTCCCTTTGTGGACTGATCATGTTCTCAGAGCATGGAACTTCCCTTTACTCATGTGCCAGCTCGGGGGGATTTGTTACCATATACATGTGGTAGTGATGTGTGTCGACACTAGGACCACCGGGGCACTTTTTCCATCTTTAGGAGGTTTTTCCCCCTGTGCATTGCATATACACCCATCACTCTAGGGCTATCTATCTTTCCATTACACACTAAGTAACACACTCTCTATTGTGTACCTTGAGCTTCCTTCATCTTCTCCAAGCTGTGTGCGTTTCTCTGCAACCCTAATTCCAACAATCTTCTTTGCATAGTTTCTTCTCCTCCTTGGATAGATGATTCAGGTTGTTCATCATGCCTTTGGCTTGGTGAATGCTCCTCTTCATGTTTTCCTTGTGATTGTTGAAGATGATGAAACAGGAAACAGAAGGAAGATAGCAACTCAGAGTAGGAAGAAGATGGAGAAGGAGAAGACACAGAGCTTGTGTACGAGATCTCTGTAGTCTATCTCTCTGTATTAGAGTAATAGAGTATATACAAACTCAAAGCTACAAAGCTTATATGAGACCCTAAGAGATAAGGTGTCCTTTCAGACCAGATGTCCAGGGGGAAAAACCCAGTGGGAGAAAAGTGCCCCTAGTGAAGCACGTATACACACTAACACTACTACATGTCTACAAATCCCTCTTGTAGTGATAGTGTGAATCTGTACAAGGTAGCAGATCATCATGTGTATGAGAGTAAGCCCAAAGCTTTTCGGAAAGCTTCAAACTTTTCTCGTGATAATGCCTTAGTAAATAGATCTGCAATGTTATCCTGTGTAGGACAGTAAGTTAGTGTGATCTCTCCTGCATGTAGCCTTTCCCTGACATAGTGGTAGTGAACCTCTATGTGCTTTGTTCTTGCATGAAATACTGGATTCCTTGCAACTGCCATAGCACTTTGACTGTCAGTGAAAATGGTAGTGGGTGCCTGTTGACACTCACAAAGATCTACCAATAACCTGCGTATCCATACACAATCAACTGTTGCCGTGAAAGCTGCCCTGTACTCAGCTTCACAAGTTGATGTAGCCACTGTGGGTTGCTTCTTGCTGAGCCAAGATATACATGCATTTCCCAAGAAAAAACAATTCCCACTTGTGGAATGTCGTGTGTCAAAATCACCAGCCCAATCTGAATCGCTGTAACCAAGAAGCTGCATAGAACTGTGCTTTCCATACATATCCCCCCTTGGAAAGATTAGGGGTACCTGAAAGGTAACGAAGTATGCACTTCACAGCCTTCCAATGATGCATACCTGGGCTATGCATAAATCTTCTTGCTTGTGAAACCCCAAATTGAATGTCTGGACGAGTGTTGCCTGCCAAATATATCAAGCAACCAACCGTTGCTGCATAAGTATATGCATCAAAAGGTTCTCCAGCATCGTGCATGCTCAACTTTGATCCAGTTTCTACGGGTGTAGAAATTGGTTTACAATTTTGCATACCAAACTTGTCCAAAATTTTATGCAAATATTTTGCCTGCAACATGTATATGCCATCCTCTGATTGCACAAACTGAATACCCAAGTAATAGTGTAGCAAACCAAGATCAAACATCTCAAAGGTTTTTCTCAAAGCATCTTTAAACGCTTCAATTTCATCTGCAGTATTGCCTGAAAGAAGCATATCATCCACATAAAGTGTTAGCATAATGAGAACTCCATCTCTCTTTTTGACATATAAAGTACTTTCTGTTGGACTATTCTGAAATTCCTGGCCAATCAAATAAGTATGTATCTTCTCATACCATGCTCTTGGAGCCTGTTTGAGACCATACAAAGCTTTACGCAATCTACATACCTTTTGCTCTTGACCTTTTACAACAAAACCACTTGGTTGACTTACATAAACTTCTTCCTGCAAATCACCATTCAAAAAAGCAGTTTTGATATCCAACTGATGCACTTTCCAACCATGATAAGCAGCAATTGCAACTAGTGATCTAACTGTGGACGCACGAGAAGTAGGAGCAAAGGTTTCATCATAATCTATGCCTTTCTGTTGCGCATAGCCTTTTTCCACAAGCCTTGCTTTGTACCTGTCAACAGTACCATCTTGTTTCCTTTTTACCTTAAAAACCCACTTTGTACCAATAGGATTTTTGCCTGTAGGCAAGTCCACTAGATCCCATGTATGATTCTTATGAATAGAATCAATTTCTTGCTGCATAGCATCTTTCCACTGAACACACTCTAAAGCTTGTTCAAATGAATCAGGCTCATCTGCATCACAAAGAGTACTAAAGCAAGCCAAATCTACTTGCTCTCTGCCAAAAGTAGTACTAGCACGTGTTTTTCGTGGCAACGGTGCATCCAACTTGCTATTCTGCAAAGTCTTTTGAACCCATTTAGGCAAGTTTCTTTCTTCCCTGAGAACTTCTTGCTCTTCACGCACAATTTCCTCTACATCATGAGGTGTCACATGCTGATCAAAAGATTGATCAATATTATCAACATGTTGTGATTCTTGATTCTCCACAAAAGAAGGAAGCAAACCTTCAAATACATCATGTGTCTGCATATGAGGTACATCAAAAGCAACCATAGGTTGAGCAGTAGTTTCTGAAAAAATTACATCACGACTTTCAAAAATCTTGTTTGTAGCAGGATTGTAAAGTCTATAACCTTTACTTCCACTACTGTACCCCACAAATATACATTTGATTGCCTTATCATCAAGCTTCCCACGTAACTGCTGAGGGATGTGAGCATAAGCAAGACAACCAAAAACACGAAGATAACTGACTGAAGGTTTTCTGTCATACCAAGATTCATATGGAGTAATGGTCTTCAAGGCACGAGTAGGACACCTATTCAAAACATGTGCTGCACAAGCAACTGCCTCCATCCATAGCTTATGAGGCAAACTCTTAGCCTTGAGCATACATCTAGCTGTCTCCATTAAAGACCCGTTCTTCCTTTCTGCAACACCATTCTGTTGTGGTGTGTATGGCATAGTGCATTGGTGTTTAATGCCTTTCTTTCCCAAAAAATCCTTAAATGCACCTGACATGTATTCACCTCCTCGATCGGTATGAAGAGTCTGTACTTTGCAACTTGTTTCATTTTCAACCATGGCGACATAATGTTGAAAAATTGCAAACACATCTGACTTTGCTTTGAGTGGATACACCCAACAAAACCTGGAAAAGTCATCAATGAAGGTCACAAAATAAAGGCTGTTTCCTATAGATGGCGTCCTCATAGGACCACATACATCACTGTGTACAAGCTGCAACTTTTGTGTCCCTCTAACTGAACCATCCTGCGAAAATGCAAATCTGTGCATCTTTCCAAGAACGCAACCTTCACATACATGTCTTGGTGGCATCTCCAATAAAGACAAATCATGCACCATATTATGACGTTGTAAAGTCATCAAAGTGCCATAACCAACATGCCCAAATCTAGCATGCCACAACTCAGCATCCTGCATGGACTGAGTCTTTGTTTCTGCAATACATACCTGAATCTGCTTTTCTTAACGATCTAGCACAAATAGTCCATTTTCCAGCGTACCTGTAGTGATAAGAGAATAACCATTCTCTCGATCTCGTACAATACATCTGTCATCCTCAAAAATGACCCGAAGACCATTTTTTGCAAGAGAGGATACAGACAACAAATTCTTCTTGATCCTTGGAACATATAAGACATCTGGCAAGCATAAATCTGAACCATCTGAAATGGTAATCAAAATCTTACCAACGCCTTTGATTGGATAAGAAGCATTATTTGCACATGTCACCTTCTTTCCTGCTGGAGCTGCATCCAATGAACAAAACAAATCCTTCCTTGAAGTAATATGCCTGGATGCACCACTATCAAAGTACCAAATCATTTGTGTCTCGTCAACACTGTAAGCATAAAAATCTGAACATACTACGAAAGCATAAGAATCCTGCACAAAGTTTGCAGACTCTTCTTTAGCTGTAGAAGAATCACTAGACGTTGAAACAACCAAACTTGACTCTTTCTTCTTTTCTTTAGCAATTCGCTTTTTACACTCACTGATGTAGTGACCAGGTTTCTTGCAGTAGTGACATTTACCTTTCTTCTTGGACTTGTCGGAATCAGCTTTAGACTTCTCTGAAGACTGTCCTGCACCAGACTTGGAGTGATGAGCACTCTCTTTACCCTTGTTTTTGTTATGTACAACAAGAGCATGATCCATACCATCCACCTGTAAAGACTTGTTCTTACGTGATTGATCCTCCTGCAATAGCAAAGCCACTAATTCTTCAAAATGAAGAGGCTCAGGATTAGCTCGCAAAGACAGAGTCAAAGAAGTCTGAAAAGTCAAATAAGATGGTGGTAGTGAATTGAGTGTTTTGGAAACCAAGTCCTTCTCTGGAATCACTTCATCAATGCTAAGCAATTGCTCTTTAAGATCCTTGATTTTTGTAAGATGCTCGACGATATCGTCACCTTCGTCCATCTGTATTTTGTCAAGTTGTTTCTTCAAAAACTCTATTCTCGCAGCGTTTCTTCCTCCAAACATACCTCTTTATGGTTAAGGCAATCACAACCATAGCTTGTGCATCTTTAGTATCCCATTTCTTTTGCTCTGGAGTGACTTGTGAGAGTCCTGCACCAACAGGTGCACCACGACTAGGCGTGGCAGGTGCAATGCTACCTGGACGAACTTCATCTCCAGATACATAATCCCACAATCCTTTACCAACCAAAACATTTTTGGCCATAAAAGACCAAAGAGAATAGTTGGTAGCATCCAATTTGTCTTCGGATGTAAACGCACCAAAAATCTCTTTCTCCGTAGATTGAGCCATACTGTGGATGCACACAAGAGAGCAAAAGAACCTCCAAGAGATTCACAAATCTCCTCTCCAATCCAAGCAAAACTCTACACAAAATCTCATCACAAAGCTAAGACAAGCTGCTTCCCAAAAGAACTGTTTACCTGAAGAAAATCTATCAAAAAGCACACCCTCTTGATCTAAAGGCCTCCGAAAAGTAACTTCTGCTATGTTGCTCAGAACAAAATTCTGAGGGCTCGAACGGCTTCAAAAGGGGGGTAAAACTCCAGGTCGCTTGGTGAGAATACTCCCGGAACGTCGAGGATGCTCCCACGAACAAATTTTCCGAAAACTGCCTGAAAACTGCGATTACGCGCGCGGACGCGAAAACGCAAGTAGAGGCTCTGGAAATAACCTGGCTCTGATACCAATTGTTGAAAATGATGAAACAGGAAATAGAAGGAAGATAACAACTCAGAGTAGGAAGAAGATGGAGAAGGAGAAGACACAGAGCTTGTGTACGAGATCTCTGTAGCCTATCTCTCTGTATTAGAGTAATAGAGTATATACAAACTCAGAGCTACAAAGCTTATATGAGACCCTAAGAGATAAGGTTTCCTTTCACACCAGATGTCCAGGGGGAAAAACCCAGTGGGAGAAAAGTGCCGCTGGTGAAGCGCGTATACACACTAACACTACTACATGTCTACAGTGATTATTCAATGGTGGGAGGAAATTGACTATCATGCAATATGGGAATCATATTGGGGGTTAGCCAAATCTCATCAATTATCACGTGTGAGAACCATTTTGAAGCTAAATGAGGAGCCAAGTATAAGAAAGGGTGCACGGATGTGAACAAGGGTGGACACGAAGGGAGGTACTCATAAAAGCAGGAGAGGAGAGGGTGGGGAAGAGAAGAGAGGAGGTGAGTGTATATGTTAAGTATGGAGCCTGATTTATCCCTTGTAATTTTTTGTGTTAAAAATGCACATTTGTAAGGCCCCCGTTATAAGGAGAAGCCATCGTGCGTGAAGAAAAATCACTCCTTGAAAACCAAAATTTTCACGGCTGCCGAAATATTCCTTTTTGCCAAAATCTTATGGCCGAACAATGGCTAGAAAGTGATAAAAAAACAGCCAATCGGTTGGCCGATGGCTGGAATTCAATGGTCAATGGCCGAAAGTCAATGGTGGCCGGTGGCTAAATTCAATGGCCAGTGGCCGATTTCAAATTGGACTTGTCTTCTCAAGGGCGGCCACACATGGGCGCATGGGAGAATTCAACTTGGACTTGTCTACACAAGGTCGGCTACACACGGCTACCTCTCATGAGCGAGGGTATCCATTTTGGCTTATAAAAGAAGTCCTTTTCTACACACAAAAAATGGATTTGAAGAGGTGAAGCATTCTGAAATTGATGCATATAGGTGGACAAGAGGTGGTGAGAGTGAAGCAAGGTGGGAGCTCCAAAAGGCTATAATCCCTTTGTAATCTACTTTCTATTTTGAAGTACTAAAGCCATTGAGTGGCTGCTTTCTCGTGGATGTAGTCCACATTGGGTGAACCACATATATTGTTTGTGCTATCTCTCTCGATCTACTCTATAATCTCTCATGTATGAAAATTATCTCTCTCCATTAAGTAATCTACTCAATTATCTACTTAGCTATGTCATATTTCCTAACAACTCGTATCAAAGCAGGGTTTCCTTGTAGCTAAAGTATCTCAAGGAAAGTATTCCTTAAATTGAGTGGAAGTAATGGTGGAGGAAGGGAAGCTCAAGATCGAGAAGCTCAATGGCAAAAATTACCAACATTGGAAGATGTAGATTGAAGACTAAAGAAGGACCTTTATTTGCCACTAGGCGGTCTTGCAAAGAAGCTTGCAACAATGGCAGATGACATGGATTTCCCTTGACCTAAAGACATTAGGAACAATTTGGCTAAGCTTAGTATCAATGGTGGCCTTCAAGTTTCGGAGATAAGGACCACGAAGGACTTGATGATGTCTCTTGACGGCCTCTACGAGAAACCATCGGCATCCAATGAGGTATTTCTCATGAAGTGCTTGTTCAATCTAAAGATGGTAGAGAATGGTTCCGTTGTAGAACACCTAAATGACTTTAACACCAACATAAGTCAACTTTGATCGGTGAAAATCCAATTTGGTGATGATGAAGTGTGAGCCCTCCTTATACTATCATCTCTACTGGATAGTTGGGACAGCCTTGTGATGGTTGTAAGTAACTCTATCTATGGCTCAAATACTCTTAAGTTTGATGATGTTGTGGGTGTTCTCCTAAGGGAGGAAATGCAAAGGAGAAGCACAGATGAATCATCAAGTGTTGCATTGTCAATGGAAATAAGAGGAAGGTCTAAAGAGAGGTTCAAAAACCAAAAGGTTGTAATTGCTCAAGGTGGAGCAAGCCACACACAAAGCTAGTTCTTGAATGTTGGAACGACGGCAAGAAGGGCCATGTCAAGAAGGATTGCTAATCTAAGAAGAAGAAGGAGTCGGAGTCTCAAGACAACAAGCCAACATTAGAGGCCAATGTGGTAGGTAAAGTAGAGCAAGATGCTCTAATTCTCTCATTAGATGTGTTTAATTCTTGGATAGTAGATTTTGGGGCTTCATTTCATGCGACACCGCACAAGCAGCATTTCCAAGGTTATACCAAAGGTAATTTTGGATATGTATACTTGGGAGATGATGAAGCTTGTGAAATTTTCGGCAAAGGTATAGTTTGTGTCAAAACTGGTAATGGAAATGAATGGAAGCTTAAAGATGTTAAGCATGTTCCTTCTCTTTGCAAAAAATTGATCTCTACAAGACAATTGGACGATGAAGGTCATTGCATTCAAAAACAAATGATGGAAGATCTCAAAGGGATCTTTGGTGGTTGCTAAAGGAGAAAAGGTTAGTACACTTCACTTGTGTACTGTTAGCACGCAATCTTCAACCTATGCAATAGCTACAGAAGTCGACATTGTGGTGTGCCATTACCGGCTTGGGCATATGAGTGCCAAAGGAATGCAAATCCTTCAATCAAAGAAACTTCTACCAGGTTTGAAAGAAGTGGACTTAGAGTTATTTGAAGATTGTGCTTATGGAAAATAAAAGAGGTAAAATTTCAAAAAGCAAGAAATGAAAGAAAAATAAAAAAATTGAATTGGTTCATTCTGATGTTTGGGGTCTTGCAAGTACACCATCCCTTGGTGGCTCAATGTACTATGTAACATTTATAGATGATGCAACTAGAAAAACATGGGTTTATGTCATGAAGAATAAATCTGGTGTGTTTTTCATATTTCAAAGGTGAAAAGCCTTTGTTGAGAATGAATTAGGTATCAAGGTAAAATGCCTCAGATCCGACAATGGAGGGAAATACTGCAGCTAAGATTTTGAAATCTTTTGTGCTAGCAATGGCATTCTGAGGCAAAGGACCACCCCAAGTACACCTAAACAAATGGAATTTTTGAAAGGATGAACAAAAAAATCATGGAGCTACCACAAAGTATATGGCTGCATGCAGGCTAACCGCTTGAGCTTTGGGTGGAAGTAGTAAGTACGTTTGTGTACTTGATGAACCGGTCACCCTCAACGGCATTGGATGGGGGAGTTCCAAAGGAGGCATGGATTGGTAAACATGTGAATTATTCATTACTCAAAGTGTTTGGGTGTGAGACTTTCATGCATGTAGATAGAAACCTAAGGTAAAAGCTAGATGCAAAGTCCAAAAAGTGTTTCTTCATTGGCTATGGAGAAGGTGACTTCGGGTATTGTCTATGGAATCCTGAAGATGGTAAACCCTTAGGAGTAGGGATGTAATTTTCAATGAACAAAATATGTACAAACATTACTTGAAAAAAAAACAAACAAAAGAAACATGTGATGAGTACATGGAGCTTGAGGACAGTGAAGACTCAAGGAGTGAAAACTGTGACAATGTGCAACAATGTCAACCAAATGAGGAGCCTCAACCTATTCCCCAAAGATCTACCAGAGAAAGTAGACCTCCCAAAAGATTTGTTCCTTCCTTCAACCATCTCTTGATCTCAAATTCTAGAGAGCCAAAATCATACGAAGAAGCTATGCCTCACAAATCCAAAGAAGAATGGATGAAGAGCATGCAAGTGGAGATGGACTCATTATGTCACAACCAAGCATGGGAATTGGTTGAGTTTCCTAAAGGTAAGCAAACATTGCAGAAAAAATGGGTGTATAAGTTGAAGGAAGAAGAAGGTGGGAAGAAAAGGTACAAGTCCAAGCTTGTGGTTTGCTCAAAAGAAAGGTATTGACTTCAATGAAATATTTTTTCTTGTTGTAAAAATGAACTCAATTAGGATTGTCTTAAGCCTTGTGGTTTCTCACAATTTAAATCTTGAGCAAATGGATGTAAATATGGCATTCCCTCATGGTGACTTAGAGGAGGAAATTTACATGATTCAACCAAATGGGTATGAAGTAAAATGTAAGTAGAAAAATGATTTGCAGATTAAAGAAGAGCTTGTATGGTTTAAAGCAAGCATCAAGACATTGGTACTTGAAGTCCGATCAATGGATGTTGGATCATGGATTCACAAGATGCAACTCAGATCACTGCGTCTACAGAAAGAATTTGGAAGATGGGAAGTTCATCATTCTAATGTTGTATGTTGATGACATGTTGATTGCAGGTACTAACATGCAAGACATCAAAGACGTAAAAGAGGGATAGGTAAAGCTAGGGAAGGTGCACACGAGTGAAAATTTTGCAAACATGTTTACAAAGGTAGTCAAGAAGGAGAAATTGAGCTTTTTCTCATTTTCAATTGGCATTCAAGGATTAGAAGCCGGGATGGAAAGCAATCACATGTTTGGTTTGGAGATCAATTTCCAAGTGGGAGATCCTCAACTATGGAGTCTGATTTACCCCTTGTAAATTTTTGTGTTAAAAATGCACATTTGTAAGGCCCCCGTTATGAGGAGAAGCCATTGTGCGTAAAGAAAAATCACTTGCCAAAAACCAAAATTTTCACGGCAAGTCTCGAGCAAAGCTGAAATATTATGGGGTGACGACGGTCGGAAAGTAATTGAAAAACAGTCGATCGGCTGGCCTTGGCCGATGGCCGGTAGTCAATGGACGGTGGCCGGTGGCCGAAAGTCAATGGCTGATAACCGATTTCAAATTGGACTTGTCTTCTCAAGGGCGGCCACACATGGACGCTGGGGAGAATTCAACTCGGACTTGTCTACACAAAGGCGGCTATACATGGATGCCTCTCATGAGAGACAAAAACCCTTTTGGCCTATAAAACGAGGCCCTTTCTACACACAAAAATGGATTTGAAGAGGTGAAGCATTGTGAAGTTGATGCAACAAGGTGGACGAGACGTGGTGAGAGTGAAGCAAGGTGGGAGATCCAAAAGGGTATAATCCCTTTGTAATCTACTTCTTGTTTTGAAGTACTAAATTCATTGAGTGTTTGCTTTCTCGTGGGCATAGCCCACATTGGGTAAACACGTATATTGTGTGTGCCTGTGTGAAAATTATCTCTCTCCAGCAAGTAATCTACTCAATTATCTACTTAGCTACATTTGATCGATGGATGTTGGATCATGGATTCACAAGATGCAACTTAGATCACTACGTCTACACAAAGAATTTGGGAGATGAGAAGTTCATCATCCTAATTGTGTATGTTGATGACATATTGATTGCAAGTGCTAACATGAAGGACATCAAAGACCTAAAAGAAGAGCTGTATAAACATAACGTCAATCAAGGACACATATGAAATGATAGGTGCACGAAGGCAATCTATATAGCTTGTTAGGCGCTGAGACCATCGCACGTATACAACACTTTGAAAGGCTAACTAAACCACAACCTCGAATCTCACTGCTCTCAACTACACCACCCAAACCATATGCACACAAACAGAAGGAAACTCAATAAATCATGCCAGAATCGCACGAAACTTAAGGAACACCATCCCCTCACTAGGATACACGTATCCCAAAGCCTCTACACTCCAAACCCTCACTCTGACCCATATCAAGAAAAAGTGGAAGAAGAAAGAGCCGGATTTTAGAGTGCCCAAATTTGAAATCTATGAGTACCTATGTGTAGCTTATGTTGCTACGATTCTATTGACTACTTGCATGCACAAAGCAAACATCATTTGATATACTTACGGCCGCACGTGGGGAGTCCATTATGTAAAAATTGCATATAGCACGTGCCAACAAGATGTATTTAAGTAATCCCTTATCTGTATATTTTCAAGTATTATATGTATCCCTTATTTATGCATTTTTGTAAAAACCTAGCCCTATGTATGAAAAATTTTACTTTCTCAATAAAAAAAAAACCTTTGTAAATACATTTTTTTGTAAATGTACGTAATTATAAATCCCTTATTATGTTCACACGTGCTATCTTACATATTTCCTAGTGGATGCCCCAGGTGGTTGCAAATAGCTTGTAGATGTGTGAGCACCTGTGCTCCGTTTTGGGAGGAATGTTTGGCGTTGATGCGTAGCTCTTGCCAAGCCTATCATGATGATGTAGTCAAATCTCCAATGCGATGATCAAGCAGGGAGTAGCGCCACGATGAATCTCACGCTCTCTTGCTTTCTCTCTCACACATAGTCGACGACAGCTTAAAAACTTGATTATGATAAAATTTCTCTTTACAAAATGACCTAGGTACCTTATATACTAAGACTACCATAGGTTAAACCTAAAATAGAGTTCAAGGGTCAAATGGATTTGTATTTACAATCTAGAAGTGCCATAGCACTCCGGCTTCTGCAACTAGACTAGCTACTTATTACAAATGATATTTCTAACCATAATCACAACATTTCATAACTCTCAAAAAATAAGGCTTTGTTGAGTTATGTCGTGCTATTGACCCATGTGTCAACAAGCTCCAACAAGCAACCACCATCTCTATCCTACTGCAGAATGGGATTCCTTGTCAAGAATAAAAGCTTGAGAGGACACTAGAAGGCCTTGATCCGATGACTACCAATATCCTCCAAAACCTCTCAACTCAGCTACAAGAGCTTCGCTTTGGGATCATGGATCGACACCCACGTGCTGAGCAAATAAATGGAAGGGGCAAAGGAAGGAGAGAATGGTACTTCTACCCTCTTTATGGTAGAGGAAGGGGAAGAGGTGATCCATTACCCCAAGAGGCGAGAGAAATATCTTCAATGCCTAATCCTCCACCTGAGCCCCTAAATGAAGAAGGAAGAAGGGTAGGTATAATCTCTTTGGAAGAGTAGAATGAGATCTTAGCCAACAAGAGGTCTAGAAGAGACAGAGACCAAGAGTCCGAGGAGGAGCAGGAGCTACGAAGAAGAAAGGGTAAGGCTAAAGTAGAGGATAGACCTGAGAGCAGCAGATGGAAGAGGAAGAGACAGATTCAACAACAAAATTATCTACTAGGACAAAGGTATGGATGAATACGATCTTATTAAGGATATAAAAATCCAAAAATACTACATAACATTTGGCCGGATGCTTGCTTTAAATTCTAAACTGAGGAGACAATGGTCAAAAAGTGTAAGCACTCGATCTTCTCCCAAGGGCAAGGCATTACATGCTGCTGTATCTATCATCAAAGTGGGTTGCTAGGATATATGTGATAATCCGAAGTCTACTATGGAAGAAGTAGGGATTTGTCTCTACAAAGTCCTTTGTCTGCATTTGTATGGCTAATCATCATAGGGCTAAGTGTTTAGGCATTGCTAAAAATTGTAAAGGTTAAAGTGCTTAATATTGAATGTCTTATAGACTTCTACATTATGGAGGTAGAGGAGAGAGCTTATCCCATAATTCTGGGGAGACCGTGTCTCATCACCACTGGTGCAATGCAAGACTGGGGGTCTGACCTTATCTAGGTATCTAATAAAGCCTAAGGGAAAACTATCACTTTCAATATGAAGACCAGGGAAACCTCCTCTCAACCTTTTGAGTGCAAGCATGACCAGGAGTCCACAGACAGCTATTCTTATGGCTCTAATGAGGAGTCTATATCATCTATAGATGAAAGTCTTGATGATGATCTCCTCAAGGTATGCCCTGACTTGTTGGGATCTCTATAGAAGAATATATGCCTCTCTCTAATAATAAGAATATCATGGAGAGTATCTCTATCAATTCCTCTTCTCGTCCCTATTCTTCTATCCACTCTGGTACTAATCTTAAAGATATCCTTGGTGAAAATATATCGAACCAAGAGAAGGAGGATTATATTTAAATTTTCTCTAGATTCCCAAATTTGTTTGCTATAGAGTATGCAGATCTACAGGAAGCAAAAGATGTAGAGCATAAAATCAAGCTCAAGGAAGGGGCTCCACCTCGCGCACAAAAGCTCCGTAGGCTGGGAACAAACAAGAAAAAGGCTCTCCATGAAGAGGTGACTAATCTCCTCAAAGCTGATATTAGTTTCCCCATCAAGGAATTCAAATGGGTCTCTTTGATTGTAATTGTATCTAAAAAGAATAGAAGGTTTTGAATCTGTGTAGATTTCAAGCCTCTTAATGCAGTAACTCAGAGAGACCACTATCCCCTACCCTTCCTGGATGAAATTTGTAATCAAGTGGCAGGGCATGAAAGGTACTCTGTCATGGTTGGGTTCTTGGGCTACTTTCAAATCGTCATTTCCATTGAGGATAGGTTAAAAACCACTTTTATAACTCCCTAGAGTTGTTTTGCTTATAAAAGGACGCCGTTCGGCCTCATAAACGCCTATGCCACCTTTCAATGGTGGATGAATAAAATCTTTGCTCCCTACTTGGGGGACTTTATCAGGGTCTTTATGGATGATATTCGCTGTTTTAGCTCCAGGGCACTTCACAAAGAAAAGATTATGTTATGCTTTGAGAAACTACAGCAAGAGGGTGGGCAACTCAACACAAAGAAGTATAAATTTTCTCATGCTAGAGTGCTACTACTTGGTCATGTTGTGTCACAAAACGATGTTTG
This sequence comes from Adiantum capillus-veneris, assembly GCF_014529385.1. Taxonomy (NCBI): domain Eukaryota; kingdom Viridiplantae; phylum Streptophyta; class Polypodiopsida; order Polypodiales; family Pteridaceae; genus Adiantum; species Adiantum capillus-veneris. The sequence goes on from NC_140953.1 coordinate 117,934,359, forward strand.
AAGCGGATCCAAAAAAGGTAAAGTCACTTATCCTTAAGGGCCCTCCCTCTAATGCAAGAGATCTACCCTCTTTTGTGTATAAGCTACACTACTTGACTAGAGTCTTTTGGATGATGTGTCAATTTATCTATCCTCTTCAAAAGCGTGTTGGCACATTAGCATTTGGATCTAGTCTCATGCAGAAGCAAGGCAAAAGATTTAAGACGATTTTCTTTGATAGCAAGTAAAAAACCCAAGCGAGTTTTCTTACTCTAAAATGGAGTAATGGGTCTTCTCTCTTGTGCTTGCATGCCACTTATTTGCTGCAAAACAAGTTATGTTTTAACCTCACCTAATCTCATGCTTGAAGTCGTTCAACACCTAAAGCTGAGTAAGAGAATTCTTTAGTGGACTATTGAGCGACAAGAATATGAATTCGGTTTTAAGGTGGTTCACTCTACCAAAACTCAACTAGCTTGTGTGATGGTATATAAGGGAGGATGGTATATAAGGGAGGAACTCTCCCCTCTTTTCCCAGGCTAGATGCGTCTCCTCAAGAAGAAGAGCCAGATATCTCTGATGCATTTACCCTACTTTTTGATGACACCTACCGAAGGATCATGCAGAAAGCCAGTGGAGGGATCATCATCACGTCTCCCCAGGGTGAGGTAATCTTTTTTAAATCTTACAGCCTTGATGAAGTAGGAAGTAACAATGAAGCAGAGTATCTTACTCTTCTCCTGGGACTCAAGCAATGCATCGAATTTGGGATTGACCACTTGATTGTGAGGGGAGATGCCCTACTGGTAATCAAGCAGTTTCTAGGGTTGTGGTAGGTTAAGAAGGATAACCTAAAAAAAAGGTTTCTATAATATCAAAAAGATCTCACATCAGTTAAAGGTGGTAGGGATCTCAACAAAGAAGCATATGAGCTTGCTCATAGAAAGCTAGAAGCCATGGTATCCTCTTTGTAGATTTAAGAGACATTATATGAAGGCAGAGAGTCTCTCTCTTGAGTTTTATAAGGAAGGACAATGCCCCAATCACCTACCAACCTCACAAAAGAAGAGGCGGGCGAATAAATCCAGAATGTATACTTTATTGGGAGAAGACCTTCTGATGTATGGGAGGGATGGAATTTTAAGAAGGGTACCTTTCAAGGAGGAGATTGGGATCATCCTCACACAAAGTCATGAATAAGCAGGACATCAAGGTAAAGCTCAGATCATTTTCAGAATACCTAGAGCAGGCTTTTGCTATCCCTCACTAGTAAAGAATTCCTGTTATTGGTTTGAAACATGCAAAGAGTGTCAAATTTATACAAATAGGTGGCTCACTCCTAAGCCTCAAAAATCTATTCTCTCTTTTGATGCTTTTATGAAGTGGGGTATGGACACTGTTGGGCCAGTCCCTAAGTCCAACAATGAAATGTGGTTTATTATTGTCACAATTGATTATCTCACTAGATGGGTGGAGGCAAGACCGCTGAAGGAAGTTATAGCTAACAATGTAGCTACTTCTTTTATAATAGTATCTACTGCAGGTGAGGTACACCCATGGTTATCATTTTAGACAGTGGTCCTGGATTTTGGAGGAAACTTATGAATCATCTCACTTCCCTCCTTAAGATACAACACAGATTCTCATTCCCCTACTACCCCCAGTGTAATGGCTTGGTAGAGAGTGTCAATGGGTAGCTTGTCAAAATGCTCTCTAAGTATGTGTGGGAGAACCGGTGCCCAGGTCTTTCCAAACGGCACCTATCAGCTGGAAAGGCTTATACAGGAGAACCTCTCCCTTTTAGAATCAATGGCTACTGGCTTAAACAATACTTCTCAAGGGGCTTGGTTCCAAATGTACACTCACTTATAGTTGAGCATGAATGCTCAACCTGGAGGATGGGAAAAATATAGCTTGTACTCGGTGTCTTTAGTAGAAGAACTAAAAAACGCACTCGGGTCCCCAACAGGATTGCCAAAAGATGATAGAGCCCAAGAACTAACACCAACAAACCCTAAATTATAGAAAAAAGCTTTTTTGTTAGAAAAAAGTCTGCTTGTACTCCTATTTACAAAGTATCTTCCTCATCACAGAATTCAATGTGGCAAAAGAAGTGAGGGAGGTTTTTTGGGATACTAAAATCCCCCCGTTCTTCAGCATTAACCCTCAGGAGGAGATTCCACTTGTCAGCTACCACAAAAGACGCTAACATATAGTATTAAGAGTAGGATATGGTTAACTTGGACACCTCCGGGCCAAAGACAAGAGAGAGAATGACATGCCCTGCCATATAGTCTAAGTAGAAGCGTAGAAGTGCAAGGAGATGTTTGAAATTTGACACATGAGATGGTACTTTATGGAGATGTTTGACTTCAAACCTTTATATAATTGACAACCACAAAACAAACTTAAGCAGCAAACACTTCACGCTAATAATAGGACACGAACAAAGATCCATAGGTGAGCGCAAGAGCATGGACAGGAAAACTTTGACTGTGTGGTTTCTTTCTTTTTTCATCTGTTGGCTTGGTTGCCTCCTCGCTCGTTATAGCTCCTGACAAAGGCTACTGACTCTCTACTTCTGCACCTTGATAGAGGGCTTAGAAAAATTCAACTTACCAGAGCTATTACCTTACACAGGGTAACAGGATACCACTGGCTCACCCTTCGCCCAAAGCCCACGCTAGAAGGTTCCTCTTCGGCTATTCCTTTTGCTAGCTCTGTACCTTAGCCAACAGCTTTGACAAGGCCTCCACTCTCTAGCTTCACCTAGATGTTTGTAGCATCACTTGATCCTTGGCTGACCCGCTGGTTGGCCCTTGCCCCTGTAGTCCCTGATCGCCGGCCTTCACAATTTTAGTTTGCTGGGACTTGACCATCCTTTGAATCGTCTATGCTTGCCATCGTTTCAGCTCCTTTCTTAGAGCTGATAATATATATATATATATATATATATATATATATATAATCACTCCTTAAATAAAGAACAAAGGGCAGGTTCCCACCGACCTTTTGATACCATCTTGAAACACCTCTTTGATATACTAAGGGCACCGGTTCCGGTCAGCTATCAGCTCAAATATGCAAGGTCAGCCGAGCAAGGCAAGTGTAGAGTAGCCCTCACACCTCTTAGCTAGAATTCTACCATGTCTAACAGTCTATTAAAAAATTCTCTTGCTTGGCGAATCACCATCCCTTGTAGGACTTCTCTGCCACCTTTCCAGTAAAGAGTACACAATCTTGCCATGTACACAAATTTCCTTCCTTTTGTTTTAAAGAGCGGCTACGATCTCAATCCCTCATGAGTGACACATAGCTGAGAAAAGATTGCCCTTATGCCACCCGATGGAACTCCATCTGACTAATGGCTATTGCATATAGATTGGGGAATCCAAAGGGAACCAAATTTCATGATCTAGGATATTTACAAAAACCCCAGTGTTGGATCAAAGCTATACCCATTCTCTCCTTTTGATGGATTACTCACGGCTCCAATCCTTGATGCCTGATGCCAACTACACAAAGAGGCTATTTACATGTGCTATCACACTATATGTACAATATTTAGAATCTGTCCTCAGAGTCATCAGCGTCTTGGTTAGATTCCTCTATACCATCCTCTGGTAGATTAGGCACTTGTGGTTCTTTTGGATGAGACTTTTCTTTAGATTTTTCATGTGCTCTAGACAAACCCCATCTACTTCATGTTGCTCTTGTGAGCTACAAACTACCCCTTTGGTTTTCCAGTGACTTAAGAATGCAACCTTTGATGCAAGACCACTTGAAAACACATCGATGAAAACTTCATGTTGGTCTTGAATGCTTTGACAGTTTTGTTGATAACTTCCTTCTTCCTTCTCACTATTGCTTTGGCCACTTGTTGCTCGCCATCAAGATCTTTGTCATATCCCTCCACTTCAATGTGTGCATGGACCCATATAAAGCGCTTGTTTGTACTGTTGACATAACAATCAAGGTTGACAAAAGTTATGCTCATGCTCACTAATGTTAACACCACAAATGTGTATATGGACCCCAAAGAAAACTTTTTGATTGAGGGCAAGAAATCAATGCTACCAACAAGAATTTGGTACTTTATGCTCATCTATAGAAGACCATCCTCCAAAACATCCATTTACCTCCGATAAAGGAAAGACATAGGATGAATTGTTTAGGCTCAAAAGTCATCCTCAACAAAGAGGAGACAAGCCTCTCAAACTTGAAAGAATCCCTCTTCATTCCTTCTACTCCATGTACAACATCCAATATAGCTACACCAATGGTAATCGAATCTTTGTACACATTATATATTTGGCCAAGGGCTTCCAAATCATACCCAACAACATACACCAACCAAGGAAATGTGCTAGAAGATTGAGGATTATCCTTTCTTCCAATAGAGAAATTCACTACGTCTCTTGCACCATTGGGTAGTGGACCTAGATTAGCCTTATGTGCTAGTTTTTTTGACAAACAATCACTACAGACACCTACAAACTTTGAGTAAACATCCAGTGTGATGGTTTAGTCATTAACTAACTCCTCCCATGTTTTGAAGACACTACAACTAGTTGATATTGATGCATTGAAAAGTGTGACCAACTCCTCTTTGAGCACTCTCTCGTACTTTAACTGCTTTGCCCTCCTTTCCATATCTGTAAGATCTTCCTTATCCCACTTAGAAATAATATTTTTCCTTCATTGATTTCATTCTGCAACCTATTAATCTCTCCATCCTTTAGCCCCATTAAGCAACAAAAGGTAGCCGGTGATGCTTGTCTTCCCTTCTTTCCACATCTTTTTTCTTGAGATAACAACTCACCTTTGGCATATTGTTTCATTACTGAAACTAAACCATCAATTTTTTTTTGGGGAGCTTACTATCATTTGATAGTCCCTTGATACCCATTTATCCTCGATGTAGTAAAATAAACCCTGAAAACATAAATAGACAATAATGTTGTAAGAACCATTAGGTCTCGCCAATCTCAGAAAAATAAAAATTCTTACTATCATTTGATAGTCCCTTGATACCCATTTATCCCCAATGCAATAAAAAAAACCCTAAAAACATAAATAAAAATAATGTTGTAAGAATCATTAGAACTCCCCAATCTCAGGAAAATTCTTAAACACATTAAATGCCTAAGTGAGGGGTGTGTTTAAGAAATGAAAAGACAGATGAAGATGGAAATTCAAAAGACAGATGAAGGCAAAAAGTCAAAAGACATATGAAGGTGGAAATTCAAAGGACCTTTTGTGTCCATATAAAGAGGTGGTCAACTTCACATTGAGATATTTGTATATCTCTTCTCCTTTATTTTTGCTTCATCATTTTTTCTCTTTAAAGTGTCCTCTCTCTCTCTCTCTCACACACACACACACACACACACACACACACACACACACACACACACACACACACACACACACACACACACACACACACACACACACACACACACACACACACACACACACACACACACACACACACACACACACACACACACACACACACACACACACAGAGGAGACCAGATCAGAGCATGGAGGATGGGGCTCGGGGGGAGTGGCAGTTTTATTCAGGAAGGAGTTGCAAACATGGATACATATAACATGCAGGGATGAGCAGGCTAGTTATATGTGGGTGAGGGTGAGACGAAGTACAAAACTACAGCAAAGAAGGTGAAACCAGTGGCATTCCCTTTGCCTACAGATTGCAAGGAAATGATGGATCAGGCTTCTTTGCAACGTAGTGTCCGAGATCCAAAAAGAATTGGACACAAGTTTACGCGAGAGTCATTGAAGATGTTAAAAGTTGGAGGCAATGACTCCTTGACAGAGATTGAAAGAAAATTCTTTGAAAAGACACTCTCCAAACATGGAAAAGCTTTTGCATTTGAGCCGCATGAGATAGGGTGTGTGGATCCATCTATAATCGAACCAATGGTAATATTCACAGTATCTCATGTGCCTTGGAATCTACGACCAAATTCAGTGCCAAAAGCACTCTTGCCAAAGCTTATAGATTTACTCAATGAAAAGATAAATATGGGGATTTTGGAACCTTCATGTGTCCCCTACTCAAGCAGATGGTTCACATTACCAAAGAAAAATGGAGCTCTACGTTTCATTCAAGACATGCAAACTGTCAACAAAGTCACAATGAGGAATATGGGTACAGGGCCAATTGTAGATGAGTTTGCAGAGCATTTGCAAGAAGGGCAATATATTCTATGGGGGATTTGTACTTAGGGTATGATCATTTCCAACTAGCAATGCAAAACAGGGACTTGACTACCATGAGAACACCCTTGGGTTTGGTAAGGATGTGCACCTTACCGCAGGGAGCAACCAACTCGGTTGCACACATGATGAACGGTATGAACAAAGTCCTTCGTGACTTCATACCTCAAGTTACAATGCCTTTTCTTGATGACGTTCCAATCAAAGAATGCGACTTAGCTAAAAAAGATGAGGCTCTGGATTCGAGGGGGTGCCGTAAATATGTAGCAAACCACATCAACGATCGTGATAGAATTTTAACAAGGCTGGAAGAAGTGAACCTTAAATTATCTGGGCAGGGGTTTAAGAAATATTGATAGTGGGACATCTTTGTAATCCTCATGGCCTTCGACCTTGTCCAACTAAAGTGGATGCAATACAGAGGATAAAGGAAGTATGCGTAAATATCACGGAGCTAAGAAGGTTTCTAGGTGCATGGGTCTTCTATCGCATATGGTTTCCACATTATGCACATGTTGAAGATCCTCTTTATCAATTGCTAAGGAAGAATAAAAGGTTTCAATGTAATGATGTACATGTAAAAGCTATGAAGAAGTTGAAGCAATTGTTGCTGTCTTCACCAACTTTGAGGAAGGTTGACTATGAGTGTGGAAGACCCGTGATTGTGACAGTGGACACTAGTCCAACGGGAATTGGATGGGCAGTAGGACAAGATGATGAAGAGAAACACAGGTATGTGGGGAGGTTTTGGGCCAAGGTTCTAAGCTCTCGCCAAAGAGCATATCCACAGGTAAAAAGGGAGTTATGGGGGGTGGTTACAGCATTAAAGTGTGACAAAGAGTACTTCATTGGAGCATCTGTAGTTGTGGATACTGATTGCTTACCACTTCTGGGGATGATTGCAAGCTGCTCTACTCCTGATATTGCTATGCTTAGGTGGATTTCTTATATAAGTCCTTGAACCCAGAATTGAGTCACATTGCAGGAAAAGATAATGCAATGGTAGATTTGCTGAGTAAGGGGCAAGGTATGAAGATGAGGATGATATGATTGATGAGGAAGAAGATGTGGGCACAAAATTCTACACAATTTCTCATGCAAAGTGTGATGATATATGCATTGTACCTTCACTTGAACCATGGTCAACGCAAACTGTAAAAAATTGAACAGCTCGTTTTCCATCTTTGCTTTTGACCCTGGCATAGGCAGATCCATCATCCAATACTTTTGTCTCCATTCACACTGCGGTGATGTATGGTTGTCCAAGTATTAGAGGATAGCTTGACATCTCTTGAACAAAGAAATTGTGTTCACCTTTCACATCCCCTATGGTTACATTAACATTTGGACAAGCACCATAGAGATCCCTGGATGAGTTGTTTGCAGCCCTAAAAATCCACCCATGGTCAGTATCAGTCGGCCGTTTTCCCTTCATATAGAGACTCTTGGACATGAGGTTAATCTCTGAACCATGGTCTATCAAGGCCACATAAGGCTCCTCAAGATCTCCCACCTTAACCAAGGTTTCTGTTGTAGCCCTTGCCCAATGGTTTCTAGAATAGTGGCTCTTATGAGTGGCTTCGTCTTCATCTTCATCTTCAAATTTAACATGCCTATTTCTGCCGCCCGAAGACTGGTAGCAGCTTACAAAATTCTCATCTTCATCTATTTGTTGTACTTGTATCACATGTGTCTTTGAAGCACTCTCTTCAGCCTCTGATTGGATAGACTTCGTTAAAGCTTGTCGCTTCCTTCTTATGACATCAATGATTTCCTCGTGGAACTCTCTTTTTGCAATGCCAAGGACTTCTCCCAATGTATGCTATTTAAGATCCTTTCCTCTAAAACTTTCTTTAAATATGTGGCAGCTTCAATATCTGATTGTAGCTTGTATGATGGGCTTTTTCCCTTACTCTTTTCTTTATCTTGCTTCTCCTTTGATGCAACATCTCTCATTGGTACTTCTTGTGATGGAGGCTCCCTTGCCATGGGATCTTGAGAGGGACTCGGATCCTTTCTCCCTCCACCTCTAGTAGCCCTCTTTGAGGGGCCTTCATCCCCATTTTCTCTCCTGCGTTTTCTTCAACAAGTGCCTTGTTTCCTTGACACTTTGCAATGTAGGCATGGACTGACAAAGCATCTACAGGTTCATTCCACCCAGTCTCAAGACGGATACAATCTCCTGCTTCATGTAACACTTTTTTAGTCAACCTTCCCTTCATAGCTAACTCCATCGCCGATGGCCAGACATCTTCACCATCCTCACTCACGTCTTCAATATATTTTGACCCTTTGAGCATGACTTGACCAGCCTTTAAGCCAAATGCTGCTACTTTAACCATTGAGATAGCATGACTGGTTTCCATGTCCTCAACTAGCTTTTTCATCCCTCCTTTGCCAAAGTTGGTCGCCAAGGGCTTCCCTCTTTCACTAAGATGTATCTTCCCTTCTTTGAAGAAGAGAAGATCTTTACCCAAGGCATCTTTGCAACTTTCATAGTCCCTTCTTGGATGGTCTGGGCTCTCATACCAAATGCACCTATTTACAAATCCCTCTCTGTTTTGAGGTCTTTGACTTGATGACTGTCCAGACGTTTGCCCCTTTTCTTCAGCCTTGCTAACTTTAATTTCAGCTCGCGCATGCCCTTCACAAGTTCTTCAAGCATAGACCATCATCCTTAAAGCTCCAATAGAAGGTTTTGGCTGCTTCTCAGTAATAGCAAGAACTGGAGCACCATTGTTCACCACCATCTTGTCTCTTCTGCGTTGTCTTTTTGCCAACAGGGAGACTGCATCTTGTACATCATGCATTCCACCTTGTCTTCAAACCTTGCTCCGCATATTTGTCTTCCCAGAGAAGCTCTAATTTTTCTTCAATTTCTTTGCCCGCTGCTTGTAGGAAAAGTTCTACCTTCTCCCTATCCAAGGAAGCTTGTTCAGTTTGTGATAGCTGAGCATAGCGTCGCTCAAACTCTTTGAGAAGCTCTGTAGCAAAAATCCCTTCTTTAGGCTTTGCAACCCAATCTAAGAAATTTCTTTTGGTCACCCTCTTAGAGTCCTCATAAAGTACTCTTCTTTTAGAGCAAGCTTGAATTCCTCCCAATTTCTTCCATGAGCATTTTGAATTGCCCTAATACGGTCTCTGATCTCTGGGACACAAACTAGCTCAAAACTTCGAACCATGTCTTCCTCACACACTCGGTTCAAATCCATTTTCAAACTCAATTCTCTTCACAATGGATTGTAGTGCTTTTGTGGTTGAAATTTGGCTTCTTTCTGCTACTTGTTGTTGCTGCATGTACATGGAAAATGCTTGAAACATCTGCATGACTGCAGGATCAAAATGAATCCTATGTGTCTCTTGATTTTCTTCCATGTCTAACAAAGTGTCTAGATCAATTCACAAACTCCCACCCTAGCAGCTTCGCGTCAGGTTCACCAGGAATGTCGAAATGTGTGTGGTCTAGCTGGGAAGGTGCAAAAACTCTAGCTGTGAGAGTTCGTGATGAGAGTCACAAACACTTTGTGAAAAGCATTTGTGGAGAATCACCAACCCTCTTTCTAAGGGGTTACTCAAAATCTAAGAGCGTTCGTGACAACAAAGTCACAAACCCTCTTTCCTATCGTGCTCGGAGTCTGCTTGTTTTCGTAGTCGGGATTATGATGAGAGGATCACCAAATCACATTCAATTTCACTTTAAAAGACCATTTAAAAACACTAAAGTTTCAGCCATGAAACCTCAATGATCATACAAGCACAATTCTCAATCAAAACCCAAACCTCTTTCATGGTATCATGTAGCCTCGCCCCCAATTACATAGTCGTAACATGAAACATTTGAAAGGAATGCTCGAGCTTCCACCTTCACGATGACCATTTTTTGATTTTGAAGAGATTTGTGAGCTTCTAAAGTGAAGACCACATACCATTTTGATAAGGGGAAACCCTAATTCACTCCCTCACAAGCTCATATACAAGATTGCAAAGAGGCGGGATTGCAGAACACATTGATTGGGCAACCATGAAAGCTATTGAACAGTAGTGATAAATTGCAGGTTTTTTCTGTAAAAAGCCCCCTTCTCTCTCTTCCCCATGGAAATATCAGTTGATTGTCAATTTTTGGACCATTTTGCCACTTTGGACCAAATCTAGGCCATTTTCAGCTCACTTTTGACGCAAAAATATCATTTTTGATGCGAAAAATCCCAAACGGAGTCAAGAAAATCCCTAAATTTGTGGGATCACTCGCATAAGAATAAAAAGCATAGATAAGTATCATTTTTCATCAATGTACCATTTTGGGTCACTTTCCATGCAATTCTGCAACGACGCCCGTTAGTTGCTATTTTTGGCAGTTTTTGTCCGCATCAGTCTTTGTAGGCGAGATGAGTGCGCCACCATGGAACACTTGGACTATGTACATTGTCAAACCAAATGAGGCATATTATAAAGTGAAAAAGTACGCAAATGAGCCACATCCAGGGCCACGACTCCCCGGATAGGTATGTACATGATAGCGACCGCAGTAGCCGCTTTAGCATATATCACGATATGTACATTATTGTTTTTCTTTCCATGCATTGAGAAGTGTCAAAAGTGAGGTGAATGTTTTTATTTCACACTATGTACGTGCCATGGCACGACAACGCTCCTCACATCAGAGGGACGCTGATTGATCAAGCAATTGAGCTAGGGAGATCTAGACGCCAATGACTGAGGAGTACTACACATCATCGATGGAGGCTACATTAGAGGATTTGAATCATGTTGTCCCGGCATGCACGAAGCTCGGTCAGATTACCATGAAGGAGATTGATGAGATCTTCCAATGATGAATAATGTACCTCTTGTGATCTAGATGAGGATTGTATACCCTACCCATTTTTGTATCAGCTTTTGTATCATTTTTCTATCAACTTTTGTATCATTTTTCTATCAACTTTTGTATCAGTCCTCACTCACTACATCCATCCCCTACTCATAGCCTATACAATTTGTGCTAGCTTTTTAGCTCACATGAACATCGATTATGATTTTATAGTATCCTTTTTTAATACCTTTCTAATTTTGGTACCCAAAAATTGTATCAGTTTCACTAGGTTGTAAATTTTTGGTCTCATAGGCCATTTTGGCCTTTTGAAGACGCTAATAGAATATTTTATTTCATTTCATTTCTCTTTGAGCAACTTGCCCACCTTTGCTAATTTGTATTTTATTCTATCATGAGTGATTTGTAACCCTACTTGTATCAGATGTGTATCAACATACCCATTATATCAGTGCTCACCCCAATACCCCTCCCCTCCCTATTTCACTTCAGTTTCAATTTTTCACTTCTTTGTACTTTCTGTACTCAGACACTATATCAGATTCACTAGTTGTAACTTTTTGGTCTCATAGATCATTTTGGCCTTTGAAGACGTTAATATAAAATTTCATTTCATCATCTCTCTCTCTCTCTCTCTCTCTCTCTCTCTCTCTCACACACACACACACACACACACACACACACACACACACACACACACACACACACACACACACACACACACACACACACACACACACACACACACACACACACACACACACACACACACACACACACACACACACACACACACACACACACAGGAGACCAGATCAGAGCATGGAGGATGGGGCTCGGGGGGAGTGGCAGTTTTATTCAGGAAGGAGTTGCAAACATGGATACATATAACATGCAGGGATGAGCAGGCTAGTTATATGTGGGTGAGGCTGAGGGAAGAGACCATACACATATCTCTATATTGCTATTATTAATTTCCTTCCTAGTACGTTAGTATATGCATCCCTTAGAGGGCAGTCCCCCTTTGCTATTTTGGATGATAATATATGGGAGCTTTCCAGCGATGGTGACATTATCATACTGGGGATTTCAATGCTAGGATTGCCCATCAATAAACTGTATTCTATGATACTTCATAGGAGATTCTTAGGGAGCTTGATGTTACAAAAATGGGCCTATCCAGACTATCACAAGATGAGGAGCTCACTGAGTATGGAAGATACTTGACAGATATGGGGGCTGCACATGGATTGGCCTACAAATATTTTCATCAAACTTTTTTTCCAGTTACCACAATTCTTAAGTTTTGATAAAAATATAAGAAGGGTTCTTTGATTTGCATTCCATGATCAAGTGTTGTTGGTGTAGGCTTCTCCACTTGTCTTGCTCTTGAGAAGGAGACTGCATTTCATGAGTATGCTCGTGTGAGGTGCAAGAGAGAGTTTTTCCATCGCTTTGCTCTTTCGAGGCATGCTTGAAACCCATTGGTCCATGCTATGGGCTAGCCAATGAATGGCTTTCTTCATATCAAGCAACAATATTAGTCTTGTGAAAAGTGCCCTTCATTCTCTCTTTAAAGAGGGAGCTTAATAATTTTATTGAATGGACCTAAATTCTTATTGGCTCTTAATGTAGGCTATCCAATGAGATTTAAGCTTACATGGGATGTTGAATTCTCATTGGTTCCCCTACTAGGCCTCCAATAGGATCTAAGCTTATTGGTTCTCTTTGTAGGCTATCCAATAAGATTTAAGCTTGTTCTAATAATGAAGATTAATTCTCATTGGTTCTTCAAGTTGGCAACCAATAGGATTCAAGCTTGGTTATGGTCAACATAGCTAGGAGCCTGCCATGTGTTCTTTATGCGCGAAATAAAAGAGACGAGTTTTCTAGTGCTGTGTGTTCTCTCTCCTCTCCCTACATCTTGGGCTCGCCCCTTGCAAGTGACGGTGCCGCTTTCTCACTTTGGGTCTCATGGTAACCTTAGTGCTAGTATTAAATACTCTAAAATATCTAAGACTAGCAATAGTCTTAATTTCCCATAATTCCAGGCCGAATGGACTTTAGCACTATCCTTTGGAGGCTTAATGAAGCTTACCCTAAGGTCATTTCAAGCTTCATTGGGTTCACATTTCTCTTGGGTAGACCATCTCTCCTCTTGCCACCCCTATTGAGATAAGTCTAACAACACATACTAATATCTAACTCTTGCTCTCTTAATCTTCCCATTTTAAATGATCAGTTCTAGATCAGTTTAAGATAAGAAAATCATTTGAAAAAGTTAGATATTAAATTTTATGACACAAATTGCTAAAAGTGGTACTTTAGATTATACACCCCCCTTCAATAAGGGCATTTAATACTATATATACTGATCAAGGTACAAAACATATACTTCATTGATGAGCCTGGCATGTTGGAATTTTTGAATAAAATAGTTGTTTAATATTATATTATGCAAATCTACCACGGTTTATCTAAGTCCAGTGGAAAAAAAAGGAGATTCTTTGAGTATAGATGTAAGTGAGATATAAGTGCATTATCGCATCTTAAGAAGCTTTGACTCTTCCTTTGCTCATATGATAAACACATATATATTTGGCCTTTCTTCTACTGGGCTTCTACTCCACATGTCTCATGATCATAGCGCTCTTTAAAAGAGTGGATTTCTCTACACATCAATGTATATTCAACGTTCTCCCTCTGTCATAAACCCCACTTCACAAAAGCACATAGACATAGGACATAAAATCTTCACATGGATAATGATCACGTGTAATTGATTACCTTGTTCCTTTGAGGGGTTCACCTGTGGGAAGCTATCCATGTAGGTGAACCAATTACAAGCTCGAACGAGCATTTTAAAAAAAACTATCCATATCATGTGCATTCCAAGGAGAAACCCCTTTGTCTTACCTTGTTCCTGGGAGGGGTTTACATATAAGAAGACATCCATATCCCCTGCATTCAAGGGTATTAAGGTAATCCCTATACTTACATGCTATGAGTTAATAAGTTAACCACTTGTTTAAAAAATCTTAATATGCATTATTTAATTTGGAGCGAAAATATCTTTTCAAAAAATGATCATGTAAGTATTTTACCTTTTCCAAATAAATTGCCCTTCCTTTTGAACTCTCGTGGTATACTAACATTTTGTACAATTCGAGCCTTGTTCAAGGTCCTCACTTACTTTTACAGGCCGAGTAAATAGCGAGTGGCTGTGTTCTAATTCACTTGACAATTGAGTAACAGGGAGTATTATGATGGTAAACCACAATATAGCATCCCAATTTCCAAGCTAGATTTCAAAAGTTCCTCCATCCCTCCACATCCTAGCATAATTGTGGCATAGTTTTGAGACCAACACATGGAACAATAAAATAAAATGTCCCGGGTAAATTTTCCAAGCTCAACCAAGTCAAAATTTAACAAACATTGAGTTTACATTTTGGAGCTATTTATAGTCTATTCAAAATTGACAAAAAAGTTATCATCTGATACAAACTTTCATATCGTGCAAAGATCATAGTGACAATTCTACAAGGAATCATGCAACTATAGCTTGATAAATTATATGTGTTCCATGGTGATGCATGTGCTTGCAAGCAAGGGACGAAGTGTATGTCTTCCATGGCGGGCATGCACTTGAGAGCAAGGGATGAGAGACACAGAGAGAGAGAGAGAGAGAGAGGCTCAACCATGCTACATGCACTCACTCTTAACATTCACTGCTTTCTACTACTTGCAAAATAATGAGGCAAATTATAAGCCACTTTTTAGTGAAAGGTATCAAAAGATCCACTATTTTCTAGAGCCATGGACACAGATACATATCAACTAATTTATTGATTTTGTCACATAATCGTGAACAAACAAGAAAAGTTAGCAAATGGCTAGTTGAACATTCTTGGCAATGCGGAAATTCTTTATTTGAAAGATAATGGGAGCAAGAAGTAGGGATCGATCGCAATACCCTCCTCTCCTCCTGAGTCCACTTTGCTCTTGGCAATCACTTTGTATATTCTTTGCAAAAGGAGTGAGTCTTGAGAAGGTGCTAATTGTGAGTACTTCTTGGAGGATGCCAATATGTATTTATAAGAAACTCCTGCAAAACACCAAGATATATTATAAGACACTCTCGAAGTGCTTTTAAAGAAACAAACATAGAGAATTAGAAGGGAGCAAAGTACTCCATGAGGACCCCGCATATCCTTTACAAGAGGGTGAGAATTTACAATGATATGTCACTTCTTTGTCACCAGTGAGGGATAGCTTACGTTGAGGAGGTTGAGGCCATAACCTTAGTTTGACATCTAAGGTTATGGCCATGCCATTACTTTGTTTCTTGTCATTTGGCACTATATTTTCTCTCTCTCTCTCTCTCTCTCTCTCTCTCTCTCTCTCTCTTCCTCTTCCTCTTCTTATACACACAACCCACACATGAGAAGAGAACTTTTAACGTGGTAGTAACAATCCCAAGAGACCTCAAAGATCTATCCGACCAGTCTTAAACTCAAGACCTATTATTCAAGCGGTGTGGTAGTTCCCTCTTGAATAATAGGTCATGAGTTCAAGACTTCCCCCCCCCCCCCCCCCCCCAAAACCAACAAAACAAAACAACACACACACACACACACACGCACACGCAAATGCAAACGCACAGAACGGCACGTCCGACAAGTTTTGAACACAAGACTTGATATGCAAGAAGGAAGCTGGATCACCAAGCCACCACTTGGGTAATTGAAATGTGATCAGAGGGGGAGAGAGAGAGAGAGGGGCCAATTACCAAGCTGGCGCGCCGGAGGGCTGGGAGCTTGTCAGGGAGGATCCTGAGGCGGCGGAAGGATGGGCTTGGGAGGGTCATGGAGTGGGGCAGTGGGGTTGGGGATGGGCAGCGGTGCTGGTTCCTTGGGCTTGGGGGGCAGCTCTGGACCGATGGGTTTGGGGGGCAGCTGCGCCTGGGGAAGCCCATCGCCAGGGCCGACCGGTTTGATGGGCAGAGGGGGCTCCTCGAGAAGCTTCAAAGGCCGCCAATCGCCATAGCTGCTCCTGAGCCCGGCCTGCATGCAGATGAATATCATCACCACCATTGCCGCCAATATCCCCAACCGTACCACCCTCATCGTTGTCTGGAATCCTTCAAATGGGAAACATGACCTGCATCTGGATTTTGCCTCAACAGTCGAAGACGCGTGGGATCGGAGGCGATTCGGAGCGACGTTAAGACTCGCAGACGAGCTGCATGCAAACAATACGTGCACATCCAGCAATATCCAACTTCAGAACGTCTCTCTTTCACGCTCACGTGCACTCTCTTGCTATATGTGATCTCTCTCTCTCTCTCATAACAAATCTTCTTCTTCTTCTCTCTCTCTCCCCCCTCCCCCTCTCCCCACCTCCTCCCTCCACACGTCTTGAGTTCAAGACTCAAGTCTCGTAACTTCTTCCCTTTTTCCGTACACATCTTGAGGTCAAAACTCACTTGAAAGATCTTTGAGGTCTCTTTGACATTAAAACTTCTCTTCTTCTTCTTCACTCTCTCCCTCTCGCTCACGTGCACTCTATGCAGCCACTTGCAAGACGTGACCTCTCTCCCTCTCTCTCTCTCTCTCTCTCTCTCTCTCTCACACACACACACACACACACACACACACACACACACACACACACACACACACACACGCGCGACGATTGAAGTATAGGTCTTGAGTTCAACATTCATTAAATTGATCTTTGAGGTCTCTTTTGGACTGATCTTACAATGTTAAAACTTCTCTCTTTCTCTCTCGCTCTCTCGCATCTTGAGCTTAAGACCCGTAATATAGATCTTTGAAATTTCTTGAGATTGTTCCTTAGCCTTAAAAGTATCTTCTCTCTAGTACAAGTCATTTATTCTTAAATTAATTTAATATAACCAATTGTCTTGAATGATATTGTGGAATACTCTACTCTCGATTCCACCTGCCAATTGGCAGTGTGTGCCCTTCTATTATAGACTGTGTGTACAACATACCAAGATAAGTTTGTTATAACGACTGCTAGCCTAGATGGGCTTGATAGGACACATCAACTCTCCTAGGTGGAAAGGGGTGCTACTCTCAATTCCACCTTCCATTCGACAGTGTGTGCCCTTCTATTATAGGTTGTGTGTATAGCATGCCAAGACGAGGTTTGAACATTACAACGGCTAGTTGGGCGTGATAGGACACATCAGCTCTCTAGGTGGAAAGGGGTGCCACAATATGGTGGATCTCCAACATGTCCAAGTTTTCCACAGGACAACGTGAGTGAAGATATCTTTGACATGAAATGGTTGGTGCAACATTCTTCTCAATTCGTTCCCTATAATCAATTTTTTTTTTGGGGAAAACTGATCACAATCTGTGTAACAGGAATTAAAACCAAAAGAAATTACAATCCATGCTCGTAACGAGCCATGTAATTCATCAACATACCATCAAAACATGACCAAGGCTTTACAGGAAACCGATACAACCCAAACCAGTACATATAATCAAACTAATGAGGCCAACTACAAAGCACATCATGAGGTTGCCACAAATGCCAGTAGAGCTACCACCCCAAACAAGAACCTCCCTCCTTATGCTCAGTTCTAGGGATTGTGATCCATTAGACACAAGCTCTATAACTCATCTATTGCTTTGTGCACTTTGACATTGAGAGCTTGTCTAGGTGTTGAGAGGTGCGGGATCAAGCTCTTTTTCATTCACGAAATATGGCTATAACATTGATTGTAGAGGAATTAAAGTAGCAATAGGGAGTATTTTCTTAAGAGAATTCTTAAAGAGCATAAGGAGAGTACTTAATTAAAGGTATCAAAATGATCATTATACCTAACTAGCTTGGCATGAACAATACTTGTAAAAGAGAGAGATAATTAGAGAAATTGACAATAGTTGAGAACCGGATTTACTTGGAGACAGTTCCCCCTCCAAAAGGCTTTTGTATTATAGATTCTCCCACGAAGAGAGACTTGGTACAATACATGCTTTGTGTTCCTTGAGACCTTGTTGATGCAATGAAGATGGTAAACTTAATGGCCAAAGTTATGCCCGTAACTACCTTGCAAAAATATTAACTTGTCCTCGGTTTCAATCCCAAGACCTCAAACACCTTCAAAGGTGGAGAGAACTAACAGAGAGTGAGAAAAGGGAAGAGAAAGAAGATGTAGCATACAAGAAAGAAGTAGTTTCCTCTCATATCATTACTCATAGAGCATAGCATATCATAGTAATGAAGATGAAGAAGATGGTAAGCAGTACTTTGAAGCATGACTCTTGGTTGGATTTGCATTCCATGGCCAATATGTGTTGGTGTGGGCTCTCTACTTCTCAAGCTTGGAGAAGGAGATGGAGTTCTTGCTCAACACAATGAAAGAATGTGTGTTTTCACTTGATTGGACCGTGCCAAGATTAGCCAATTACATGCTTTAGTCATAACTAGTAATAGTGGTAGCATTTGGACAAGTGTCCTGCTTTCCCCTTTGAGAGAGAGAGCTTGAATAATGCTTGAATAAATAAATAATTAATTAATTTAAATTCTCATTGGACCTCCTTAAAGGCCATCCAATAGGCTTTAGGCACACTGTGAGGGCAACCTTGCTAGGGTCTTGACATTTGTCCTATATGCCTCTGGTGGGAAGGGTGCCCCTTGGGTGAGTGGCAGTGTGCTCTCTCTCATTCCCTACTCTCGGGGCTCGCCCCCTCCTTTGTAGGCAACACATTGACTTCAAGCACCTCAAGCTCCTTGGTCATCAAGTACCGGCCTCGGGGAGGTCCACTATGTATAAATTTTGTATATCGCGTGCATTCAAGGACTATTTTCAAAACCACTCTGTGAATTTTTGATAAACAAAACACATCCTTTTTCTATTCAATTTGTAAATTTTTTTCTCGATTCCATTTTATGGCATACTTTTGTATGTGAAAATGTGATAAAACATAAAATTTAATAACCCCTTCTACTGCACTCATGTGATAGTCACATAATTATCAAGTGACCCCCCCCCCCCAAGCGAAAGCACCTCAAGCACATGCTTAGCTTGCCTAAGGTCTAAAGTACCTAAGGGTCCTAGGTCTAAGAACTTTTAACACTAACCTGTGGAGGTCTGTAATGAATCTAACCCTAAGGTCTTTTAAGCTCCATTACTTGCTCATTGCTCTTTGGTCGATCATCTCCCTTTTGGACCCTTCATGAGATATAGCCTTCTCTCCCTTTGGTCTCGTGATGAGATAGGTCTAAAAGCACATATCTATATTATAACTCTTGTTCCCATTTATTTTCCACATTAAATGATCAGTTCAATATGAGAAAATCATTTGAGATAGTTAGATATCAGATTTTTTGACATTACCTCTCTCTTGAAACCATAGTCGTCCTTGTCTATGAGGTAGAGAAGATAAAAGTCTTTGTCATTAGTCTATATTTCTTAGCGGGTAGAGGATTCCTTTCAACCCTACGACATCATTCCAGAATGGATGATTAGTCCATTTGGTACTTGGGAGACCTAGCTTCCGCAAGCATGTTTGTTCTTAAGTCCATATCATACTCCCAAAGTAGAGTGACAAATTCTACTTGGTGTTTGGGAGATGTCGTCATCACAAACAAGATTCTAAGCATGCATACTACTTAAATTTGTGCACAATAAAAAGAGAACTAGTTTTGTAAGACAAAAATATTGTTCATTTAAAAAAACCTTTACATTTGCTTACTCTAGTGTAGCATTGTAAGCATTGACAAGGTTCATACTATCAATAAGTTATGCTCCTTGCATCCATCTAGCATCTTCAACATGATAATTTCTAAAATTAATAAGATACTGTCGGATAATCTTATCATGTCTTAATACCTTGTCTTCATGTCGATGAATAGATTTGGGCTCAAGCACCTCTGATGATCCTCAATCTCGGGCGGGTCCTCAATTATTGGTTCTCTTGGTGGCTCTCCTTTGTAAGGCTTAAGTAGGCTCACATGAAAAGAATTGTGTATGAGCCAATGATTGGGTAGCTTTAGTTGATAGGCCATCTCGTTGATTTGTTTTAAGATTTGAAAAGGACCATAGTATCTTTTTGCTAGCTTAGCATAATACTTTTTTTGGTGGCCCGTAGGATTTTTGCTCGTCATTTGCCTCAATCTAGCCTTGGAAACTTGGGTAGGATCCCATCATTCTCCTTGAAAGTTAAGGCCCTTCTGTGCTTGTTAGCAATAAATTTTTGCCTTTATTGTGAGATGGAGAATGCCTCCTTAGTATTTTGAAAATATTCTTGTAGGTCTCAGCTATACTCATTAGCAACAAAGATATTCCCATGTACCTTAAGGAGCAAGGGACTTTTAGGTCTTCCCTCAATGATTTCAAAGGATGCCTTCCTTGTAGTAGTATGGACAGTGTTATTGTGCACATACTCTACAAGAGGTAGGTACTTCTCCCATTGTGAGCGTTGATCTACTTTCGTGACATAGGTCTTGAGTAGATCAGAATCATAAGGTTAGCTATCATACTTTAGCCATCCGTTTGTGGGTGCTAGGCCGAAGAGAAATTTAGTCTTGTACCTAGATTCTCAAAGAGATCCTTTAAGAAATTCTTGGTCATTCGAGGATCTCTATCTGATAGTATGGATTTTGGCAATCCATGGTGTTTGAAAATTTGTGATTTGAAGAGGGTTGCCATTTGATGTGCCTTAATCTTTTTGACAGGTATAAAATGTGATTGTTTGCTAAACCTGTCAACCAAGGTAATCCAAAGATAAAATCCATGGATATACTCTCCCATGAAGAATTAGGAATAGAAAATGGCTAGAGTAATTCAGGTTGCTTCCCTCTATCATACTTAGTCTTTTGGCATACCATGCATTTCGAAACATACTCTTATATGTCTAATTTCATGGTGGGCCAATAAAAATTATGTCTCCACTCCTTGAAGAGTAGGTTGAATCCCTCTATGCCCCCATAGGGAGGAGCATGTGATTCATACATCAATTTCTCACGAAGGGAGTTAGTAGCACATAGTCTATTGCCATGGAGAAGATAACCATACTGCAAGGTGAACAGTTCTTCTTTCTTTCCTAAGGCAAGGTTTGACATTATATCCTTGAAATTAGAGTCAGTAGCATACTCATGTATCATAGAAGATAGATCATTGTGAGTTGCTATAGACACTGGATTTACTTTTGGTTGTCCTGATAGTGCAATATCAGCCACTTGATTGTGCTTGCCAGCAATATGAGAATTATAAAACCTATATTGCGAAAGAAAATTTTCCCACCTCATTTGTTTGTCAAAAAGCTTGACTCATGAAGTACTTAAGACTTTGGCGATCCAATCGTAGGATGAACGGAGTCCCCAAAAAATAATGCTTCCATGGGTCAACATGTAGAACAGCTAGTATCTCCTTTCGTATATGCCCAACACTCGCTCATTGGAATTGAGTCTTCGACCTTCGTATGCTATGACATGCCCTTCTTGAAGAAAAAATGTTCCAAGGCAATCTCCACAAGCATCACATTGGACCTCAAATGGTTTTGAGAGATTTGGTAGTGTAAGCAAAAGTTGAGAGGTAAGCTTTTATTTGAGCTTGTCAAAATCATTTTTCTCTTTTGTAGTCCATGTACATACGTAATGTTCTTCTTTGTTAAGTCATGTAATGGTCCTGCTATTCGCAAGAATTTTTCTATGAAGCTCTATAGTATGCACACATACCAATACAACTTCGTAGCTCAAATTGATTCCTTGGGTTGTGCCATCCCTTTATTACCTCTAACTTTGTTGGATCCATACAGATACCATCTTGAGAGATAATGTGACCTAAGTACTAAATCTCTTGAAGGAGAAATTCACTCTTCTTTTTTGACTAATGAAAATTTTATTCTCCCTCAGCTTGAAAGATCACCTCGAGATGGTGCCTATGTTCCTCAAGAGAATTGGAGTAGATGATGATATCATCAAAGAACACTCCATCAAACTTGCAATGGGGTCTAATTTTTTTTTCCATTAGGCGATTGAATGTGGCTAGAGAATTTGTCAAACCAAACAGCATGACAAGATATTTATAAAGCCCAAATATTGTGCAAAAAGCGATCTGTACAATATCTTCATTCACTATCCTTATGTGATGATAGCCACTTTTGAGGCCAATTCTACTGAAGTAGGTAGAGCCTCGTATCTTATCAACCAGATCTTCTACCTGCGGTACGAAATATCTTTTCTTGATAGAGCAATCCGATTTAGTTCTCTATAGTCAACACACATACGGTATGTGCCATCTTTATTTTGCACTAATAGGACGTGTGAAAAAAAGGGGGAGGAACTAGGCATCACCATCCCCTTGTCTATTAGTTCATGCACTTACCTCATAATCTCCTCTTGTTAAGCTTGGAAAACTCTATAAGGAGGCTTATTAGGTGGTGAGCTCCCATGTAGAAGCTCTATCTTATGGTCATCATCCCCTCATTTTGGAGGTAACTCTCCAGGGAGGTTATCAAAAAAAAAATCTTGAAATCCATTTAGGAAATTAGACAACTCTAATTTCTCTTGATTCCTACCAATTTTATTTGGTAAAGCATTAGGATCATTTATGGACTCTTTAACAAAAATCATGTATGCAAAAATTGAGCTTTTCATCTCAGGGGGTGCATTATGTAGTCATGTTAATGTATAACGTGAGTTCAAAAGGAGGGGTTTTAAAATGCAAAAAATTTAGGCAATTTAACAGAGATACATTAAAATAAGAGATTTCTATATTCAGTTTTGGAAAAAATCTTAAAATAAGGGGTCATTTTATCCATACAGACATGTTAAAAGAGGGGTTTTCTTAATATCCCACGAATGCATGTTATATAGGGGGGTATTGAATGGTGAATCCCCCGACCTTTTCATTGACTTATCAAAAGTAGGTAAATTTACAACAGGTATAGTAAGACCCGACCCATTAGCATCTATGTACATATTCTTTTTCTTGTAGGTGAAATAAATTCTCCTTTCATTGGCAGCCATGCGGTTGAACCATGGTGCCCCTAGAATAACATCCTGATGTTGGAGAGGGGAGATGAAAAAGTCCTCTTTGTCCATGTAGCTTTGAACATGAAGCCTCAATTTTCCAATCAAGGGAGTAACGGGGGCTTGTTGTCCCTTGAAAGCTCCATCAGTAGTCACAGTATCTCCCATTGTCGGACAGACTTTCCGTGAAGCCCTCATCTCCAAAGGCCACATCAAATTGTTGGATGAAGGCCAAAGGCTTTGTTTGTAGCTCCAAAGGTGCCATCATAGGTCAGAAAAAAGATTATCTTTCCTCCCTCCTTGAGCTTCTTAATCTTGTAGGACCTTTTCCAAGAAGCATAGGATTTTCAATCTCCTCTCCTCTAGCTCTAGGAGAAAAACCATTGCTTTCATTGGAAGAGGAGGAAGATGATGAAGATGGAGAAGCGTGGAGCCACATCTTTCAAAAAACTTGGAGATTCACTTAATTCTTTTTCACAGGATTTATCCTCTTCTGTCATTGGAGAGAGTCTTCTTTTGGGAGTCTCAAAAAGAGGCCTCCTAATATCTCTCTCTTCTTGGGGATTTTGGAGAATCCCGTGAGTGGGAAGTTGTTGGTTAACTTTGGCTTGCAAAGCAAGGTTGCCAATAGCTTGTTGCAACCTAGTAATAAGATAGTTCACATACATGGGGGAATCATTACTAATTAGTAGCACCTTCATGTACAAAATCAAAGTTGTCAATATTCATTCTACTTTCTTTATTATTTTCATCCATGCTAACTAAATTTATATATATGCTACTTTGTGCTTTGGCAACTTCAAAACTTTAGTTGCTACTCTTATTCACTTTAGAAAATTAGCTCTCAAGCAGCCACACCCACGGTTTAGAGACTGTTGATTGCAAAGAGTGGCGGAGAGGGTCTAATAGTGCTCATTTGATTATGGTTCCTGTTGAGCTTGCTAGTAGCTCAATAATGGTCAAGCCAAAGGCAAGCCTTGAAAGAATCCCATTAGGAAGGGAATGGGGTCTAAGGGGGCCTCTTTATTTGCCATGGGATTAAAAAGGAGATAATGGAAGAGACAAATGGGTGGATGCCATGTGGACTAAAATGGTGGGTATGGAAGGGCCTAGAAGTAAGTGGTCAAACTTGTACTCTTTTATAAAATATAAAGATAAAATCTCTTATAAATTCAAAAAATTGAAATTTTCTCTAAATAGTTGAGTAAAAACCAATCCTTTCTCTCTCTAGTGGCTGTCAGTTTCTCCCTCCCTCTCTCCTAAAAGGGGGTCCCTCCAAAAACATGTTGATCATTCCCTCCCTCTCTCTCTACTATACCAACTCTCACTTCTCTTCACTTCACCTTGCAAGAGTTGCTTCTCTTTCCTTCCTTTTAGTTTTCCCTCCCAAAAGCTCTACAATAAAATTTTGTACCTCCTTTCCCTCCTTAAGCTTACTGCATTCTCCTCAAGCTTGCTGCATTCTTCTCAAGCTGAAGTTCTCCATTTCTTCATGAGCCTCACTAAGCACATCTGCCTAAAGTTGTCGATCTGCAACATTTCCTTCTGCTAGATCATCCCTCTTTCTTTCCTCAACAGGTTTCCTACTCCTTCTCCATTAAGCTCTCTAGAGAGGATCTACTTCCCTCTCAAGTTTTACAACATTATATTCCCCATTAAGGCAACAAGCAGGTGGAGCAGTATAGCAGTAAGTGGCATCCTTCTTCTTTGTGTACCATCAAGAATCTTTCTCTTTATACAATTGAGAACATGGATGTACAGTGTCTAATCATAAGTGTTTATCTACAGGTTATTGGCACTATTCTCCATGGAATCATAAGGTACTCAACGACCTAGGAGTGTCACTGAATCCATTTCATGCAGCAATGTACAAGACAATAGTGGATGTTGGGTGACAATGGAGTTCAAATGATTGATGTGGGTGCTAATGCATCCCAGCTCAAGAGGTGCACACAAGGTCTCAAGGATACATATGGATTCTCAAGAACACCATTGGAAGGGATCATGGAGTTCAAGCAAACCCATGATGGCAAGCGACTTGCAAAGGTGGAACATGTGTATGTTGCTTCACAACTAAAGCTAGAGAGAGCATTGGCTCTATCGGGGTTTCCAGCAAATTGTAATTTCACTCCATTGTCAAGTTTTTAGATTGTATATTTTGTATTTTTGCCATATATATTGCTTTGATGTCTATAAGGTTTTCATTGCTTGTTCATGTTTGCAGATGATTTCCCATCCGATTTTGTAGAGTGGCAGCCAATAGAGTCCTTCACAAGAACTTTTGAGGCCATCCACGTTGACCTTGGCAAGCTACTCTATGCTGGTTGTCCATTGCAAAGCTTGTCTCATGGGATTTTAAAAATAATCTTTCTGCGATTCATCCACCAACCTTATAGAGTATGGAATGGCCTAAGCCGGATAGTGCCTTGATCACAACAACCAAAAGGAGAATCGAGGCAGATGTGCATTAAAAAATGAACTGTACCTATGGTTTCCACAAAGCTTTCTTAACTTGGTTTATGTCCCTTCATGTGTTTGCGTTTATCTTTCAACTGCACAGTGTTCACATGACACCAACAATGTGGACTTGCAAAGGGGGAAGTGCGATCAATGGCTTCCTTGCACCTGGATGGGAGACTAAGGTGGTCAACCACTAGGGAGATACAATCAAGTGCTCTGTAGTTGCTGAGAATGTGGTGTGCAAATACCATATTGTGAAGCAAAGCTTGTCAATCGTCTTTCCCTATAGAAGATGTAAGCTGACAAAGGGAGAATGGGAGGCATTAGACTTTGATGTTGCTACTAGACAATCAATTGATCTTCAAATATGCCTCCACAATAATGCAATGCACGACATCTCGGTGAATAACAACTAGAATCTCAATCACTTTCACGAGTATCTTAATATACCTTGCCCAATCAATATGTTTTTGTAATCAATGAAAAGGTTGTTTGTTCCAAAAAAGAGAAGAGCTTTTTGTGTGAAAACATGAGATGTATTAATGTAAAAGCTTGTAACTGAAGCAATTTCGCTCCCATTAATACATATGGTGTTTTGAATCTCTTTTTTATTTTTAAAATTTTCAAGATTTTGATTAAAATATGCAAGTTTTTTAATTCGGAGCATGAATACGTACTTTCAATGTTGGTGTCTTTCAATGGCTTGCCACGTGATTTTATTTATAATATTATATTTTTAAGTTGATTTGACATTAATTTAAGTGCTTCTAACAAGTGTCATTGAGTATAAAAGTGACTTTCTAGGTTTTAAACTTCATTTCTCACATTCACAAAACACTAGCTTTCAGCTTTCTTCCCATATTTTTCGTGCGAACAAAGCCATGGAAACATCTTCTGATGTACTTCTCACACGACTACAAAAGATAGGACTTGCAAATCGTGCACATGAACTAGTAGTCAGTGTGTTTGAGGGGACGATCAACATGCATGCCACTGCTAACCTTCATGTAGAGGGATTCCAAAGCTTTCTTGACTACATGATGGAGCACATAGAAGAATATGCATTAGTCTTCGAGGGATCTGACATGGCGGGGTTGCCAATGGATTTTGTCAAACACCTCTATGAGACCGACAAAAACTTTCATTATCGCTTGTTGAGGTTTATTAAAGGGCTTACTAAGCGGGACTACATGATAGAGAATGAGGATGACCTCATAGACTTGGACATGGGATGCATAAGCGCCCGATTCATCTCTTGGGACATGGTTCTGGTCTTGCTTGTGCTTGAGTGCATGGAGAAGGGAAAATCAAAGTAAAAGGCCAACTAGAAACCACCTTGTGACCATTGTGGAGGAATTAAATGAAGTTATCAAAGAGGTTGATGAGCAGGTTGAAGCATCTATGGCACTCGTCCTCCTACAAGATCCCATCTCCACTAGGGAGGAAGATCAGATGATAGAGGGAGACGAGGTGTTGGAGGAAGTTCTTGAACTCCAAATTCTTGCTTTGCATGCAGTGGTGGTGGATGGTCATCACTTTTTGCTCCTTGACGACATTGCAAAGACAGTAGGACTCAGAGAAGACGAGTCTCTCTCAGTGCTTGCTATATATGCGGGCATGAAAGATCTCAGTGGAAAGCAAGAGAAGGTCAAATTTAAAATTGACTTTGAAGACCAAGGTCTCCCAACAAGCCTCTCTTTCCTCCCTAGTGAAAACAAACAGAATTTGGTACAAACCGTGGCAAATACACTTATAGAAATCAAATCATGTGCCTCATTTTATGAAAGCACTTTTCATCCACACAAACCACTGATCGCTATGGGTGGAGACGATCGCTTTAGCATCGACCTTACAAGAAAAACTCTTGAAGAGATTGATGAAGAAACTGGGGTAAGAATTTTTTAACCTTGTCGATAGTCTATTGTACCTTATAGAAAGTGTTGAAGTTGTTTAAAATGTTTTGCAAACCGCATACCATGTTGATAAGTTTGCAATGCGTATTGGAGGTTTGTGCAACATTCCTATGGGTAGAGATATGCACTACCTTGGACATCTAGGACCAATCATTCTTCAGTATGCTCAAGTGCAAAGCATTAAGTGCCATCATTGCTGAAGATTCCCTTACCCTTACTACTCACAAGTGTATCTTGGTGGACCGGGAGGTGGCATTGTATGCCTTTACAAGAAAGCACCCTGGGTCAGTCCTCTCCCATTGTGCCTTAAGCCTAGGTCAAGGAGTGACAAACCTAGAGGATATTGTAAAAACCCTTGGTGTCAAGTCTTCCATTTGCCCTATACCCACAGATGTAGTTTACAAGAAAACCAACCATCCATGATGTAATATCCAAAGCAATATACAATAATTTGGTCCTTTGTATATTTTTTTTGTCACTTCTTGTAATTTTTTTTTCTATTGCACATAGTGGCTAATGATTTTTTTTTTTTTTTTTGCATCGTGTTCAAACCACCTCGACCATCCAAGCACCTGCTGGACGTGGGACGCCTATCAGTGAACATTTTGCGAAACGGAGCCATTTTGGGTAGTGCCGCACGGGTCAAAAAAAGGCCATGTGCGCCATGGTGCGCAGGGATGAGTTTTGACCTGAGACCAAACCCAGGTCAAAATTGGTCCCTGCGCACCATGGCGCACATGGCCTTTTTTTGGCCCGTGTGGCACCTTCGAGCGTCGTTGTACAATTTGGCGGTCCCACAACATTTTTGCGCACCCAAATTGGCTTTGTTTTGCAAAATGTTCACAAGTAAGCATCACAATGTAACAAACTGATGATCGTGGAAAGAAAAAAATCACAGAATGCTACACATCCGCTCCAGAGCTAGTTTGGGTACCGAAGAAAGAACGATTTGTTCCATGTAGCTCGAGAACAGGGAAGTCAAATGAAGCTTCTTGCTCTTCATTTACTTTCAATGTGGAAATAGAAGCTTCGACACAACCTCCACGTACCATTGTACATATCCATACAAACAAGAAAGAGTTTGCACCTCCCGTTGTAAGTTCACCACCTACAACAATGTTGTAAATAAAATCATGGGAGAGTACCTTACCACCCTTGCAACTAGATGAAATGCATATTGCAATTGAAAAATATTGGTTAAAGCCTTCACCCATAACAACTTGGAACAATTGGTTTCATAAGGTGACGACATCATTCCAAAAGGTATGATCTACCCAAGGAAGGGGGGAGTGTTTGCTGACATCCATCATTCACTTGCTTCCCTCTCAACCTTCCTCCCTAAAATCTCAATCGCCCAATCTTAGGGAATCATATATATAAAGCCTTATACTCACCAAAAACAAAAATAAGAAAGTAAAAGAGTAAGAGCCACCAAACAAAAATTTAGAAATCTATGAGTTCTATACATAACAAAAAATCGTAAAAACACATTATGCACAAGGACACAACGATTCGACACAACCCTTGTAATATTTGGACTCTAACCATCATCTATCTGTGTCTACAGATATGGCTAGTACGCTAGAGTCATCCACTCCTGCCTTGGGTGAGAGGTACCCTCTTTACTTTGCACAAGTGTTTCACATAGTCTACGCGATGCTTGCATGTGAATGGGATTTGGTAGGTATGCTAGCATGTGAGAGGAATTTCAAGGAACTAGAATGGTTGATATGTCTCTTGACCACAACTAATCCATACTTAGTAGAGGACGTCACCCCGATTGCACAAGACTGCTCTCTTGACCAAGATGACTATAGGCGTCTAGTGACCTTCTTAGTAACCATTGGTGCCTCTAATGATGAAGATGATTTACATGACTACACGGATGTCACATATGGTCTCACGGATGATGAATTTGTTTTTTCTCGATGAGACGAGGATAGGGATTTAGCCTTATTGATCCCCCCCAATCTCTACAATATCCTATTCCCTTGACTCTCTAGGGGGAGTGCAAATAATTAGGTTAGGGTTCCTTATGTTGTTTAATTGTGTTCAATAAGGGTTGGTACCTCTTCCCACTGATATTCCTCCTAGAGGAGTGTAATTTTTTGTCATAATCACTAGCTTGTCTAGGTTTTAAAATCAAGCAGTTTGACTAAGCTAGTTTTACCAAGCTAGATGCTAGAGATCTTCTCTTGCAATGTACTAGGGCTTTCTAGTGGGCTTAGTCCCTATTGACCTTTAGCTTAAGTATTATAAAGGAAGTTTACTAATGTGATGAGCCTTGGGAGGGTAGTAGTGTTATATGACCCCCCATTAAAGTTACAAAATTAAAATGCTGAAAACGAACAAAAAAAAAATAATTCAAAGTTTCACAATGTAAAATCTTAAGCGGGAAGAGAAATCTTAGTTTGATTTGGTACTTCACTCACATGTATCGCTTATGGTACTAGAGCCCTAGAGGTTCCCAGTGTGGGCGCTTTTCCTTGAAAAGAAAAAAACCCAAGGCATACAAAATAAGCACACACATCAAAATTGAATCAATGTGAAAAGACTTTGGGGGGTCAAAGAAAAAGAAATAAGTTAGGCGATGATTTCATGAGAAATTCTTTTTATCGTAGCTTAACTACAAGGTCTTCTAGGTATAGCCTCTAGTCAGCCCTCTGACATAAAATACTTGTCTCTCGCGATTAAACAACCTAATTGACCAGAAAAAATTGAGAAGCTTGCCCATGGTATTAATAGTTGATCTCTAGTGCCTTTCAATCGTTAAATCAGCGACCCCAAAATTGTTTAGTTTTTTACCTTTAGAATTGTTTATGCGTTTGATTATATTACAATTTAATGTTTATTGCTGACAAATTGTTTAAAGTCTACAACTGCGTATGCTTTTTAATTGTATATAAGAATGCAATTATTGTGGCAATTTTGTTTGATTTTGTAATGACTAAAGAAGGCTAAGGACATTCATCTCAAATGCTCTTCCACCTCGATGAACGAGATTCACTCAATAGCTTTTAAGGATAGAATCTACATCAAAAAGGGGTCCGTGTTAACCACCAACGTCCACTTCTAGTAGTCATAGGCCGGGCTTGTCGGCCCAATAGGAAAAGGGTAAGAGTGATCTCCGATGAGAGGCGCACTCTAACTGGAGCATTCAAGGGTTAGTTGGCTAAGCATGGGCGCCCAAGTGTGAATGGTCGAGCTCATATAAAAATCACCTAAACCTAAAAATCACTCATTCTCTTATTTGTGAAATTGAAGAGTGCTCTTGCTCCATCTCCATCTTCTTCTTCATCTCCTTGTGTGTGTGTGTGTATGCGTGAAAGAGAAGGAGAGAGAGAGAGAGAGAGAGAGAGAGAGAGAGAGAGAGAGAGAGAGAGAGAGAGAGAGAGAGAGAGAGAGAGAGAGAGAGAGAGAGAGAGATTGAGCATTGCGATGGCACGACAGTAGTGAGGTGATTGGGCATGGCACAATGGTAGCTCCCTCTTCTTCACAGCGACGAATCCTCCACAAAGGCGAGTGTAGGGCGGTGAGTGACATACTCTTGCTCTGTTGAGCTTGCTAAATTAATTTGGTTGTGTGCTTGCAGCCATTTGTGGCTCGCACACAGTGTACAACAAGTCCCTTCATGTGCGATAGACATGCACATATGAATGAGTCGAATTTCTACCATTTGGTGTAACTATACTAATTAATTGTGTACTTCGTGTTCTTGAAGTATTTGAATTAATCAAGTTGTTAGAATTCACACCTGCTTCCGATAGTTTTTTAGGAATCCAACGCAACATTTCTTTACATTTCTTGGGTGAGTGGGACGTCTCTTACCAGGCTTCTGTCTTATAGCACTAGCTATGGTCGCTAAAGAAGCTTTAGGGACCCACTTGCATGTTTTCTTTGTTATATTAGGATGGGTCTTGTGTGTCTTAAGCTTTATTTCAACTACAACAATTGAAGCTCTAGAGAGTTGGGCTATGGGAACATATTGCTCAACCTCTTTGACATGCAATGTTTTGGGTTTTATTTCCTCAATAAGAAATATCTGAGGGACTATGGCTTGAGTGGCAAGGCTAAGAGTTGATTTCTGCGTTGTGACATCCCCAGTATCCCAATCAATAGTGCATCCGGGCGGCTATTATCCACGTGTGCGTCCTATGTTTATATTACCCTCCATAGTTCCAACAGGCATGACCAAAAAGTCTTGAGATATAACCAAAAACCGCAATTTTTTTTCTTGTTGACACCCTTGACTTGGATAATACTCTCAGATAGAGGTGGCTTCCCTAATTGACACCAAAATCCATAGAATAACAGATTATACTTAGCACCCATGTCCAAGAAGGCATTATATAGCACTTTTCCATAGGTGCTATTTATCTCAATAGGGTGCCAGAGTCCAGCCAATCATCCTCTGTTTCAACGTGGAATGCATGTGTAACTCCAAGGTTGGCCTCTCGTTGGAGTCTTATGTGTTGTTGTCCCTCTTTAGCCTCAGCTTGAGCTTGCATCTTCTTCAATTTGATTTGTGCCTTGGCTGCCTTTTTTTAATGGATGGCACGTAGCTCCTCTTGGCTTAACAAATCATAATATCTTTTAAATTTTCTACCATTGAGGAGTCCGATGGTTTCAAATCCATCAAGAGTCTCCACACAAATGGTTCCTTGTGGGGTGATTTCACATACTCTATATGGGCCTTTTCCTGAATATTTCAACTTTTTCTTTCGTTACGCACTCCATACATAAGGACTTTATCACCAACATTAATATCTTTATTCTTTAGATGATGGTCAAAACATTTCTTCCTCTTATCTTTCACCACAAGCGCATTTTGCACAACCAATGCCTTTCTTCATCTAGCCTCTCAAGGATATATAAGCGCTCAACTAAGGGGTTACCATCCCAACCTTCTTGTGAAGATACACGCAAACTAGGAATTACAAACTCCCATGGCATAACTGCTTTTTTGCCATATACCACTTTTGAATAGTGTACAATTAATAGCCACTTTGTAAGAAGTATGATAAGCCCATAGGGATGAAGTCAGCTTCAAATCCCAATCTGTGCGATGAGCTTCCACCATTTTGTTCAAGATAGAGATTACGGTCTTGTTGGTACTCTCAGCTTGGCCATTTGCTTGTGGATAATAAGGTGTGGACTTATGGTGAGCTATCATGAAGCTATTAGTGAGTTCTTTTACCACTCCATTTTCAAAACGAGTGTCATTGTCAATCACAATCTCAAAGGGACAACCAAATCTTGTAATAGTGTTCTCAAAGAGAAACTTGGCAGTTAACCTTGCATCAGCCTTACGTGTTGCCCTGGCTTTCGCTCACTTTGTCACATAGTCAGTGGCAACGATAATATATCAAGCTTGAGTGCTGCGAGCTGCCGGACTAATTGGGCCTACAAAGTTGAAACCCCATTTTTCAAATGGTTGAGTCACTTTAACAAGATGTAAGGGCATCTTATCCTTTCGTTGTGTGATATTGTAATGTTGGCATCCATCACATCCTTTTGCAAAAAGTGATGCATCCTTGAATAAGGCAGGCCACCAATAGCCTGATTGCAACACCTTTCTAGCTATTAATTCCCATGAGAAATGTCCTCCGGCTATACCCATGTGGACTTCTTACAGTATGTACAAATACTCATCCTCACGGGCACAACGTCTAAGATACCATCCTTCCCTAACTTGTAGAGAGTTCTTGCAATGAGAGAATAAAACAATTTTTGAGCTATGTATTTACAAAGCTCTTTGGGTGGAAAACCATTAACTAGAAAGTTCATAATCTTCTCACTCCATTCAGGCATGGTCTCGACTAGAAATAAGTATTGGGCAATTCATCATCGACTCCAGTAGGGGCTTCACCATTGGGTATGTGAGACAAATGCTCCGCCATGACATGTCTTTTACCAGGTCTCACCACAACGATAAAATCAAACTCAAGGAGAATTAACAACCATCGTGTAATTATTTTCGTGGAACAAGGTTTATTTACTAGATACAACAAGGCTTGATGATCCACATAGAAAACAAACTTGTTGGCAAGAAGGTAGTAGCAGAATTTCTTTACTGCATAAATCATAGCTAAACCTTCTCGCTCTGTAGTGGTGCAATTTCTCTCGGCATCATTCAATTGACGACTTGCAAAGCTAATGGGGTAGTCCAGTTTATGTTCTTCTAGTTGAGCTAGAACACACCCAATAGAAAAGTTTGATGCACCAATATGCACATGGAAAATTACATTCCAATCGGGCACTCGTACAATAGGAGTGCTAGTCAAGGTCTTTTTCAATGAATCATAAGCATGGTCACACTCCGCGGTCCAGTGAAACTCAATAAGAAGTTTGTACAATTGACGAGCTATCTTAGAAAAGTTTAAAATAAACCGTCAGTAATAACCAACATGGCCCACGAACCTTTGGACTCCTTTATAGTTTGTAGGTGGTTGCAATTCAGCAATGGCTTTAATTTTTCTCTCATCTGTGGAAATTTCATTTTTGGACACTATATGCCCTAAAATGACTCCATGTTTAACCCAAAATTGGAATTTGAAAGGGTTTAAGGAGATGCGATACAATTTGCACTTCTCAAATACTTTTTGTAAGCATGATAAATGTTCTTTCCAAGAGGAATAAACACAAAGGTCATCAAAGAAAGCTTCACAAAACTCCCTCAAATATTCTCTAAAAGCAGTGTTTATTAATCTTTGAAAGGTAGCAGGGGCATTGGTTAAGCCAAAATCCATAACACGAAATGCGAACACTCCAAATTTGGTTATAAAAATCATTTTAGCTTGGTCCTCTAGTGCAATTGTGATTTGATTGTATCGAGAGTACCCATCTTAAAAGCTAGAAGGTTCCTTTCTTGCAACTCTTTCAAGCACATGCTCGGACTATGGCAAGGGGTAATGGTCCCTCCTAGTGCTAGCATTGACCTTCTTGATATACATTCACACTCTGAGTTTCCCATTATTTTTTGGCACAATCACTATTGGGGACACCCATTCTGAGTGCTCAATAGGGTATATGAATCCGCATTCCACAAGCTTTTCAATCTCTTCTTGAACGATCTTTGCATATTTAGAATTCATTGGGTCGGATCGTTGCTGAACTGGTTTAGCCATTCTATTCATGGGGATTTTGTGTTGCACCATGGAAGGTGGAACACCTTTCATATCATGATATGTCCAAGAAAATATATCCATGAATTCCTTGAGAAGTTCTTTAAGTACACACTCCTCAATCTCTGTCAGACCTTGGGCAATGAAAACAGGTTTGGACTCTTCTCCTGGGTCTGCTAACTCTATTTTCTTAACTATCGTTGGACCGTCATAAACTCCATTGCTTCTATCAATAGGTTTTCTTTGAGCCTTTGTATACACAACCTTACATTCCTCTATGGTGTAGGATTTGAAATGTTCAGGTGCATGGTATAAGTCTGTGGAGTCCTGTTGTTCTGTGGACTGTGATTTACTTTTGTTGTTGAGCTAACTCTTGATTTTTCCGTCTCCTTACAATACGGCTTAACTTTGGCTTCTCTATAGCCTCTAGTTGTGGACTACACCACATAACACTTTGAAGGTATTCACCCCACTTATCTACCAACTTCCGATAAGCATCACATGGCTCTATATTATTAAGCCATTTTGCGATAGATTTCTTTTCATTTATTCTAGCACGCACATCTGATTGATATCATTGCCTCTTATATCTCTTACTCTTCTTGTCTAATATTTGATTATGGTCGATCTCTAGTGAAGAGTCACTGAATCGCTACTTGTGTCTTCTGCTCCCTTGGATAGATTGCCATCTAGGGTGCCACTGGGCCTTGAATGGTTTGTCTCCACATTTTCACTAAGATTTAAATCAAATTCTTTGTCCTCAGAGTCAATTTCAATTGATGATTCTGACCCCAAATCGCTACTGGTCCCAATGCCAATCAAACCTTCATCTTGTAGGTCATCAGAAGCTATATGCATTGCTTCTAGCATATTTAAGGGTACAAGTGGTGGCATTTCATCCCCCTCCGGTGTTACATAGGTTGTCCCTTTGTTTCCCCAAGTGTCTATGGTTGTTGCTAAGTGGAGCCCATCCACATTGTCCGAATCAGTCATCCCAGGTAGTATATCCATATAAGGAGAATCTTCCCCAACATCAATGTCCACTTTACATGTGTAACAATACTGCAATGGGCCAAGTGAACTGTGGTGTCAGATCTATGATCAATTATAAACCTATTTCCTAGAGGATGTGCTTGACTAGTTACAAGATCCACTCGAATGACAGAATCTTGGAACTGCAAGTAGACAAGGTTTTTATACCAGTCATGCATCATTTTTGCTTCCCTCATGAAAGGACGTCCTAAGATCATCTCAAATGCCATATTGTGCTTGGAGAAATCCAAAACAATGAAGGTATTTCTTATTTTATGTCCAAAGACCTTTATCTTGAGATCTTCTAGCATCCCAATAGGTTTAACAATAGACCCATTGGCCATCTTTACTACTATCGTTATGGTCCCAAGGTGAGGTCTTCCCATAGTTTCCCAGAAATTTTTAGTCACAATGCTAACCCTAGCACCGCCATCAAGGATTCCTTTCACACTTAATCCCTTGGTAGTGATTGTTATGGTTGCATTGGATTCATCGCCCTCAAAGTATTGTCCCAACTTGCTAACAGGTATTTCTATAACAAGGTTCTCATCTAGGTTGGGTTGTGGATCTAAGTGTTCCTCCTCTATTGGCATCTCCCTAGCTCTATCCATCTATGAAAATTGTGGTAGCCCGACCTTTAGTTCTCCAATGAGGAAAGCTTGAAGAGCTAAGAATAGCTCAGGGTCTCCATATAGTTTGGACATGATTGTGGTTCTAACTTTTGAAGCCATGAAATCCATCAATTTGGCAATATTTAACGGCACCTTTTGGGCTTAAGTCCCTTGACGTGGGAAAGATGGGATCTCCATTTCTTCGTTAGGATCAGGTAGTCCCTCTATAAACATTCTTTCCATCAAGAAGTGAGTACGCCCACTTTCCCATGACTTTAAGTCACTTTCTTCTTGGATGACACTAGGTATGGCTAGGGGTCTATGGACTTTGTGAGGTTGTTGTTGCGTAGGGAACAATGTATATGTAATCTTGATCTGCCTAGGTGTTGGTTCTAGATCTCTTTGGGTATCTTCTACCAAACTCCTTAATTGCTTGAATCGTTCGATCTCCTCTGTAGGGTTTGGATAAGTTCCTATGTTCTTCTTGGATCCTAGCCATTGTGACTCATGATGATCTTCCTTGTTGGTTTCTTTCTTAGTGGTCGTTTTGGTCTCCGTGGTTTCACCTGAATCAAAATCCTCTTCAATGTTGTTTATATATACGGGGTTATCACTAGTCCCTATGTTCGTCTTTGAACGAGGGTCTGACCTTGTTGCTTTGTGAAATATCTTCCTTCGTGTTTTCTTCTTCTTTTGAGATTTGGAAATTGATGCCATGTCTCTTTCTTCAAGAATATAATATTTTTTTTGGAGCATCCATCATGTGAGTACATTTACTACTACCACAGGTGTACTTTGTGATGGCTCCTCGGTAACTTCAATCAAGTTTAATGGCGTGATCTTTGGCGCATTTGGACATTGGGAAATCAAATGATCTATGACACATCGAGTACACATGAGTATCGGAAATGTAGATGTTCTCGATTGATTGATTTGCATTAGTGTGGCGTTCTTTTGTAGCTTAATAGGACACTTGGCCACACGATGTGAACCTCCACACTCATAGCATTAAAGAGGTGGTCTCTTGGCAGTGTAACTGATATTTTGGCCTCTTGCGGCAAGAGCAGTGTTGGAGGCTCGCCATAGCATAAGAAATCTCCCACAAATCTATCAATCCGGAGAGAGAGAGCATGACCCGGCTAGGGCTTGGAGGCATCACACAAAGAATGTGCGAGAGCGGCATCGGATGCAAAGATTGAGAGGATTCAAGAGCGTGCATCCTCCAATGCATATAGAAATCATCCCAAACAACTAATGCTAATCGCACATCAAGCCTCAATTTCAAGCAATCATCTACACACATCATGCAACGAAGTGAAACACACTAATCTTGGAATCTCTCAAGCACAACTCTAATTACATGCATTGATGATTAAGCACACAAGATCGCATTTAGTCAGCCATCCCAACCATGCCCATCATGGTGTCCAAATCAAGTCACCAATAATCAAATTAAGCTCAAGGCTTCTTAAACCTACACACACACAAGCACACCATTAGAGGACAACTCTAATCCCTCAATCACGAGTACAGCCACTCCGCTTAATCGAGAGAGTTAGATAAGGACTCCACTAATCGGAGAAGCTTAGCATAAGTAAGAGTTAGATTAGAGAAGATCAACACTTCAAAACAATGAAGGAAAATAGAGAAACATGATTGACAATATAATGAAGACTAGATTAATTAAGAGAGGATTACACTAATTACATGTGATTAGCACTAGCCTTTTAAGCATGGGCATTAAGCTCAAAGGCTAGGCCATCAAGACCTCCTCTAGGGAGAGAGTTCTCAAAAGGACCACTCAAGAATGACCTCTCATTAAGCATAGGGCTCTTTTATAGTTTTGGGCCTCAAACCCTTCAACTATGGGATAAAGTGAGCTCTCTAGCCTAGACTCATACAACTTTGGAACTCCTAAATGAGCCCAAGCCCTATACAATGAAAAGTAAATACTGTGCACTATGGCACATCCACAACTTGGTGCATAAATGGTGTAGCCGTTAGCCGCTTCTAACACTCCCCCCTTCCTAATTTGGCGCACGTCCTCGTGTGCCGGTGAAGCAAGACACAGTGACATGGTAGAAAGAAAGTCCTTGGAAGAAATGTTAAGCTGCAAAACATAAGAACAAGTAATGAGAACAAAGGCTACCAAGAATGAATATAACATAATGCACAAATGAACAATCATGCAAATTGATTTTTTGCTTCTAAAAGATGGGTTAATCATAGTAAAAAACTAGACAACATAAAGCAAAAAAATACTCAAACTATTGTGAAGATTAAACCACTTGAAATTTAAGTTTTATGCATGAAACACAAGCAATCAATTATGACCCTAGGATAATGCAAGTTCATAAACTTACTAGCCTAAAAACTATGTGAACAATCTTAATAAATCATTCAAGTCTATCATGTTTATGGGCTATAAAAAAGCTCCTAATCTATTAGTACATTGTCAAAGCTTTTTGAAGCTCATGGAAGTTTTGATTTATCCATTCATCGAAAAATTAAAGCACAATCACAAGGCTACCGCCCCAAGGCAAGTCTAGGTGCGACTCTCAGCTCCTTGAACCCTCAAGAAGGTGTTCCAAAAGCCTACTAGCTTACCAAGGCGACGGCTAACCCCTATCAACCCAGGGCATTGGTTCAGCGCCTTGACCAAGCAAGCCAAGGTGATTCCCCTCGCCTACCAAGTGCCAATAAGGCGCTAGGTCCCACACAGACATAACATAGAATTTTTATTTTCATGTGCCTTAGTAGCATTTTTGCTACTTTTCTTTGCTTCATGGTTCATTTTTTAGCACATTTTTATTGCTTCCTTTATGAGATGTTTACGGCAATTGGACTAAAAAATATTAAAGCCTAATCATAGCCCTAGGTCATGACAAAAATGAGTGGAATATTACGACTATCACTAAGAATCTAGGACTAGCAAGAAATGAACCTACATTAACCTAAGGTCAAGGCTAATTACCTATGATTTACATACATAAAACCTAATTTTTTTATGAGTTAATTTCACTTTAACCAAGCAATAGAATGGAGAGATGAACAAAGAGCCAAATCATGGAAGGATTACACCTATTCATGCTCTTTGAGCATCCGTGAGAAAGCATCCTTTGTGTAGAGAAGCCTCTTGATCTTTTTATTTACAAAAGAAGCCTTTTGAAGCTAAGTGTAAACACAAACTCCAAAGCCTTTTATTGAAAAGCCACACAAAAACATTAATGAAAACCTAATGCTAGGGTCTTGTATACCCGAATTTGCCAAAGGGAAAAAACCCAAGGGAAAAAAATACCTTTGGTTATGCACATGATGCTCTAATGTAGCAAATTTATGCATACACATCAACCATGAGAGATAATGAGCTTCTACATAAGCAAATTTTCAAATTTTTACCATCTCTCATGCATGATTCAAAAGTCGATTAATTTCTAGCTCACTTGAAGTATGGAAAAAAACAATACAAGCCAAGAGCTGAAAATAATGCAACTTTTGGATGAAATGAAGTGGCTCTCGATAGCCAAATTTTACAATTTAAAGCTTTTCAAAAAGTAGGCTAACAACTAGCTCAATAAATTTTACAATTTTAGAGCATACTCTATGAGCTAGAGATGATTGCAACTTAATGAAATGAATGGTTCTTACTAGCCAAATTTGTACTTGAAAGATCAAATGTTGGCTAAACACTAGCTCAAATGAAAAAATTTGCATTTTTAGACCAAGCTATGAGCTAGCATTACAACTTTAATCCAAACATTTGGAATGTATCTAAGTAGCCAATTTTTGCAATATTGCAATGAAGACCCCTTCTTGGATCATTTGGAATCACACACCTGCCACATCTCTTCACAAAAAACTCAAATCATTAGTGCTCTAGATCTTTAGCTTTTGTACATCCAATACAAGCACTAAAAATGCACAAATCCAAGTTCAATTTTTTACAGCACGCAATTTTAATGCTTTTATATAATTTCTCATTCAATTCAAGCATTAAAAATGCACAAGCAATGTTAAGTTTAAGCACAAAGTACGACCAGACAAGCACAACTCATCATCTAGCGTAACTCTCACATGAAGCTCACGTGCATTTCAAATAGAGCTTGCCATTTTAGTGCAATGATAATTTCAATCAAGCCAATCACTAACCCACACACGAGCCAAATTTTTAGTGCAAGTAAGGCAATCACAAAATCATGGCTTTAATCAATGCCCACACGTTGCTCTTACATAGCAAATACTACATACATAGAAAAGAGAGACAAGAAGCATATGAGGACATTATTTTCATCTCTGCAAAGGCAATCTGCCAAATTTTGTATCATCGAGTAACTGTTGCTCAAGGGCTCCATCATTTAGTGCATAAAAGCATTTGGCGTTCACAATATGCACTAAAGGAGTCATAAGAATAGACAATTTAGTGCAATCTATGAAAAGAACCGCAATCCATGACATAATAGATGCACCAATATGTGCTCACTAGAAACTTTTTACACACGAAGCAAGAAGAGAGAGATAGAGTCAATGAATAATGCAGATGAGCGTCTCACTCTCACACCAACTGTAGTACACACAAAGGAATCCTCAAATTTATCATGCGTGGTCATTCAAGGCTAGCATACATACTCTCTAGTACGATTGACTCCGACCAGTGCGTGATAATGGTGGACTTTACAATGTACATAGCCAAACATTGCGGCTTCCCCTCGCTCAATCAATAAAAGCTCGTCCTCACTTCGATGAGGGTGTGTACCATCCCCTACCAGTCATTTGATTCATTTTTTCACTTTTTATTTAAAAAAAAAAGAATTTGGTTGCAGCTTTACGAGGTCTGGTGCCACGATGCCACTAGGTAAGGCGGTAGGCAGGTCTGTGGGAGCTGTGTATCATAAGTTGACGCGCTCGCTAAGATATCCTAAGCTGTGATGATCTGCGTGGAGCCGCCAGCCAGTAGGTGAGAGTGTTACAGGGTGCATCAAATGAGGCCAATGGGCGTGCCGCCACGTGAGCTCAGGTGGAGCCGGTGAGCCAAAGCAGCAAAGTGAATGCATGAATTTCGGCTCGCCATTCAGGCGTGCCAGTAGTTGTGTGTGAGTGTTTGTGATGGCATGCGCTGCAGAGGTAAGCGGTCTGCAGTGGAGGCAGTGGAAGGAATGACGATGCGCCAAAACGACTTTGAGCAGATTGGGTGGGGTCGGCCCTGGTTCAGCAGAATCGTGCGACGTGCGTGTGTATTTGCCAAAAATGGCGGCCCAGTCGAGCGTGGCAGGGTATGATGAGAGACGGGGTCATGCTCATAGGTCAGGGCCGGCTGAAAACAGGTGTGTGAGCACGTGCTGTGAGCCGAGGCTGGACCCGAAAAAAGTGGTTTGTGTGTGCGTGAGAGAGTTTGGCAGTAGCGGCTTGGCTTGGGGCTTCAAGTAGACAAAGCCAAAGTAGATATGCCAAAAAAATTAAAATACATGAAGGGCATGTTCACACGGGTGAGAGAGAGAGAGAGAGAGAGAGAGAGAGAGAGAGAGAGAGAGAGAGAGAGAGAGAGAGAGAGAGAGAGAGAGAGAGAGAGAGAGAGAGAGAGAGAGAGAGAGAGAGAGATTCTCCGTC
The DNA here is from genome assembly GCF_014529385.1 of Adiantum capillus-veneris. Taxonomy (NCBI): domain Eukaryota; kingdom Viridiplantae; phylum Streptophyta; class Polypodiopsida; order Polypodiales; family Pteridaceae; genus Adiantum; species Adiantum capillus-veneris. The sequence goes on from NC_140953.1 coordinate 117,976,177, forward strand.
TGTTACAAGATCAGCCACGCTTAGTCAAACATTGAGCACACACAATCATAAAATTATCAATTATCATTTGCAATGAATATATAAGGCCATTCCAATGTATATCGATACTTAGCATTTACGTTTATGCCGGTTTTAACTCCTTCGATCACATCTCAAAATTTTCCCAAATTTAACAACACGCACATTATAACTCAATCTCTCATTTGGTTTGCTTTACTCAATTGCTTGCTTGGACACATGATTCTGATTTATGTCCACACAAATAATCAAGTTTCAAGTACAAATCAATGCAAAATGCTAGTCATTTGAGCACACACTTAAGCCATACCATACATTTGTTCTCTCATTGACCATTTTAAATTTGATCGTAATCACTGCAATATGAATTGCTCATTTCCACTATCCTCGGTCACTTTAATCCAATTGGCACAAAACATTGGTCAATTTAAGCCGGTTTTTAATCATTGCAATTTTAATTGCTCATATCCAATAGCCTTAATCGCTCAACCCGATTTATCTTCGTCATTCATACGGGATCGTGGAAAACTACAAGTACACCATATCTAATCAATTTAGCATATGTGGTAATGGCATTGCACCTCAATCATCCCCAATTACGCACAAATTGAGTCATTCACATCAAAATCCCAAATTGATCAATTATGTACACACCAATCTTTAGGTCTAATAATCATCATAATTGGTACTTGCTACCAATTATTCATACCCATTTTAGGCATAATTGGCCATTAATTAGGCACACACACCTAAATTTAGGCCGTCGATTTGTGCAAAAATTTCAGTAAACACTCATTGCATTTCATCAATTGCACACTTGATCACACATACATGAGTATATACATGCTAAATTAACTCAATTTTAATAAAAAATTGATCAAAGTTTAACTCAATTTAGCATTGCACACACACAAAAATTAGGTGCACAAATCCAATTTTTTGCTCAATTAGCAACGAAATTAGGCCAATTCCTAATGTTTGCACACACATTTCTTGCAAAATCATCAATCTACAAGCATTTAGGTGTTCAATTTGACCCTAAATCTTCTCATCAAAGTTATTTAAAATGGGCACACACATTCAAATCTTGCCCTAATTTTGGCAATTAGGCCTACTCCATGACCGGAATAGCCTCACATACGCATCAATTTAGTGATTTGCACGCACAATTTATGCAAAACTACCATTCCTCAAGCATCTAGGCATCCAATTTCATTCCAATTTCATTCCAATTTCATCAAATTAGGCATAAATTCCGTCAATTAGCCACACACACCTAATTTTAGCAATGATTTTGCAACTCAATGGGATCAACTTAATCAATCAAAAATTGAACGGAGTAGGTCAATCCACTTACAATTGATTGCATCCAAGCTAATCCTTGCTCCACGCGACGATTCCATCATGCACACACATGTGTGCAACTCCAATTCGGTCCAAAATTGACAAAAAATTGACCAAAATCAACACTCAATCATATGATTAGGCATAGATTAGAACAATTAAGAGTGATGATCCTCCTCAATTAAGGGGATTTAGCATACATTCCAAATCAAAATTAGTGGTTAGGTTAGCACAATCAGCATGAAATTAATACAATTAGCACGAAATTAGCATGAATGGGATGCAAAAATTAGTAAAAGTTAGTGAAAAATTAGCAAAATCAAAAGAGAATTTATGGGTTTTTGGGGTGAAATGGCTCTATACACATCCAATTAAACCTAATTACACTATACACAAATCAAATCCTACCTAATTACAAGAAATCGATAATCAAATTACTCTTATCTTTTACAACCTCAACTCCACTAGCGTAGGCAACCCGTCCCCGACAACGACGCCAATGTTGGAGGCTCGCCATAGCATAGGCAATCTCCCACAAATCTATCAATCCGGAGAGAGAGAGAATGACCTGGCTAGGGCTTGGAGGCATCACACAAAGAATGTGCGAGAGCGTCATCGGATGCAAAGATTGAGAGGATTCAAGAGCGTGCATCCTCCAATGCAAATAGAAATCATCCCAAATCAACTAATGCTAATCGCACATCAAGCATCAACTTCAAGCAATCATCTACACACATCAAGCAATGAAGTGAAACACACTAATCTTGGAATCTCTCAAGCACAACTCTAATTACATGCATTGACGATTAAGCACACAAGATCGCATTCACGTCAGCCACCCCAACCATGCCCATCATGGTGTCCAAATCAAGTCACACATAATCAAATTAAGCTCAAGGCTTGTTAAACCTACACACACACAAGCACACCATTAGAGGACAACTCTAATCCCTCAATCACGAGTACACCCACTCCACTTAATCGAGAGAGTTAGATAAGGAATCCACTAATCGGAGAAGCTTATCATAAGTAAGAGTTAGATTAGAGAAGATCAACACTTCAAAACAATGAAGGAAAGTAGAGAAACATGATTGACAATATAATGAAGACTAGATTAATTAAGAGAGGATTACACTAATTACATGTGATTAGCACTAGCCTTCTAAGCATGGGCGTTAAGCTCAAAGGCTAAGCCATCAAGACCTCCTCTAGGGAGAGAGTTCTCAAAAGGACCACTCAAGAATGACCTCTCATTAAGCATAGGGCTCTTTTATAGTTTTGGGCCTCAAACCCTTCAACTATGGGATAAAGTGAGCTCTCTAGCCTAGACTCATACAACTTTGGAACTCCTAAATGAGCCCAAGCCCTATACAATGAAAAGTAAATACTGTGCACTATGGCACATCCACAACTTGGTGCATAAATGGTGTAGCCATTAGCCGCTTCTAAGAAGTAGATACTTGATAGACAGGTTTGACTTGTCCCCAATAGTCCTCCATGTAATGTTGTGGACTTTCTTCAAGTGTATCAATTCCATAGGCAATATTAGGGTCTATATCTTCCTCACAGCCTTTCAAAAAAGCAATAGATGACTCACAACGCACTTGATTCACAGAAGTGATTCTTGGATGTGGTGCTTGCAGTCCTAGCACTGGAGGTGATAAGGGTGTTGTTTGAGAAACATTTTGGGCCCTAGGGACCATGTGTTGTGACATTTGTTCAAGAGGTGGGGCCGGCATCAATGCAGGCACTCTAGGTGTGTCTGTCCATGCTAAGGTTGGTCTATTGACCATCGTGCACTTAAATACTATGCAATCCTTAGCTTGATGACCATACCTCCCACATGCATTTCAATTCCCATTGTATTTTACTCTAAAAGTAGGGCATTCACTGGTACTATGCGGACCATAGCATACAGAGCACCATTGTTGCTCCCTTCTTGGATACATATGATTGTTTTGCGGAGCATCATTTTCTCTAAGACTCTCTTGAATAGCCTTGGTGAGATCTGCTAAAGTCATCTCAGATATCTTTGGCTCCTTAGCAATAGGCTTTTGATCATTGATTGATGCCACGATGCTTGCGAGCTAGTAGATTTAGGCTCAATAGACAATCTTTCTCCTTGAATCATTAAATTATCCTCCAATTGGATCGCATTGGTGGTGATTGCTTCCCAAGTGGTGATACCTCTAATGAATGGGACATTGTAGATATCCTCATGTCATAATAGCCTAATGAATCTATCAAGAAATTGATTATTATTGAAGTGCTCATTCGGATTACAATAAGAATTCAAATGATTCAAGCGACTAATAAAGTCTCTCATCGACTCTCCTTCCTCTTGTTGGGCTTTCAAGAGCTGAGAAGCTACACCCCAAAGCACTCCCTCTCGTATATATTCTTTCAAGAACAGTCTCCTAAGAGTCGGGTCAATTGTTTTTTCTTCCACCCTTGGGGTTCTACACCAATCCCCAGCCTTCCCACTTAAGGTTAGGCTTAAAGCATTACTCTTATGCAGGTCATTGTGTTCTCCTAGAGAATCGTATATTTGTTTAAACACTTGGATATGATTTCTCACATCCCCGTCTCCACTAAATTATTGTGTGAGATTGGCTATTTGTACTCCCTTACTTCTAGGCTCTCTATCAGGTGTGTTACGCATATTTTGAGCAATAGATAGACTGATGGTTTGAGAAAATGCTACCAAATCTCCTAAATAAGCAGGTATAATGGTCGCAAGTGCAAGTGGTCCTGGAACTACATGTGGGATGGGAGTTGGCCTTGGCCTTGCCATACGTGTGGCCCTCGGGTCCCATACCTTGTATGTTGGTGTACCATGTGGTGGTCCAAAGTTCATAGGTGTGGCCCTAGGCATAGCCAGTGCTGGATACGACATGTTATTGCTAAATGGTACGGCCCCACTTGAATAATAGCTCGGATAATGCCATTGTGGAGTGTGAGCCCTTGGCCTAATTGGGGGTGTGGGAGCTACGTGGGCATGAGGTGCGACAAGTACATAGGCGTGATGCACACATGTAGGTATTCTTGGGGGCACTGTGCTACTAGGTAGCGGTTCAATGCTAACACGTAATGTCTCCGAGACATAGATGATCTAGATTTGGAAAAGTAAAACTAATACTTGTGGGTTCAAATTATACCAAAACTCCACACGACATAATATATGAAGGATCCATTGGACTCAATGAAGGAGTTTCCATCTATGATAGTGTTGATTGTCTGGCCTTGCCCATATCCAAGAATCTCATAAGGCCTGTTGAAGAAATGTTAATCCCCCGGTTTTGCCTCTTCAATTGGATGATGCTATGGATGCCATTGTAGATCATCTGTTGCCACTCCTCTAAACTTGTGGTTCTAGAAGTAAATTGTACAACTTCTAACCAAACTATATGGTATGTGTAACCCGTGTACATGTCAGTCAAGGTTTCGGTTTGTAGGTCATATTTCCAACTTTCGTTGAGAAATAACCTTTGAGGTGGAACACGAGGTGGAAGCATTGTTGTTCTCGATTGATCGATTGCTATGCCTATTATCCCAAGGGTCTTTCCCTTCATGGCTCAGCATTGTTCTAGAAAAATCTCCATTTGCCTCTCCCTAGCCGCTTGCATATAGCGCTAAACTTATTGCACCTCCGCAAGACTCCTACCATCGGGTAGTAGAACTTTGGGGGGTGATTGCTTTGTAGGGTCTTCCATGAAAGCAGGGGACAGGATATCAACGTGGACACTCTTGCGGAGTATAGGCTCCCCCTGAGATACCAAAGGCGAATCTACCTCTCCCTCACCTTCGTTAACTTCACTAGCCGCAAGTTCAGAGCGAGTAGCTCTACTAAAGGTTTCTATGAAGCAACTAAACACACTAGATCCACGTTGTGGGGCCCAGACAGGTATGATTTTGTTACTTGCTCGGGGTTTGGTGTAGGATGCCCTTCCATAATATTGTAGTTAGATGAAGAGTCACTAGCCGCTATGAATGGGTCTTGGGTTGTACTACCTTCGGTCCCCGCCGAGGGCCCGGAACCTAAGATAGGTGGGTACGGAGAACCCGTGTAAGTCAAAGTGCTTGCTAGTTTCTTGGCCTCTAGCACATAACCAGAGTATAGATGCATGCGCATTTGGCACCCTACAAGCATCGGCAAATACCCTTGAAGGTTAACCGCTTGATTTTTTGGGCGTTTTGCACCCTGTTTTCACTCGTTTTTTGATGTTTTTTAATTTTTGGATTAGAGCGTCTAATAGCTCAAAACGAGCGTATCACTCAGGGGGTCGTGGTGTGCTTTAAATCAGAGTGTTTGGTTACCTAAAGCTTCGATGGTCCTCAAAAGAGTGGATTTTTACTTAGGTGTGAGGCTAAAATAAGTAAGTCCAAAGGGTGACTGAAGCTTGAGCTTGGGCTTGGGCTTGGAGAATGTTCGCGATCTTGGTCCTTCCTTTTTTATATATATATATATGTTTTTTTGGGATAAGGTCGCCACGTGCGCACGAACACACACACCTAACCTACCTACTTGCAACTAACAGAGCTATTTTTACACAATGTTTAACACAGTACTACATCAACTAATTAGCTAACAGATCTACTTACTACACCTTACAAATCTAGAATTATAGATTTAATACCTTAAATCTAACATCTTATCAACAGAAAACAGTACATTGCAGCAAAAAAATTTAACCTTAATAACAAAAAACAGTACACTGCAGCAAAAACAAAGTTCACAAATCCTTCTTAACACTAGTTTGGTACCAAAAGAGGACACTTTAAGTGTCCTTTTTTAAAAAATTTAAATTAAATGCTACTTGCATTAGACGGTTTATTTAAAAAAACCCACTTGATATGCTTAAATATGGTAGCTAGAGGGTCTTTTAAAAATATAACCTTGCCTTTATAAGCTCAAGAAAAAATAAAGCGACCTTGTAGAAAATTTAAGGTGACTCTTCCACAATTTTGCTATAGATAATTGAAAGTTTCATGTGGAAAAAAATTGACTTTGGAGTATATAAAATAATGGAAAGTTCCATGTGTTTGATATGATCATTTCAAGCATATCATTGTATACAAAGAAAAATATGTTTATGATGTATTTGTGAGTTTTAGGAAGTGATACATTGCTTTCCCTTTCCATTGAACACTTAAGGTGGCAAATCAAAGGGATTTCGTATGCAACAAGTATTGCATCATTTTAAATATTCAAAGTTGCATAAGAGAAAACTTTCATTTTTTCATTCCTGAGACATAAGCATTCAAAACCTCAAATAATATCAAACTTTCCATGTAGATCAACTAAATGTATCAAAGTACATGGTACATACACAATTGGGGTGCCTAGAACCTTGGTTTCAATGTTATTATAGAGAACGCAAGATTTTTAAGAGTTCCTGTACAATAAAAAATTCAAGATAGAGTTCAAGCAGCGATATTTACTTGAGTTAGGGAGCCCAAAAAATACGTAGCTTCTTGGTTTAAACATATAAAGTCATTTGTAGTTGTCAAATTGCACTAGAATAGTACCAATTTCATGAGGGGACCTTTGGAAGACCAAAATTATGCTCTTATTCAGCACGTGCTCAAGTATAAAATTATGTCTATAGCTTACATGTGCTTGAAAACTTATCTTTGAAGTGCATTCCATTGTTTTGTAACACTAAATGATAACACTTGGCTTTTATAAACATAAAAAAGACCATCTCTACAAAAAGATATAATAATTTTATTATTTTTTTGGCAAAATAGCTTGAAATTTTACTAGAATTTATGTCTTAGAACTTACGAGAATTCTCTCCATACAAATTGTATTTTGATATAGAGAAAAATCGAGTGTTTTCTTTTCCTCATAACCAATCTATGGTAGAAGCAAGGTGTAAAAAATGTCTTTCTAGCTTGACAAATAAATTGCCAAAACATGGTAGAAAAACAGGACACTTTAGTGTCTCAGGACACTTAACTGTCCAATTACAGAACTAGTGTTCACAACCACATACATTCTTTCTCTACCTTTTCCACATCTCATGTTGCACCACAAAGCAGCATAGAGTGCTATTCGAGCTTAGTACAGGGCATCTCCCCGGCAGCGGCACCAAAAATGTGTGCGTCTGTCGCACGTGTCAAAGCAAGGGACTTGCCGTACACTGTGTGCGAGCCACAAAGTGTGTCACTCACTGCCCTACGCTCGCCTTCGTGGAGGATTCCTCACCACGAAGAAGAGGGAGCTACCACCGTGCCGTGCTCAACCGCCTCGCCGCCGCCGTGCCGTCACAATGCTCGATCACACACACACACTCTCTCTCTCTCTACGCATACACACACACACACACACACACACACACACACACACACACACACACACACACACACACACACACACACACACACACACACACACACAAGGAGATGAAGAAGAAGATGGAGATGGAGCAAGAGCACTCTTCAATTGCACAAATGAGAGAATGAGTGATTTTTAGGTTTGGTGACTTTTATATGAGCTCGCCCATTCACACTTGGGGACCCATGCTTAGCCACTAACCCTTGAATATTCCAATTAGAGTGTGCCTCTCATTGGCGATCACTCTTACCCTTTTCCTATTGGACCGACAAGCCCAACCCATGACTACTAGAAGTGGACGCCAGTGGTGAACATCATATTATATGGAAAGATTACGAATCTTGTAAGTAGAGGCTACATCGGGATACTAATTCTTGTGGAGATGCCCTTCATTTCTATGATTGATCGCTAGAGCTAGATCTTATTTCTCTCACCACCTAAGAGAAGGCTGCTTTTGGTATAATTGGCTCGGTCCTCTTCTGATGTTTTTGAATCTTACATAAAGCAACCGTGTCTAGCTTCCATCATCGTTTCTTTTGCGTTGTTGGCGGTGGTGGAGGAGCCGCTTGTCTAACTCATTGAGGAGGGTCATTTTTGTACTTTTTCCTCCTCTCCTCTTGAGCTTGTTGCTCTTTGAGTGTGAGCTTGTCCTTTTTCTTTTTTGCACATTGTTTTTCTCTTTGAGGAATTTTTGAAGGTCTGGAGCTCTCAGCCTTTGCTTGCTGGGCGGCCTGAGCTCTATCCTCTTCTGCTCTCCTCTCTGCCTCTGCTTGTGCTTATAAGTTAGCCAAGTGAGCTCTCTCAACATTGGATCTCTTCCATTCTTCTTGCTCTCTCTACCTTCTTTGTTCTTCATGCAATATCTATGCTTCTCTATTAGTTGCCTATTTCTTTTCTATCTCTCTCATTCCATTCCTCCTCTTGACATCTCCTTCTTTTGAAACATGATCACCTGGTATTACTTTGATCACCCTTTGTTTGACCTGCGGGGGGAATTTTTGCTACATAGTCATGATTGCTTGAGCTTCAGGTACAACCATTGCTTGAGCTCCACGTGCTACCATTGCTTGAGCTCCCGGTCCTGTTTCTTGTGTGGGTCTGTTTAGAGATGTGATTGGTTCGAGATCCAGCAGAGGTGTGAGATTCGCATGATGTAGTGGTTGGAGATCACCAAAAATCTTTTGCATGGTGTTTTGATCCTCTCGAGTCCAAGGTTGGGGGAGTGGTTGGGTAATTGGAGCTGGTTTCTATGTTGGGTTATGCACTTGTGGTTGAGGATGTGGATTTGAAGTGGTGGATTCTGTATGAGGTGCTAGTTACGAATTTTCAATGGTGTCAGTGGTGGTGGTATCATTGTTGTGCGTAGTGGTGTCCTCTTGTGTATCATCCATCTTGTGCAAGATATGAGTGTGTGTACATTTGGGCTCGAGCCTTCTGATCTTCTAAAATGTGCAAACAAGAAATGAACTTTAAGTTGTGAGTTTTGACTTATATAGTATTTAAAGTTAAAAAAACAAAAAAACAAAAAAAATCATTCAAAATTAAAAAACACGCCAAAATAGACCAACCTTGACCCCTGGGACTAATAATTGTGGCCTTAACAAATCCCTTTGCATGACAATGCATGTTTATAATAAAAATATTTAGTGTCAAAAAAAGTTTAATTTCCACCCAACACTTGCCATCACGCCGCCTTGTCTCCAACGAGTGCCAGAATTGATATTTTGCACTCAAAGCATGATGTGATTGTGATCGCCTCAAGCTAACCACTTTCCCTGTTCTACATTTCAAACTTATTTGTTCTCTAGTCTTCTTTCTTTCTCCCCCTGCTAAAACTCTGTAGATTTAATTCCACCTCCAGGTCATATATTTTAAAAATACACTCCTTTTGCTTGATAGCATGAGTGCTCCATTTGTGCGCGTATGTTGCACGTGTCAATGCAAGGAACTTGCCGATACACTGTGTGCGAGCCACAAATGGCTCCAAGCACACAACAAGCCTAAACTAGCAAGCTCAAAGATGGCGATGGTGTGTCACTCACCGCTCTACGCTTGCTATCGGGGAGGATTCCTCATTGCGAAGAAGAGGGAGACGCCGCGCTCAATCGCCTCGCCGCCGTCGTGCCGCCGCAATGCTCAATTGCACACACACACACACACACACACTCTCTCTCTCTCTCTCTCTCTCTCTCTCTCTCTCTCACGCATACACACACACACACACAAAGAGATGATGAAGAAGAAGATGGAGATGGAGCAAGAGCACTCTTCAATTGCGCAAATGAGAGAAGAAGTGAATTTTAAGTTTAATTGACTTTTATATGAGCTCACCCCATTCACACTTGGGCGCTCATGCTTAGCCAACTAATCCCTTGAATGTTCCAGTTAGAGTGATCGCCCTTGAATGTTCTGTTGTAGGTGATATGGTGTCCGTGAGCCGTGAGGGTTAACATGCCCCTCTTCTTGATGTAGATTCCATCCTCGGAAGCTATTGAGTTGAAGCTCGTTCATTGAGGTGGAAGAGAAATTGAGATGAATATCCTTAGCCTTCTTCAGTCACTACAAAATCAAACAACATTGGCACAGTAATTGCATTCTCATATACAATTAAAAAGCATATGCAGTTGTAGGGAGACAATGTGATTGGTAACAAAATTTTAAACCATTTGTCAGCAATAAACATTAAATTGTAATATAATCAAACGCATAAATAGTTGTAAAGGTAAAAATTTAAACAAGTCTGGGGTTGCTAATTTAACGAATCGAAAGGCACTAAAGATCGACTATTAATACCATGGGTAAGCTTCTTAATTTTCTCTGGTCAATTAAGTTGTTTTATCGCGAGAACCAAGTATTTCATGTTCTAGGGCTGACTAGAGGCTATACCTAGAAGACCTTGTAGTTAAGCTACAATAAAAGGAATTTCTCATGAAATCATCGCCTGACTGATTACCTTTTCTTTGACCCCCCAAAGTCTTTTCAAAGTGATTCAATTTTGATGTGTGTGCTTATTTTGTATGCCTTGGGTTTTTTCTTTTCAAGGAAAAGCACCCACACTAGGAACCTCTAGGGCTCTAGTACCATAGGCGATACATGTGAGTGAAGTACCCAATCAAGCTGAGATTTCTCTTCCAGCTTAAGATTTTACATTGTGGCACTTTGATTTTTTAAATTTTATTTATTTATTTTTTGTTTGTTCATTTTCAGCATTTTAATTTTGTAACTTTGGGGGGGTCATATAACACTGTTACCCTCCCTCGGCTCATCACACTAGTAAACTCCCTTTATAATACTTAAGCTAAAGGTCAATAGGGACTAGGCCCACTAGAAAGCCCTAGTACATTTCACACATTGCTGCCTAAATCAGATTAAGAACCTAGTAACCATTAATTATTAGGAAGGCAGTCCCCATGGTATTAATAGAAGATCTCTAACACTACACCTAGCTTGGTCAAGCTAGCTTAGTCGAACTGCTTGATTTTTAAACCTAGACAAGTGATTATGACAAAAAATTACATTGAATTTAATGTTTGATACTAAGCAAATGCAATAAATATTATGCTACCAATCACAATTAAAGCAGACAAACATAGATGCAAAAAAGATAAGGGGCCATGATAATGGACAAGAAACCCCTTTTTGTGTTGATGATCACGCTTGATTTGAAGTGTGAATGAGAGAAAGATTCCATGAAGGTCCAAATTCTAACCATAGCAACATGTTCCCGTACACACAAGGAAACACAAAGAATACCTCTAGGAGGCACATCAATGGGAAGAAAGAACTTTGCTAATCACTCAAATCTAAAACAGAAACACTCCTATTGTACTAATCCTACCTACCCTCCAACACTGGAGTGATGAGGATCAAAGGTGTTTAATGACATAGGTCTCTGTTTCAATGTACCGAATGTGAATGTGTAGGTCTGGGTCAATGTTTTAACTTTTATTGTGCACACTCGTTTTCTAATTGATCTTGCTCTTTACTTTTCATTTTTTTGTGAGTATAAGGCTTTATATATACATTCCCTAAGATGGGTGATTGAGAGGTCAGGGAGGAAGGTTGAGAGGGGAGTAAGTGAATGATGATTGTCAACAAACACTCCCCCCTTCCTTGGGTAGGCCATACTATTTGAAATGTGCTTGTCGCCCTTTGAAACCAATTGTTCGAGTTGGTAATAGGTGAGGATTTTTACCAGTAGTTTTCTATTACCTTAGGTCCTCATCGAGTTGCAAGGGTGGTAAGGTACTCTCCTAGGATCGAACTTGAAGTGGTTCATCAGGTGATTCTTGAACACTGGGAGTTGTGGATTCCTTTGTAGCTTTATGGAGGTCCACTATTGTAGGTGAAGGCTATGGAGAAGCTTTTACCTCTATGGATGCATTACATGAGGAGCTAGAAGCTTCATGGGACTCCCCCCTTCCTGAGCTAGGTGGAACAAATCGTTCTTTCTTTGGTATCCAAACTAGCTTTGGAGCGGGTATGTAGCATTCTGTGATTTTTTTCTTTCTGCAATTGTTGATTCATTTTGGAGCTACGGGATTGGGCTTACATGGATCAAGTGACAGGTAAGAACACAATCTACGTTTGGGCACCTCAAATTTGATCATTTTCTTGATAGTAGCCTTGGACTTCCAATAGTCGTTCAGAAATCCAACACCACGTTTCCTTACATTTCTTGGAGCGAATGGGACATTTCTTGGAGTGAATGGGACATTTCTTACAAGGCTTCTGTTTTTTAGCATTAGCTATGGTCGCTAAAGAATCTTTAGGGACCCACTTGTATGTTTTCTTTGTTATATGAGGATGAGTCTTCTCAGAACACTATATGCATTACATCCCCCTCAGGTGTTACCCAGGTTGTCCCCTTGTTTCCCCAAGTGTCTATGGTTGCTACTAGGTGGACCCAATCCACATTGCCCGACTCAATCATCCTAGGTAGTACATCCATATAAGGAGAATCTTCCCCAACATCAGTGTCCGCTTTACACGTGCAACAATACTGCAATGGGGCCGAGTGAGCTGTGGTGTCAGTTCTATGATCAATTATAAACCTGTTTCCTAGAGGATGTGCTCGACCAATCACAAGATCCACTCGAATGACAGAATCTTGGAACTGCAAGTAGACATGGTTTTTAGACTAGTCATGCACCATTTTTGCTTCCCTCATGAAAGGACGTCCTAAGATCATCTCCAATGCCATAGTGTGTTTAGAGAAATCCATAACAATGAAGGTAATCCTTATTTTATGTCCAAAGACCTTGATCTTGAGATCTTCTAGCATCCCAATAGGTTTAGCAATAGACCCATTGGCCATCTTCACTACTATAGTTGTGGTCGCAAGGTGAGGTCTTCCCATAGTTTCCCAACAATTTTTAGTCACAATGATAACCCTAGGGCCACCATCAAGGATTCCCTTCACAATTAATCCCTTGGTAGTGATTGGTATGGTCGCATTGGATTCATCGCCCTCAAAGTATTGTCCCAACTTGTTAACATATATTTCTATAACAAGGTTCTCATCTAGGTTGGATTGTGGATCTAAGTGTTCCTCCTCTATTGGCATCTCCCCAGCTCCATCCATCTGCACAAATTGTGGTAGCCCAAACTTCAGTTCTCCATTGAGGAAGGCTCAAAGAGTTGAGGCTAGCTCAGGGTCTTTATATAGTTTGGACATGATGGTGGTTCTAACTTCTGAAGACATGAAATCCATCAATTTGGCAATGTTTAATGGCACCTTTTGGACTTCAGTCCCTTGACGTGGGGAAGATGGGATCTCCATTTCTTCGATAGGATCAGGTAGTCCCTCTATAAACATTCTTTCCATCAAGAAGTGAGTACTCCCACTTTCCCATGACTTTAAATCACTTTCTTTTTGGATGACACTAGGTATGGCTAAGGGTCTATGGACTTGGTGAGGTTGTTGTTGCATAGGGAACACGGTGTTTGTAATTTGGATTTCCCTAGGTGCTGGTTCTAGATCCCTTTGGGTATCTTCTACCAAACTCCTTAATTGCTTGACTCGCTCAATCTACTCTGTAGGGTTTGGATAAGTTCCTATCTTCTTCTTGGATCCTGGCCATTGTGGCTCATGAAGATATTCCTTGTTGGTTTCTATCTTAGTGGTCATTTTGGTCTCCATGGTTTCACCTGAATCAGAATCCTCTTCAACATCATTCATATATACGGGGTCGTCACCAGTCCCTATGTTGGTCTTTGAACTGGGGTCTGAATTCGCTGCATTTTGTGATCTCTTTCCTCGTGTTTTCTTCTTTTTTTGAGATTGGGCAATTGATGTCGTGTCTCTTTCCTCAAGAATATAATTTTGTTTTTGGAGCATCGATCGTGTGAGTACGTTTATTGGTACCACAGGTGTACTTTGTGATGGCTCCTTGGTAACTTCAATCAAGTTCAATGGCGTGATCTTCGGTGCATTTGGATTATTTGGACATTTGGAAATCAAATGATCTATGCTACATCGATTACACATGAGTATCGGCATTGTAGACGTGCTCGCTTGATTGGTTTGCATTAGTCTGGCATTCTTTTGTAGCCTAGTAGGACACTCGGCTACATTATGTGGACATCCACACTCATAGCATTGAAGAGGTGGTCTCTTAGCAGTGTAATTGATATTTTGGCCTCTTGCCGCAAGAGCAGCTACTTGATATAAAGGTTTGACTTGTCCCCAATAGTCCTCCAAGTAGTATTGTGGACTTTCTTCAAGCACATCCATCCCATAGGCAATATTAGGATCTATATCTTCCTCACAGCCTTCCAAACAAGAAATAGATGACTCACAACCCACTTGATTCACAGAAGTGATTCTTGGATGTGGTGGTTGCGGTCCTAGCACTAGAGGTGGTAAGGGTGTTGTTTGAACAACATTTCTGGCCCTAGGGACCATGTGTTGTGATGTTTGTTCAAGAGGTGGGGCCGACACCAATGCAGGCACTCGAGTTGTGTCTATCCATGCTAAGGTTGGTCTATTGGCCATTGTACGCTTAAATACTATGCAATCCTTAGCTTGATGACCATACCTTCCACAGGCATTACAATTCCCATTGAATTTTACTCTAAAAGTAGGGCATTCACTGGTAATATGCGGTCCATAACATACTAAGCACCATTGTTGCTGCCTTCTTGGATACATATGATTGTTTTGTGGAGCACAATTGTCTCTAAGACTCTCTTGAATAGCCTTGGTGAGATCTGCTAAAGTCATCTCAGATATCTTTGGCTCCTTAGCAATAGGCTTTAGGGTCATTGGCTGATGCCTTGAAGCTTGCGAGCTAATAGATTTAGGCTCAACAGACACTCTTTCTCCTTGAATCATTAAATTATCCTCCAATTGGATCTCATTGGTGGTGCCTGCTTTCCAAGTGGTGATACCTCTAATGACTAGGCCATTGTAGATATCCTCATGTCATAATCCCCTAATGAATCTATCAAGAAATTGATTATTATTGAAGCGCTCATTCGGATTACAATGAGAATTCAAATGCTTCAAGTGACTAATAAAGTCTCTCACCGACTCTCCTTCCTCTCGTTGGGCTTTCTGGAGCTGAGAGGCTACACCCCAAAGCACTCCCTCTCGTATGTATTCTTTCAAGAACAGTCTCGTAAGAGTAGGGTAAATCGTTTTTTCTTCCACCCTTAGGGTTCTATACCAATCCCCAGCCTTTTCACTTAAGGTTAGGCTTAAAGAATTACTCTTATGCAGGTCATTGTGTTCTCCTAGAGAATCACATATTTTTTCAAACACTTCGATATGATTTCTCACTTCCCCGTCTCCACTAAATTATTGTGTGAGCCTGGCTATTTGTATTGCCTTACTTCTAGGCTCTCTATCAGGCGTGTTACGCAGATTCTCAGCAATAGATCGACCAATAGCTTGAGAAAATGTTGCCAAGTCACCTAAGTGAGCAGGCACCGTGAGTGAAGGCACTCTAGAGACTACATGTGGAGTAGGTATTGGCATTGGGCTTGACGCATAGGAAGCCCTTGGGTTCCACGTTTGGTATGGTGTTGTGCCATGTGGTGGTCCATAGTTCATATGTATGGCCCCTAGGCATAGCAGACGTTGGATGTGACATGCTAATGCTAGCCGGTATAGTCCCATGGAAATAAGAGCTTGGGTGTTGTGGTTGTGGAGCATAGGTAGTTAAAACAATGGGAGGAGTAGGGACTACATGAGTACGAGGACCCATGGGTGTATACGATTGGTACACACTTGTAGGTACTCTTGCATGCATTGAGCTACCATGGAGTGGTGCTTTACTAACAAATGAGATCCATGGCGTGTTTCTTGGCATGACCATCATTGGGGTAGGCATGGTAGCCGTGGTGTAATCAAGGGAAAGATGAGCTAGACTTGGAAAGGTAAAGCTATCACTTGTGGGCTCAGATTGCACCAAGACCTCTGGCAAAACAACATATGGGGGATCCATCGGACTTACCGAGGGAGTCTCCATTTGCGATAAGGTTAGTTGTTTAGCCCTCCCTGTATCCAAGAATCTCATGAGAACCGTTGAAGGCATGTTGATCCCCTTGTTCTCTCTCTCTAACTCAATGACACTATGGATGACCTCACAAACTCTTTGTTGTTGATCCTCCACACTAGTAGTGCGCGTTGTGAATTGTAGGACATCTAAGCAACCCACGTGATAGGTGTGACCTATGTATAGGTTGGTTAGAGTTTCTGTTTGTAGTAGTTCGTACTCCCAATTCTCATTTAAGAACGCTCCATCTAGGATTGAGGTGCTACGGGTGTCCTTTGAACTAGATGCAATGTTTCTTTCTAGGGGTTGGCCCTTAGCGGTTTCTAAGTCAGGAGCACTCGATTGCTCTCCTAGAAAAGATATTGACATAGGAGCTTTTGATTTTAACTCTCTTCGTTGCTCCACCTTGCGTAAGCTCTCAATTTCCTTTTCCCTCGCTGCAAGGATATACCGCTGTCGAAAAATGTGCGGTCTAGCTGGGAAGGTGCAGAACCTCTGGCTGTGAGAGTTCGTGATGAGAGTCACAAACCCTTTGCGAGAAAGAATTTGTGGAGAATCACCAACCCTCTTTCTAAGGGTGACAGAGAATCTAAGAGTGTTCGTGATAGCAAAGTCACAAACCCTCTTTTCTATCGTGCTTGGAAATTTCTTGTTTTCGTAGTCGAGAGTATGATGAGAGGATCATCAAATCACATTCAATTTCACTTATTGAAAAACACTAATGTTTCAGCCCAAACCCAATCAAAACCCAAACCTCTTTCATGGTATCATGTAGCCTCGCCCCCAATTACATAGTCGTAGCATCAAACAGTTTAAAGGAATGCTCATGCTTCCACCTTCTTGGCGACCATTTTCTGATTTTTCAGAGCTTCTATATTAAAGCCCAAACACCATTTTGATAAGGGGAAACCCTAATTCACTCCCTCACAAGCTCAGATACAAGATTGCGAAGAGGCTGGTGGAATGCAGCATACATAGATTGGGCAACCATGGAAGCTATTACACAATAGAGAAAAATTTCTAGTTTTTTTCTGTAAAAATCCCCCTTCTCTCTCTTCCCCACGGAATTTTCAGCTGATGTGTCAATTTTTGGGCCATTTTGCCACTTTGGACCAAAACTAAGTCATTTACAGCTCATTTTTGACCCAAAACAATGCCATTTTTGATGCGAAAAATCCCAAACGGAGTCAAAAAAATCCCTAAATTTGTGGGATCACTCGCATAAGCATAAAAATCATAGATAAGCATCATTTTCCATCAATATACCATTTTGGGTCACTTTCCATGCAATTCTGCAACGGCGCCTGCTAGCTGCTATTTTTGGCAATTTTTGCCCGCATCAATCTTTATAGGCGAGATGAGTGTGCCACCATAAAACACTTGGAATATATACATTGTAAAACCAAATTAAGCATCTTATCAAGTGGAAAAGCATGCAAATGTGCCACATCCAGGGCCATGACTCTCCGGATAGGTATGTGCATGATAATGACCGCTGTAGACGCTTCAACATATATCACAATATGTACATGATTGCTTTTATTTTCATACATTGAGAAGTGTCAAGAGTGAGGTAAATGTTTTATTTCAGACTATGCAGGTGCCACGGCATGACATCCACCCTCTTTGAACCTGCACATCCTCCGGTATGTGCCACAACAACATTTGTAGAGCATTAAAACTCATGGTCAGACTCCATATTCTCACTTTCATCCTCAGTTTGCATATAGTTGGGTTCATCATCTTCTTCACTTGGTTGTGCATCAAATGGATCAGAATCCCCTCTTCTTTTGGATAATTTAATTCTTTTTACTGCAATGGGAATTTTCAATTCTGTCCCATCCAGTTCACACAAGGTGTAAGTTGCATTTCCATGCACATGTTTGACAACATAAGGACCAAACCATGTCTTTGCAAGCTTCCTTATTGTAGAGTGCTGGTTTGCAAGGCTACTATCATACACCAACACCCAATCACCTTATTCAATGTCTTTCGGTCTGAGCCTATGCATCTTGACAAATCTGTCTTTGTTTTTCAACCTTGGCAATACATTCCATGTAAGGACTAGATCTTCAATTGGCATCATAGTTTTTTGATCATACATCAATTCAACAGGCATATAGCCAGTGACTGAACTATGTGTTGTACGGTCAGCCCACAATGCAAATAGCAGAACCTTGGCCACTCTCCAAGGTTATCTTCACAAGCCTTAGCTAAAGCTTTGATTATTGGAGGATGTCCTCTTTCACTTTTGCCATTTCCCTCTGTGTTATAAGCACAAGTTAAAGCTAGTTTGATGACCATTCTAGAGAAGAATTCCTTGCTTCATCAACATCCAATTCTCCTCTATCTGCAGTTATCTTTCCCACACACCCATAGCAACAGATCACATCTTCAAGAAATTTACATACAGCTTGTGTACTCTTTGTCGTCAATGCTCACCCTTCAACTTCATTAGACAAATCTTCTCTTGCAAGCACCAAATACCTCATTTGCCAAAGTCCAAAAGGCATTGTAACCAAATCCACAACCCATTTGTAATGCATGGCTAATGGATAAGTAGGATGTAGTCCATCACGATGCCGTACATTTGAATACATTTGGCATGTCACACAAGACTCCACAAACTCAGGCACATCCTTCTACATCCCTTTCCACCAATACCTTTATTTTACCTTGGCAAATGTTGCCCATACACCTCGATGTCCTGCCCATAAAATTTCATGGAACTCCTTGATGATTTGTTGCTGAGTAACCTATCGCATACTATGTGCAATGGTGTTCCATCTCTTTGTTTAGGATGCTTCCATAAGTATCCATTCCTCAAGAAGTATCCATATGCTTTTCTTCTTATCCCCATAAAATTCTTGCTCAGTCCAATCATCCTGCTTCTGCAAAGTACTTAAGTAGTGACCTATCAAGGGCCATTCATCCTCATATAGTTCCTATGAAAAGGACTCAAGTGAAGACACAAAACATGCATGACTACTCTTTGCATGATCAATAGCGTAACGATTCAAGGACTTTATGTAGGCTATCCATTGCAGCATTGCAATATTAGGAGTCGAACAGTTTGTGATCATTCCAAGAAGAGGCAAACAATCAGTTTCCACAACCACTGATGCCCCTATCAAGTACTCCTTGTCACACCTCAATGCTATAACCACCCCCCATAGTTCCCTTTTTACTTGTGCATAATCGCGTTGGCAAGAACTCAGAATTTTGGCTCCAAATCTCACCACATACATTTTTCCTTCATCATCATCTTGCCCTACTGCCCATCCTATCCCTGTATGACTCGTGTCCACTGTCACAATGACAGTGAGTGGCATAAAATGGTAACCATCTTTTTGCAACATTTGTCAGCCTACTCAACGTCCTCTTCCTCATATGTGTATATATTTTTCTACGCTATTAAGTTATCTAGAGTAAATTCCCCCTCTTCGTTTAACCTTTGTGGCGACACATACATTATACTCTTCTCAAAAATGTCACCTTAGTCATATATTTATATTACCACCCTTTTCTTCTTTGCTTTGTAAATAGAATAAGCATACAATAACCAACTATATACCCCCAAACTTTCTTACCTCTTTTGAATTAGTAGTAGAAAAATAATATATCCATCTTCCACCCCATATAGATAAATTCCCATGGAAATCAACTCTCCACTTGTCTTTACCAAAGATTATGGTCCCTCTCTACAAGTCTTCTATGCCCCCTACATAGGTGGCCCAATATCTCTTAAGAATATACATATAGTTTTTCTCCTTTCAAAAAAGACTCCAATTGTATATTCTTTTCACAAGCAAATAATATTGGGCCCTCCTCTATTTGTTTAAGCATCATAGCCTTTTGAAAAAGCATGATTCCCCTTGGATGCATACAAGCAAAGGGCCCATACAAGAAGACTTGGAAGAAAAAGGTTCCCTAGCCTAGTGTGGACCTCCCAAACCGAATTCCTTGGTGCATGGGCGTGAAGAATAGTCCAAATTTATATCAAACATGTTGAGAAGGTCAATTTTGCCTTTTGAAGCATGTCATTCTGAGCTACAGGTAAAAAGTTATGGTCAAAATAGTGTAAATCTGTCAGATTCGCAGCAAAAGGGAACTGTAAATCAAGTAAATCAAGAGGGTGAGATCTTATTTTTCCCCTACTCATCTTCTAGAAGAGCAATGAGAGTTCAAGGTCACTTGCATGTGATGGGACCAACCTAAAGATGCTTTCTAAATGCCAAGACAGACAAGTTGAGATACCCCGCAGGAACCACCCGTAGGGCCTCATGGTGGGGCCCACCTACATTATGCACCCCTATGGAGCCTTCACGGTCTAAAATGATTTTTTTGGTGAATAAATAGTCCCTTTTATGTCCAATATTCAATGAGTGGTCAAAGGACACTTAATTAGGTCTAATCACTTACTCTAATTAAGTGTAGCATAATCACACTCCTACACAACTATAAATAGCCCCCCTTGGAGAGACTCAAGGACACACACACCTATATTTTCAACTTCATGTTGTTTCTTGATCAATAGTAGAGAAAACCCCAACCCTCCCTCTTTCACATCCTCCCTCCTAACCTTCCTCTTTGGAGGAAGTGCAACTCTATTCTCCACTCTTTCCATTCTACAATCTCTTACTCCATCAACCCAATAAATCATTTGTAGCACCTCAATAACTTGTAAATACATCATGATCTCTCTCATGGTTATGTTAATGATCATGAAATCATCTTCAAAACTTTCAAGTGTCGCAATTCGTGATGGTTAGCAAGCGTCGGTCCTTCCCTTAAAAGGTGTGCGAGAAATCAAGTAAGTGTTCTATTCTCAATTTACCATTGGTTTGTTTCTCCACACTTATTCAATTGGTCTAAAGAAATTTCTCACTCCAACTCTCTTTTGCTTCATTACATATGCATGTGGCTACCTCTCATGGTGATTTTATTTGTGTCACGATATTGCATAGATGGAGATGAGCTCTCTATGCAAAGTGTGTTAGTTTGATGTAAGTGATTCTCTTGTGTGTATGAGAGGCAAGTCTTGTGTGCATGATTTTTTCGATGAGTTCTTGAGAGAGGAAGAGTTTGGGTGTATTATGGGTATTCTTATGGGGAGAAGGTGAATGCTATTCCACAAATTGCATATTTCATTTTTGATGCACGGCATTGGGTTGCATAATCGTTGATGGTGTTCAAGTGTCCAAAGTGTATATAGAGTAAGGGGGTTTTCAAAGTGTGTTGCTTGAGTAGGTGAGTGCAAGTGTCGTTTTTGATTGGTTTCCTTCTCCACTCCCAAAAGAAGGTGGTGCCCCAAGTAGTGTGCGTACCTCTTTACGAACATTTTGTGAGGGTAGGCCCATTGGTTTGGGTTAAGAGGCCCCATTTCAAAAAGCTCGCCCTCAACAGGTCTCTCACATGCATAGTCTACCTTGCTCAAGGTTGGCGATGAAAGAAGTAGATTCTTTAGCTTTCTCATGGATTTTGTGTGCTCTTCTTCCCATCAAAACTTCTGATTCTTTCTCAACAACCTATAAAGGGGATCTGCTACATGTGCATAATGTGATATCCAAATAAGATAGAAGACACAAGCACCAAGAAATCTTCAAAATTCAATTATAGTACATGTTTCTTTCATGTTTTTGATTGCATCCATCTTTTTTGGACAAGGCCTTCTACCATAAGGACCACACATATGCCCCACAATCAACACTTCATTAACACCAAATATAGATTTTTGCCCTGACAGGGTAATATTAACTTCTTCCAGCTTTGACAAAATCTTCTCACAATCTTTGATATGGTCTGCAACAAACTTATGACACCCCCTTGAATCCATAGTTTCATCTTTATCTTTGTCTTCACATCCTTTGATGGGCACATCTTCAAGAAATGGCATTGTGATTTGAGGTATGAAGTCACGTAGAACCTTGTTCATCCCATTCATCATATGTGCAACTGAATTTGTTGCTCCTTGAGGTAAGGTACACATCCTTACCAGTCCCGAAGGTGTTTTCATAGTTGTCAAATCTCTACTCTTAATATCTAGCTGAAATTGATCGTACCCTAAATAGAGATCTCCCATTGAGTAAATTGACCTTCCTGCAAACGCCTCTGTAAATTCATCCACTATAGGTCCTGTACCCACATTCCTGATGGTAACCTTGTTTACATGTTGCATATCTTGTATGAACCGCAAAGCTCCATTCTTCTTAGGCACAGTGACTGGAAAGCAAAAGCCTTACCATGTCTTGAAAGCATTTCTTTAAAAATCTTCTTCTCTTCTTCTGTTAAAAACTCCTCGCAGCCAACTTTTATCTCTTTTAGGGATTCCATTGTGAACTTGTGTCCAATTCTTTTTGGATCCCTGAGACTCGGCTGCAAAGAAGCTTGCTCTAGCTTTTTCCTTCAATCTGATGGTAAAGGTAAGGACACTGGTCTCACTTTCTTTGCCACCGTTTTGTACTTGGTCTCCACACGCACTTCCGGTCCTTCATTAGCATTGAAATCTTTCTAATCTTCAAAATCCTCGATCACATCATAAATTTCCATAGAGCATACTTCCACAATGTGAGTTCCATCTTGCATGCTAGAATCCATTATAGCTTCAAGCTCAAGCATAGTATCTACATGAGAAACTTGTTCAAAGAAACCTGAAATGTATTCACTATCCTCTATGAAACCATTTTCTTTCATGTATTTCTGTACACTATATACATATGGTCGCGCACTTCTTTTCATATCCTCAAGATTCATAAAACATATTGACCCATACTCTGTGAATCCCTGGAAACCTGTAGAAAAAGCTTCTTCTCGCTTTGGGTCAGGCGAGAATCTTTTTCTTCTTGTACCATTGCAATCCTGCTTCACAATGGTACATGGCCAAAACCCCTTGTCTCCATGTACTCTTTGAACTCTTTGTTCACTTTTGGTAGAGGATACTCACGAAGACTATTGAGGTTCCTCTGGTGATTCACACAAAGAGTCAAAAATTGCACAGCTCGCTTCCCATCTCTGGTATTTACCCTAGCATAAGCAAAACCATCATCCAAGACCTTTGTTTCCATGCGAACGGCTGTGATGTATGGCTGCCCAAGGATAAGAGGATAGGTAGACATCTCCTGCATAAAGAAATTTTGCTCGTCCTTCACATTACCAATCGTCACTTTCACATTTGGACAAGCCCCTTAGCGCTCTCCTAATGAGTTATTTGCAGCTCTAATCATCCACCCATGGTCTGTGTCTATCGGCCACTTACCCTTCATGTAAAGACTCTTGGACATAAGATTGATCTCAGACCCATGATCTATCAATGCAACATATGGCTCCTCAAGATCACCCACCTTGACTAAGGTTTCTGTTGTAGCTCTTGCCCAATGACTTTTGAAGTAGTGGCTTTTATATGAGGCTTCATCATCATCATCATCATCTGCAAATCGAGCATGTGCATCTCTTCGAGAAGACTGGTAGCATCCTACCACATTTTCATCACAATCATTCTCTTGGACATGTATTCCATGTGCCTTAAGTGACTCCCCTTCACCCTCAGACTGTGGAGGAATAGACTCAGTGAGAGTTTGCCTCTTTATTTTTATGATATCTATAATTTCTTCATGAAACTCGCGGTTAGCAATGCCAAGAACCTCACCCAAGGTAAACTCAACTTTGCTATTCAAAATCCTCTCCTCCAATATCTGCTTTAAGTTTGTGGCAACTTCAATGTCAGATTGTAGTTTGTATGCGGGGCCTTTTGCTTTAGCTTTTCCTTGCTCTTTCTTCTTTCCTGTAGATGCCTCCTCCATAGGAATATCAAGAGGAGGAGGCACATGTGGTGGAGCCTCATAAGAAGGTCCTGGATCCTTTCTTCCACCAGCTCTTGTAACCCTATTTGAAGTAGAAGGACCTGCATCTCCATTCTCACGTCCGCGCTTCTCTTCCACAATTGCTTCATTGTTATAGCATTTTGAAAAATAGGCATGCACTGATAAAGAGTCCACAGGGTCATCTCAACTTGTTGTATGGCGTATGCAATCATCGACTTCATGCAATACCTATTTAGTTACCTTCTCTTTTTTGGCTGAGGCTACTGCATATGGCCGCAAGCTATCAACCTCCTCAAAATCATATGGAGTAGACTTTAACACTTTCTTTGGAATTAGCTCTATCTTTGCCCCATAGGTAGCAGCCTCCACTGCAGAAATAGCATGACTAGTTTGCCATATCCTCCACTAACTTCCGCATACCTCCTTTTCCAAAGTTACTTCCTAATGGCATACCTGTCTCCCGCAGATGGATCTTGCCATCCTTAAAAAACACAAGATCTCTTTTTAAGGCATCACTAAAGATATCACAATCCCTTTTGCCATGGTCCGTGCCATCACACCATATGCATCTATGCACAAATCCTTCTTTGCTTTTGGATTTTTGTCCTGCAGCAGCAGGTTGTCCTTTTTCTTCAAGCCTTGTTAGCTTTAACTTCATTTATCGCAAGCCCTTAACAAGCTCATCAAGCATTGAATTATCACCTTTTGGACTCACAACAGTAGGCTTTGGTGGAATCTCTGACGTGCTAGGAGGAGAGGTAGTACCATTCACCACCATCTTGTCCCTACGACGTTGCCTCTTAGCAAGCAATGAGACTGTGTCTTCAACCTCTTTCCACTCAGCCTTTAGACCCTGTTCTGTATTCTTATCTTCACGGAGTAGCTCTAGCTTTTCTTGGAGCTCATGACCTGCAGCTTGAAGGAACAATTCGGTCTTTTCACTATCCAAAGTAGCCCGCTCTGTTCCTGACAGTTGAGCATAGTGTCGCTCAAACTTTCTCAACAGTTCGGTGATGGAAATTCCTTCTTTTGGCTTTGCAACCCATTCCAAGAAGGTCCTTTTTGTAACCCTTTCAGAGTCCTCCATGAAGTATTCCTCATTAATGGCTAATTTGAATTGCTCCCAACCTTCTCCATGCTCCTCCCTGATTCCCCTTACATGGTCTCTAATCTCGGGGACCACAACAAGCTCAAAACTACGAATTATGTCCACCTCTAGAATCCGTTGTAGCTCCATCTCCTTTACATAACCATGAAGAAAATTTGTAAAATCTTTCCCTTCAAATTGGTCCATTTTGTTTACAATAGCTTGAAGGTCTTTGGTTGCTGACACCTCCCTTCTTTCTGCAGCCTGTTGTTGTTGCATAAACATGGTGAATGCTTGAAACATTTGCATTGTGCCTTGATCAAAACGCATACCTTGTTGCTCTTGTTGATCCATAGATTAATTTATTTGTAATTAAACCTTTCAAAACAAGTATCTGAACCCCCAACCCAGCTGCTTCGCGTCGGGTTCACCAGAAATGTCGAAAAGTGTGTGGTCTAGCTAGGAAGGTGCATAACCTGTGGCTGTGAGATTTCGTGATGAGAGTCACAAACCCTTTGAAAGAAAGAGTTTGTGGAGAATCACCAACCCTCTTTCTAAGGGTGACAGATAATCTAAGAGCGTACGTGACAGCAAAGTCACAAACCCTCTTTCCTATCGTGCTTGGAAATTGCTTGTTTTCGTAGTCGAGAGTAAGATGAGAGGATCATCAAATCACATTCAATTTCACTTAAAAAGACCATTGAAAAAAACTAATGTTTCAGCCTTGAAACCTTGATGCTCATACAAGAACAATTCTCAATCAAAACCCAAACCTCTTTCATGGTATCATGTAGCCTCGCCCCCAATTACATAGTTGTAGCATCAAACAGTTGAAAGGAATGCTCAAGCTTCCACCTTCTTAGCGACCATTTTATGATTTTTAAGAGATTTAAGAGCTTCTATATTGAAGTCCAAGAACCATTTTGATAAGGGGAAACCCTAATTCACTCCCTCACAAGCTCAGATACAAGATTGCGAAGAGGCGGGACTGCAACACACATAGATTGGGCAACCATGGAAGCTATTACACAGTAGAGAAAAATTTTTGTTTTTTTTTCTGTAAAAAGCCCCATTCTCTCTCTTCCCCACTGAATTTTCAGCTGATGTGTCAATTTTTGGGCCATTTTGCCACTTTGGACTAAAACTAGGTAATTTTCAGCTCATTTTTGACCCAAAAAATGCCATTTTTGATGCAAAAAATCCCAAACGGAGTCAGAAAAATCCCTAAATTTGTGGGATCACTCACACAAGCATAAAAATCATAGATAAGCATCATTTTCCATCAATATACCATTTTGGGTCACTTTTCATGCAATTCTGCAACAACGCCTGCTAGCTGCTATTTTTGGCTATTTTTTGCCACGCATCAATCTTTATAGGCAAGATGAGTGTGCCACCATAAAACACTTGGAATATATACATTGTAAAACCAAATTAAGCATCTTATCAAGGGGAAAAGCATGCAAATATGCCACATCTAGGGCCACGACTCCCCGGATAGATATGTACATGATAATGACCGCTGTAGACGCTTCAACATATATCACAATATGTACATGATTGATTTTATTTGCATAAATCGAGAAGTGTCAAGAGTGAGGTGAATGTTTTATTTCACAGTATGTACGTGCCACGGAACGACACTTCTCAACCTCTTGCACTTCGGCAAGGCTTCTAGCATCGGGTAACAGGACCTCGGAGGGGAATAGCTCTGAAGATTCAGGAGGTGCAGTGAATGAAGTATTCACGTGCACATTCTCTAAGGACATAGGCTCTAAGTTGATCATGAATGGAGAATTTACTTCCCCACCCCCCCATTTACATCATTAACTCCATGTTCGGAGCGAGTGGCTCTACTAAAGGTTGACTTCAAGCGGCTAAGCATCTCGGCCGGGACCGTGGGCTGGCATGGCATGCATGTCTTGGCTTGAGCTATTGAGATTAGGCATTAGGAAACCCTCCATGACGTCATAGTCAGAGGAAGAGTCACTAGCCGCTATGTTTGGGTCTTGGTTTGTACTACCTTGGGTCCCCGCCGAGGGCCTGGAACCTAAGGTAGGTCGATATTGATCGCGTAAGTCAAAATTCTCTCTAGTTGCTCCGTCTCTAGCACACGACTAGAGCGTAGATGCATGTGCCTTTGGCATCCTACAAGCGTCGACGAATAACCTCGAGTTAACCGCTTACTTTTTTAACTGTCGATTTTCACTCGTTTTTTAATGTTTTTAAATATTTTTTAATGATCAATTTTTTGATTAAAGTGTATGACATCTTAAAATGAGCGCATCGTTTAGAGGGTCACAGTGTGCTTTACAGCATAACGTTCGGTCACTTGAAGCTCTGTTGGTCCTCAAAAAATCGATTTTTAGCTATGTGTGACGCTAAAATACGTAATTTTAAAGGGCAACTGATGCCTGAGCCTGAGCATGAGCTTAAGCTTGGGTCTGGGAGATATTCCCGATCCCGGTTCTACCTTATATATATATATATATATATATATATATATATATATATATATATATATATATATATATATATATATATATTATTAATTTTTTTTTAAAAAAAGAATAAGATCTCCATAGCCTGTGCGAGAGCACACACACACTCTACCGGCCTACTTACAACTAATACACCTACTGCTACACACAAACACACTTCATTAACTCTCACAGATCTACTTCCTACTTAATGTACATTACATTACACAAAACTAACAACCTTAATACTAACACCTTACATAGAGAAAACACAGTAACCTTTCAAAACTTCATTAACAAAGAAATACACAGTAGCAACACAAAATCCTTCTTCTCAACACACACACCCTCCTTCCTTACCTTTCCTACAATTGAAATTGCACCACAAAAGAAGCATAGAGTGCCATTCAAGCTTAGTGTATGGCATTCCCCTGGCAATGGCGCCAAAAATGTGCGTGTATGTCGCACGTGTCAATGCAAGGAACTTGGCGATACACTGTGTGTGAGCCACAAATGGCTCCAAGCACACAACAAGCCTAAACTAGTAAGCTCAAAGATGGCAATGGTGTGTCACTCACCGCTCTACGCTTGCTGTCGTGGAGGATTCCTCGTCGCGAAGAAGAGGGAGACGCCGCTAGGTCGCGCTCAACCGCCTCGCCGTCGCCGTGCCGCCGCAATGCTCGATGGCACACACTCTCTCTCTCTCTCTCACGCACACACACACACACACACACACACACACACACACACACACACACACACACACACACACACACACACACACACACACACACACACACAAAGAGATGATGAAGAAGAAGATGGAGATGGAGCAAGAGCACTCTTCAATTGCACAAATGAGAGAATAAGTGAATTTTAGGTTTAGTTGACTTTTATATGAGCTCACCCCATTCACACTTGGGCGCCTATGCTTATACAACTAATCCCTTGAATGTTCCAGTTAGAGTGCGCCTCTCATCGGTGATCACTCTTACCCTTTTCCTATTGGACCGACAAGCCCGGTACCTGACTCTACCAAGTAAATAATACAACCTCCGTCGTAGGTGATATGGTGTCCATGAGCCGTGAGGGTTAACACCATTCTTGGCTGCTCCAGATGCCTAATGAACCGTAAGTGTCGAGAAAAAATGTACTATGTGCTGAAAAAAGAACCAAACTTTAGTTTCGCACACAGATGTATTTTGATTGCAAAAAGCAAATGTTCAACACACCATGTAATGTGTTATGTGTGTCTTCCTCCAAGCATCCACCATTTGTGTTGTAAAACTATTGATACAAACTTTAAGGTGAATATCTCGTCATCAATTAGCTTTTCCTTTTCAAGAAGACAAAAAATATCATTAGTAGACTGCCACACACGAGCACGCTTAATTCCTAGGGTTGCTTCATTACCTTTGTAGGTGGTAATGTCACACGCCTTTTTCCACAACTGAAACTCATTGGGACTTTGGGAGTCAAAATAGTTTAAAAGCAAATATCTAGCTTTACTACCACCCATACATACTTTATTATGGAAATCCTGTGTACTTCCAGCCACCTTCTTGTCCTTTGATAGCTCAACTGCACCCCCATGTAGACAAACACTCAATAGGATATATTTGAGTTCTTGTATACACTCTTCTCTTCTTTCTGCAGGATCTATATTCCAAGCGTAATGAATATGGAGCATAAGCAACTTGTCAAGAATTCGTAGACGGACATGAAGGGTGCACACATGCACATTTATTAGTGATATTGGAAGAATAGGATCCCAATTTGGATCGTCCATGTTTCGAATAAGGGGAACTTGTTGGTCACCACTGATGAGACCTTAAAATTATTGCTGTAGTGCTTTACCCACTGCTTATGTAGTGGGTACACCTTTTGCAAAGTTGATTGTAACCCCCAAGGATTCAACACGGAAAATTTACCGCACCACGCAAGTGTAGGGAAGGGAGGTTTTTTTACAAGTTACATAAGCGTATAAGTTAGGGGTAGGCCCCCAATAATTTATCTGACAAGCTTAAAAATAAGGGAGAGGGAGATCATATCTGGGGGGGGGAGGGGGGGGGACTGACCCGGGTTGATTACTTGTAACGATTGGTCATCAATGTGCACTAGAACTAGGATGAATTTTGGTGAAGTTTTTTTATCAAGTCACACATCAAATTTTGCATCAAGCCCATCATAGATAAGGGATGATTTGGTGTAGGTCAAGGGTTGATTTACACCAGCTTTGGATGGGTCAAAATTGGACAAGTAGCCAAAGTGCACTGTGGTTGGGCACATAGTTTGAAATTCAAACTAAGACACATTGAGGGTCTAGTTATAAATAGAAATGGTTCCATAGTACGTTGCCAATTACTATGATACACACTCTTTTACTAGTTTTACTTAGCTACATCATGTGAGACCTAAATTTTATATGCAAGATAGGGGTATGATAGTTTTTTCATCAGTTGTCATATAAGCATAGAAAGGGGAGTCATATTCCCTAATATGAGTCGTATATAGGGATTTATCAAAGTTGTCCCCTATAGGTGGCGTCCTGTTTTTTATATAAAGTGAATCCCTCGGGACTATAACTTTGCCACCCTTACCCTTACCACCTTTCGACTTGTTGGCCTTTGCACCCTTGCCCTCAGTTCCCATTGAGAATTTATTGTGGCAACAATAAATGCATGGAAAGAGGGTCATTGCACCTTGCTTGCACCCTAACATACACTTGAGTGTTTTCAAGTCTCTTGCCAAATGCCACTCAACTTGGAACGTTCCAAGACCTAAAACATGGAATCTCTGTCCTTGTTGTTGTCAGAAACCGAAACAAACCTTTTGTCTGGATGACCGAGTGTGACACTTTTATACAAAGCTTCATAGGCCTTGAAACTTATTCCTGCGCTGCCACACACCTGCATCATCTCTTGAGGCGACACAATGCTCTTACCTTATTGAAATAATTCTGTCGCAAAACATTAGCAATGTCAGCATTGAATGGATCATTGAGTAGCTCAACCAACTTCTTTGGCTTGATGATATGCTGCAGCAGAGCACGTCCTTTTGTTTGAGCATCAAAATCGATTCCCAGCATCATTCGATCCAAGTTTTTTCATATTGAATTAATGTTACACCAACCTGCAGAGCATGTAGGAAATCAAAATCTTGCATCCGTATTCTTACGAAGCTTGACGTGCACTTTTCTTTTGAGCTCCACCTCTAAGTCTTGAGGATAGCAAGGACATCGGTTGTCTCTTGTGCTTACGAATGTGGTAGCCCAGGGGAACGTGTGTGAGATGATCGATTCACCAACGCATATTCCGTGAAGTGTGTTGTAGTTGAACATAATTGTCTAGTCGACGCTCTTGCTCTTCTTTTTGTTGTTGTACTTTTTCATTGAGATTCTCCATCTCATCATTCAATTGCTTCATCTTCTTGTTGGATTACTCTCTAACTTGCTATAGATCTTTTGTGAACTTCTCTTGCAACAATGAATAGGTAGCAAAGATATGTTTACTTGCTTCCCTTTCATTGATGAAAGTTGAATACAATCTCCAACAATAGCCAAACAGTCCGTCGCTTCCATCTCCAATAAAACATAGAAGCTCGATGACATTCATGGTGCATTGGTCATTGGATCACCAGGGTAAATGTGGCCATCAACCCATAAGTTAATTTCCTTGCATGCAATTCTTTGTAGATGATCTATAGCATTGGGATTCAATATGCCAAGTCGCACAGTAGCGTACTCCTGCTCTGAATCATCATTTAATCGATATCATTTTGGCCTATTAGTAATGTCATGCAGTGGAGGGCAATTGAATGACATGTTTGTTAGCTAATCAAGAAAATTAGAGAGAGAGAGAGAGAGAGAGAGAGAGAGTGTGTAATGGTGATTTCTGCAAGCAGGGAAAGTTGGCTATGGAGGAAAAAAGTGGAGAGTACTCAGAGATAGTAGAAAAGGACAGGGAATAAAGAGAGGGATTGTAGCTCAATCTCCTTTGAATTCAAAATGTTGATCATGAGAGATTTAGAGAGAGATATGCTGATGCACACAGGGATAATGGAGTTTTCCATTGCTCTCACCTGGAGCTGGAGTGGGAGAAGCATGAGAGAGAGAGAGAGAGAGAGAGAGAGAGAGAGAGAGAGAGAGAGAGAGAGAGAGAGAGAGAGGGAGGGAGAGAGAGAGAGAGAGAGAGAGAGAGAGAGAGAGAGAGAGAGAGAGAGAGAGAGAGAGAGAGAGAGATTAAAGGAAGAGAGTGGGAGAGAGAGTAGATCTGCAACCTTGGAGGATCTGCACTTTTTGTCAGATGTAGGCAGCATAGAATGTCCTCTTAATGATTAGGAGGTGGAAGTGACAAGAGAGAAAAGGAGGAGAGACAGAAATATTTTTCTCACATTCTAGAGAGATAATGCAGTGAGAGAATATGCAAAATCTGCTTTTTTGGCAGGGGGAGCTGAAAAGTGCTTCTTTTAATGAGAAGTAAGTGAGAGAGAGTGTTTTATATGTTAGAGAGAGAGAGGAGAGAGATGGTAAAAAGAAATCTTAAGATTCAGTTACCCACCTCTCTTTTGGGTTAAAATAGCCTAATTTCAAATACAAAACACACAAATGGTATTTTTAAAATCTCAGCATAGGCCTTTTTGCCCTCTCTTTAGGCTTGGTCAAACTTGGCTTAAGCTTTAAGCATTTTCTTAACCTAGAAAATAAAGAGGCCTTCCTATACCCCATTCCCTTTCTAATGCATTATTAAATCTATAGTTTCCATTGGTGTAACTCGAACTAAGTTCTTTTCAACTAGGGCAATAAATCTCTGTCCCATGTACCCTCTTGCAATGAATAGGTCCAACATTTCATGGACAACTGAAGGACCTCTCTTCTTAATCAGGAAAGGAGAAAACAATAGCTCTAATAACAATGTAGCAAAATATATCTATAACATTGATTATATGCCAACACATGATCCCATTGAAACCTGATGCGAAGCCTATCCAACAAAGACCGTACACGTACAATGATACATTTGCTAAGAGCATCAAGGAAGAGATTGATAAACTAAAGGAAGCTGAGTTCATCTACAAGATAGAACACACCGACGGGGTATCTCCAATTATGGTAGTTCCCAAAGAAGAATGGTAAACTTTGAGTGTGTGTCAATCTAAAGAAGGTTAATGTAGCCACAGTAAGGGATAATTATCCCTTACCTATTATTGACCATGTCATGGAACGAGTGGCGGCAAGCGAGCATATTCCTTCTTAGATGGATTCTCTAGCTACAACCAACTTGCAATCGCTCTTGAAGATCAATATAAGATGACATTTTCAACCAAGTGGGGTATATATGCATATAGGTTAATGTTTTTTGGATTGACCAATGCCCCATACCATTCTAGAGATTGAAGGCACATGATTTTAAAGAATACTTGCTAATATTCTTGGAGGTTTATATGGATGATCTATGTGTACACTCTCTTCCTCGCAAGTGGTCTCAGGACCTTCGATATAAGATATTTTGGGCCCCCTTATTACCTCATCTCCACTATTCACAGTTAGAGGAGAGCTTGAGAGACCTAGAGCATGCATATCTTCTAAGGCTTCATATGACGCACACGAGACACTGGTCGGCACCAGACGTGAGAGCTAGGCTCATTACCATGCGCTCTTCTTGTTCAACGCGAAAAACTCATGAAAGCGGAAATGTGGCATCAACGAGTAGAGACCGAAACAGATCCGTAACTCAAAAACCACTAACCCGATAGCTATAAGACTTGATAGGAGGTTCATATCTGCGCCCTCCAATGTTGGTTTAGGTCAGCAAGAAAAACCCTAAATTCTTGGCAGAGAAGCCAGTAAGGATAAGTCGACAAAATGTCACGAAACTTTATGAGGGATATGTGCTTCTCAAGATTGTCGACAAGCTTGTGTAACTCCCTCTGTTTGGCGGACGAAGCAACGAAGCAATGGTCTCCAAAGAAAGAGTCACATTTTTCAGGGAATCTACATTTTTGCGGAAACCTTGACCTTTTGTAAAAGAGCTTCTCTAAGCCAAGAACTTGTAATGAAATTTCTGATTATTTTTCCGAAAGCAATTGTATAGTGGAGATCCAGTTAGAAGTTTAGGACTTTTTGGCTGGACAAGCCATTTGTAAAGACCTAAACTATAAAGGTCAGTTTTGTAAGTTTGAACAGTATCTTCTTTTATCAAAAACTGAGAAGACAGCGTACGTTTGAGAGATCTATCTTGCTCCAATTTGTAATCTTCGCTATTGTGGCTACAGTAATCCGAATTCAGATTCCTTTATTGCATTGTGTTCCTCTTACTTTGCTCTTCCATTCAAGTGTAATAATTCAAGATTCGGTGTAGGTTTTCAACTATGTGTTTGGAGCCTTAATTTGCTGTTTTGAGTGCTTATATGCGTATTTTATGTTGTTTTGACCCTAGGAGAGGCTTTAGGGACCCTAAAACGACCCTTTAGGATCACTTGTTCACTGTTTTTGTTGACTTTGAGATGAACGATCTCGATCTTTGTGCCTCTCCAGAATGCTATGACAGTGATAGGATATGCTCCTGATAGTCCCCTGTAGCTTCCCTTCAAGTTTCGTGCGAATCCAATATGATTTGCATGGTAAACGGGCTTGAGGACTGTAGAGCTGTGTAGAAGGACATAGGCAGATTACTTGGCTTTAGTGCGTATGATTTGCTTGCAGAGTTAGTAGTTGCATCTCATTGAGTTCACTTCATTAGGAATGACACCCTAGTGAGTTTCCATGCCTCATCCTGGTCGCTTCCCTTGTATTGATATTTTATGTTGATGCGTGAGAGCTATGCTATGGACGTGCGTCGCGGCGACCCGCAAACATTGGCGCCGTTGCCGGGGAATGCACCTTAGGTGCTGAGTGAGTGAGTGCGCAATTAGCTTCCTTAAAAGAAGATCATTCCATAAATCCATTTTACACCTCAGTTAGGCTGCTAGATAGGGGTTTAGAACTTAGTGGAGTCTAGAGTGAGTGGACCGCCTAGATCCTCTCTTAGGAGATTTAGGGAGCTGTGAGTGAGAGTGTTCAAAGCATTTTTGCTCTTCAATTTCTCTAATTCGATTGAGTACTGAAATCTCACCCGAAATCCGTCTTGTTTGTTTTGTTTGATTCATTTCCTTATGTTCTTTCATTTTTGTACTTAGGAGTAGGATAAGTAATTTGTATTCTAGTCAGATTTGGGGCAAAAGTTAGAATCGAGAAACCAGGAAACCATAACTTTGGCAAAAAGGCCATAAGGCTCTGAAATTTAGAAAATCTGACCAAACAGGGTTGATATTGATTCAAATCACCAAGTGGTAGCACAAAACACTGTAAAACACTTGACAGAGGGAGCAGACTAAATGTCATCAGATTTGGCCCAGGTACTATGATCGTGATCGGTGTACCTCACTGTCAAAATTGTACAAGATTTGACACGTGCCTTCCTGATAAGATTCTAAACAAGTTTGTCTAAAGCAACTACACCCAAAAACATCAAAAATCAAAGAAATCAGGCCACTTGGGTAAAACTAGCCTGACAGACCCAGAAACTGTAAAATCTTGAATTTTGGTGATCCAAATGCAAAAAGACTTGGGGGATAGCCTTAAAACATCAGTGTCTACAAGCACACCAATTTTGGTCTAATTTGGGCATTGTACTACGATCGCGATTGGTGTACCTCTGTGCCAGATTTTGACCAGATTTCATCTCTGAGATCCTCAGGTGTATATGAACATAAAAGTATACAGGACCAAGAGCCAGAAACCTCAAAATACCTGGCAAATCATCTGAGTATTGATCCAAGTCAAAAATTGATATACTGACATAGAAATTGACTTTCATCAGGATCATATACATCAATTTGGGTATCTCTCAAATCTAGGACAAGCCTAGGTATCTCTCAAATCCCAAAACAAACACCAAAGTCAAGTCAAACTGACAGATTCAGGAAAACAGACACTTCCAACCGAGAACTGGTAAAAGCTTGACTTTCTGGGGTTTGAATACAAAAGTATTTGGTGGGTAGCCTTAAAATAGCTTAGTGAACAAGCTGGTGAAGTTTTACCAAATTCGGGCACTGTACTACGATCGCGATTGGTGTACCTCTATGCCAAAGTTGACTCATTTTTGAACTGTTCATAGACCTAGAATATTTAAGATATCAGGAGTTGTCAAAACCCAAATTGGACATACTGTCAATAATCTGCAAGCAAAATTGTGTTGAAGTCGTTGAATCTGCTGACAATTGGAATGATACAGTAATCTCATAGCCATCAAGTGTATTCATTTGCAGAGACCGATCAAGTAACAATCCATGCAGTCGTGAGAGTTGGAAGATCACTCCATCTCCAGGTAAGAGGTTTGGATTCAATCGGTAATTTCCACTTTCTTCATGTTTTTGAGATCGGGAAACAAATCAACAACGAACACCGAAATTTAGCGGATCAAGCAAGTGTTTTATCAACGGAGGAGAGTGTAAACCAAGGTGTAGTACGACCGTTAGAGCCGATCCCTGAAGGAAGTATTTTCGATACTTCTTCAAGAGATCTTACGAGTATTTCATGAACACTTGGGACATTTAAAACTAAACGAAGAGAAAACATGGCAGCATGACCATCAAACCCTTCGGCCACAATGAAGCTATTGCTCATCAAGTATCAGTATGACAACAAGCAAGGTGCCAAGATCTACAAAGATGGTATGGACCGCTACTGTGTGAAATAGAAGATAGACCAAGTGAGTTCAAGGACTTAGTGCCTGTGAGCTATAGCGGAGATAGGTCCCTAGATGATGAAGGTATCATGTACTTGGTAGTCTTGAATCCTAACATTGTGGACAAGTGGTGATTGATGGGCACGAAAGCCAAAGTAGATGAGGAACCTAAGGAGAAAGCACCAACAATCAGCTTCCCTAATGCGAGGTTAAGGCGAGAAAACGAAACTTTGTGAGTCAACACAGAAAACGTCTACGTGGGGTTATATAAGTATAATAATGGAGAGGAAGATCTCTATTATAGATGCGAGGAACCCTACGTCGGAGAGTTGATAGAGTGGAAAAGACTTTATGTCTTCACCTACACAGAGGGATCAAAAATGAAAATCGTCTCATACAACAAATATGGAAGACGATACACAACAATCGATAAAAAGGAGTTGGAAGGATATACGCACTTTAGGGGACCACTCCACCAGTATTATTTCACTCGAAGCCCACTGAGAACAACACCTACAAATGTCATGCCAGACCCGATGGCAACAGGTGGAGAGAGGACTCATGTAGATGATTCTTTCAATCGACCTCAGTATTCTATGCCAAGCCCCATGGGAACACTACATCCCAGAGAGTCAATGGCAACGAATCGGGGTAGTGTGGTTCCTATCTCTGCACATACCACAGTAGGTCCGACACTCGCAGCCACACCATCACATTTGCCTCCTAGTAGTAGATCCATGGCAAGGGAACCAACGAGAGCAACCAACAACATCCATGATGTACGAGAACGATTAAGGCGAGACACGGGAGCATTGAGATGGTCGGAGACCATAGACGCATGAGGCCATCCTAGGTAGCAAAGTGCATGCCAAAGAAGTATAGAGGATTAGAGGATCCAAGTGCCCATGTGCCGCTCTTCAAGCAAGTCTTAAGATCAGAGCAGATCACTAATTTTCATACTCAATATGAGGGATTTGGGCTGACCTTGGAAGGGACGGCCTTAACGTGGTTTCAAACTTTTAACCCTGAAACTTGTCCGAATATTGAACATGTATTGCGGGAGTTCGTGGAAGAATTCTCAAAACGGGGTATAAAGCATAATACTGTATCATAGATATATGCTTTTAAACAAAAGGAGAACAAAAAAGTGAACGAAGCATCCTTGAGATTCAAGCAATACATTGAGAGGTGCCCAAGGAGAGAATTACCGCAGGACGAGAGATTGTATGTGCTATTTATTGAAGGACTTAGAAACGAAACCTTGAAAAAGGACCTTCACTTGAAAGCCTATAGCACATTTGAACAGGTTACAAGGGAAGCATTATATCTTGTTGATAATTGCAAAGCATATGGGGAAGTGTCAGAGGATATTAATTCAGTAACTAGTGGTTCTTCATCTATTAAGAGTGAACCCTCTACCAAGAAATATGCTCAGGCTTCTTTGATGCCGGAAGCTGACCAAATGATAGAGAAAGTAACGAAGAGAATGCAACAACATATGAGATCAAATCCGGTGATGAGATAGTCTCAGACAAGGAAATGTGACATATGTGGGGGGGATCATCCAATGCCGTGGTGCACACAACAACCGAAAGTACCAGTTGCGAATGGACGAGTACTGAAATGGTGCGCCATAGAGCAAAAATGGACGAACCATGGCACGGATGAGTGTTTTTACAACAAAAACTATGTGAGGGAAAGGCCGTATGGACCTCCAGCAGAACCACCCCAGCCACATCCTTCGAAATATCAAGTTGGGCCAAATGTGAATATGGTGACAGGAGCAGACAGACCTCAACCTGTGTTGGGTCAACAACCTCCTTTACCACAGGAAAATAGGGCCATGATTAGGTATGCTCAACCTTACGAAGTATCACCAGGAACAAATAATACACCTCAAATTTCTTATTACGAGGAACCGAATGAGCCTTACATAACTGAACCTGAACCACAGATGTACGCAGACGAAGCCTATCAAACATGGGGAAATAATGAGGGTATGGCACCACCAACGTATGTAGCACAACCTTCGAGGGATCAATATTTGGTGGACGAAAGAATGCTAATGTTCATTGCAAACTAGAACTACAAACCAAGAGGATATCCTAATAGGGCCGGACAACCCATAGGACCACCTCCTCAAAATCAACCACCAATTGGACCGTGCTATAACTTTGGAAGTACAGATCATTGGGAGCGTAGTTGTCCTTTCAAAGGCAAAAGAGTGAAAATTTTTGGGTTTTGTGACGGTTCTGGTGTGAATCACATACTGTCAGGTTGCCCAAGGAATCCGGACAACAAAAGACAAGCAACTATGAATATTGTGGGGGTGTTACCAAGTGCAAGCAGTGGATCAGAAACCGAACCCGTGATCCAAATCAATGTGGTAACCAGAGCCCAAGCCAAGGACTTAGAGAAAAACAAGCCATTGGAAGAAAAGGTCGAGTTTCCAATACCCACAAAAAACGAGAGTTTATCTGTGAGAACACAATGGAAATCCTGGAAGGCAAAACGAGACAGAATGAAAACAAGAAGGATAAAAACCCAAATTGCCATGCAAAATGAATTACATGAAACAAAAGAGCAATTGAAACAAGAGAGAGATAGTAAAACTGTTGAGGACAACAACAAGCCGAGGAAAGCATCCTCAGGGGGATCAGTCTTGTTCGAGAAAGTGCTAGAGCCTTTAGATGATCTATTACAAGCGTATGAAGCAAGGCTAAAAACATACCAAACCTTAGAGTAGAGATGAATGACTTATCCTCAACCAGAAGTGGAAACGAAGCGTTTGGAAATGTGTAAACACCTCATTGAAACATCCCAGACATTGATGGAACCTAATGCGATTAGAACCCCATAACAAGAAGTACTGATTCACAAAGAGCAAGAAAATCTGAAGATCGATGAATCAGAACAAGTAAACGGACCTAGGCCTGAAACTATATTGTCATAAGATCACCAAGTGGTGCCGAGCACCACTGATGATGCTAAGTCAATGACTATAATTCCAATTCCAAAAGTGGAAGAACCATGGCCACAACACTTATGGGAAACCATTAGAAATAGAAAGAATGGACTCCGCGACATTACAGTCTGCACCAATTCCCGAGATTAACATGAACAAGGAATTTTATGCAAGAGATATACAATCGTTGTATGGAGATGCGGGAACAGAGGTTTCGATGGAAAGCAAAGCTCAATCCCTGAAAACCCTGCCTTCATTTATAGGTGAACACGAGGCACAATCGGAGATAAGATTAGTTCCATCCCGGATGAGAGCTGTTCCACAAATGATTGACTCAAAAAGTCTTCAAGAGATGCTGTCGACACCTGTAACATGCACAATGACACTGTCAGAGCTCTTGAGAGTTAGACCACACTTATGGGAAGACATGGGAAAACATTTGAAGAACAAAGGAATAAAGATTCCTCTTCAAACAAACCCTACTGTAGAAGAAAACAAACGGGAAGGTCAACCCAAAGCCCAACTTGTGCCCATAACCAAGGTCGGAGATTACTGTGAAGGAGAGGAAGGTAATACAACCTTACATGTCGAATATCAAGATATAAATACGATAGCTATCCTCGACAGTGGAGCGGGAGTTGCGATTGCTACAAAGAAAATCTGGGAGAAATAGGGCCCTCCAGCTCTCAGAAAGACGAGAATGAAACAACTCGCAGATGGGTATGTAGAGAGACCATTGGGAGTCCTGGACCAAATAGTTGTAACTTCGTGTGGAATTAACTATAAGCACACCTTTGCTGTGGTAGATTCTGGAAAAACGAACAACTTTGACATTATTTTGGGGCGACCTTTTATGCGTCAACTCAAAATGATACAAGATTCGGGGTACGACCAAATTTATCTAAGGCATCAGGAGCTAATAACAAAAATCAACATGAAGGATCACAGCAATAGAGACATTGCAAAAACACCAGTGCAAGAATTTGATTCAACCACCGTGATTGGAAAAGAAATACCTACGTGGTTACAAACAAAAGCACATGTTAGGATGTGTGGAGCATCTGATTGTGGAGACTTAATCAAAGAGGAATGTGTGTTAAAAATGTCCGTAGAAGACGAGGCTTATCTCCCAGAACCTTTCCCTGAACATTTATTTGAGCCATTTGGGTGGACTCAAATATTGTCAACCTTGGATGTATGCGTTAACGAATGCACGCCTACAAAATTTTGTGACTATGAAGGATACGACCTAGTAACATTGCAAATGGCTAGTGTCATCCTTGACTCAGGATCAGATAGTGAGGAACAAGAAGAACCACTACGTGAGACTGAGTGTAAAAGAATAGTTGATGAGATATCTGTAGTGGACGATAGGAATCGAACAGAGGAGGAATTCACATACTCACTGAGCGATGACCTTCCATCACTGTGTGATGAAATCCAAATGATAGAGGCTGATGACAAAAGATCAAGTGGATAAGAGACGAATAGGAAGTATATGTTGAGATCGGACAGGTTTTACAAGTTTCCTAACCAAAAACCTAGTCGACAAGAGCGGTATAGATCAAAGAGAACAAGGAAATCAAGAGTGAATATAAGCATAAAACCATGCCTCTTGTCAATGACAAGACGGGATATCTAAGGCTTGTAAAAGTTGATGATTGTGTCAAAGACAAGGTCACTGGCCGGTTTATCAAAACTAAACCATGGAAAAACAACAAGAGGAACAAGCGCGAAAAGAAAACGACTAAGACACGTAAGGAGGGGGAAACATGGTCTAGAATGACCAAAACAGAGAGAAAAACAGAGTACAATAAGCTCATACGGACCCTCAAAGACATATGGACAACTGAAATGGAAACAGATGAGGACACGAATTCTGACAAGATGGATGTGCCGTCCCATTATAAGAAATATACCATACAAGATAGAAAAATCATAGTGCAACAACCGATGAGAGAATTGAAGGAACCTGGTACATCATACGAAGGTCCTGAAAAATCCAAATGAATAGATCTAGCGGAGCCATGAGAAGATCCAAAACCTGCATATATTGCCACGGATCTTATTGAAGAAGAGGAAAAGCTTTTGATAGCTACTCTAAAACAATATAGAGATGTGTTCGCATGGTCATACAAAGATCTTAAGGAGATGGATCCAAGTATCTGTCAACACATAATACCCCTTAAGAATGACGCCAAACCAAGCAGACAACGTCCTTATACTTACAATGAGACGTTTGTAAGGAAGATCAAGGAGGAGATAGATAAGCTGAAAGAGGCAGAGTTTATTTATGAAATTGAGCACACTGACTGGGTTCCACCAATTGTGGTGGTCCCGAAGAAAAATGGAAAGTTGAGAGTGTGCGTTAATCTCAAGAAGGTAAACATTGCTACAATTCGGGACAACTATCCCATACCCATTACTGATAATGTAATAGAAAGAGTGGCAGGAAAAGAAGCGTACAGGTTCTTAGATGGATTTTCACGCTACAACCAACTCGCAATAAAGCAGAGGATCAGCACAAGACGGATTTCGCAACTAAATGGGGCATTTTTGCATTCAAGGTAATGGCTTTTGGCTTAATGAATGCACTAGCCACATTTCAGAGGCTGATGGGTCATGCTTTTAAAGAATATCTAAGATAGTTCTTAGAAATTTACATGGATGACTTGTGCGTTCACTCTCGCGTAAGATTGGAGCACATAGAGCACTTGACCAAAGTGTTCAACAAATGCAGACTATATCGGATTTGCCTGAATCCGGAGAAATGTGTCTTCATGGTAAGACAAGGCAAAATATTGGGACATATAGTGTCCAAAAATGGTATTTCGACAGACATGGAGAAGATCAGCGTAATTGTTGCTCTACCACGATTAGTAAAGGTAAAGGAGATACAGGCATTTATGGGCCATTGTGGATATTATCGCAGATTTATCTACTCATACGCTATAATTGCGAAACCACTTTACGCGTTGCTAACTAAATTTGAGTGGACACATGAGTGCGAGAAAGCTTTTCAAACTTTGAAGCAAATATTAATATTCGCTCCAATTTTGAAGGCTCCGGATTGGGAAAACATATTCCACATCCACGTAGATGCATCAGCATATGCTATAGGATGCTTACTTGCACAACCTGGAGAAAACAACATGGATTTTCCAATCAGTAACTTCAGTAGACAACTAAAGAGTGCAAAGAAGAATTACATAACAACTGAAAGGGAGGGTTTGGGTATGATCTATGCTGTGAAAATTTTTAAACATTATCTACTTTCCAATAAATTTGTATTCTTCGTTGATCACCAAGCACTGCTGTACTTGGTAAACAAACCTTGCAGTACGGGGCCGATTGTATGATAGTTCATCATACTTCTTGAGTTTGACTTCACGATTGTAGTCAAAAAAGGAACTACACACCAAAGAGCGGATCATTTATCTAGAATGGTGCATGGGGAAAACCCTCTAGGAGTTGATGATGATTTTCTAGATGCATATCTCTTCAACATAGAAATGGTTCCAAGATGTAACGAGGATGTAATTCCTTTGTTGACTATTGGGTCATTGAATTTGACAAGACAACCATCTACCATTGTAGCATCGAGATCATTGGTAATGTTGGCTGGAAGGCTATACAAACAGGGATCGGATCAAATCCTTAGGCTTTGTGTTGAATCAAGTGAACATGACTTGT
Source organism: Adiantum capillus-veneris (assembly GCF_014529385.1). NCBI lineage: Eukaryota > Viridiplantae > Streptophyta > Polypodiopsida > Polypodiales > Pteridaceae > Adiantum > Adiantum capillus-veneris. The sequence goes on from NC_140953.1 coordinate 118,019,151, forward strand.
ATCTAAACCAGGCTCATGTACAAACAACGGGGATTCACAATGGGCATGCACAGACGTATCAAATATTGATGACAATGGGTGTATATTGGTCAAAAATGCAACAAAGTGTTCATATGTATATCAAATCATGTGTTATTTGCACTTTTCAAAAGCCGGTAGAACACGCGACTCTATTCAAATTATCTGTAGCACCCACATGGAGTAACTACATTGTATAATACCTCACCACCGGAATACTACCTGAAGGGATGAGTAGATCACATATCAAAACGATCACGAAAGAGGCAGAAAACTATGTATTGATTGAGGACAATCTTTACAAGAGGGGAAAAGACAATCAATTGAGAATGTGTGCGACGGAAGAGGAATACGTTCCTATCTTAGAGCAAGCACATGGCAGACAAGCAGGAGGACATTTCTCAGCTGACAAAACGGCCAAAGCAATTCTTATTGCTCGCATATGGTGGCCTACACTATTCATGGAAGCCGAAGAGTTTGTGAAACGATGTGATGATTACTAGAGGACAAAGATTCCTAGAGCACGAGATGACATGCCCTTGAGACCAATGATGGGGGCAAGAGCATTTGCAAAATGGGGAATAGATTTTGTAGGACCAATTGCGCCTCCTGGCTATAAAAAGCACGCTCAAATACATTATTGTGGCAACAGATTATCTAACAAAGTGGGTTGAAGTGAAAGCAACAACCAAAAATGATGCAAAAACGACAACACAGTTTTTATATGAGAACATTTTCACCAGGTATGGCTTACCAATAGAGATAGTGAGCGATAGAGGGACTCATTTTGTCAATGAAGTGATCAAATTCCTATTGGATGAATTCATGGTAATTCACAAGAAGTCAGCTCCCTATCATCCACAAGCTAACGGCCAAGCAAAAAGTACGAACAAGATTTTGGTGACTATTCTCACGAAAATTGTTAGTGAATCGAGAGCCGACTGGGATCAGAAGCTGCATTCAGCTTTATGGGCATATACAGTAGCTACAAAACCTCAATCGGAACGACTCCGTTCAACATGGTTTATGGAATTCAAGAGATTTTTCCACTTGAATTTCTTATCCCCACACTTCGGGTAGCTAAAGAATTAGAATGGACGGGCCATGACTTATCCAATCAAATAGATATCTTGGAAAAATTGGATGAAACTAAATTGAGAGCAATTGCATCAATCTACGCACAAAAACAAAACATGAAATCATTCTTTGACCAACATGTTATTAGTAAGGAATTTGCTACGGGGGATTACGTCTTAATGTATACCCTGAAACAACATTCCCGAAAACTCAAAAAGCGAGGCAATGGACCTATGTGATTCATGACATATCATCTAGCGGTTCCATTAAGCTTGCGACATTAGAGGGAGAGGAGATGCCTAATTGGATTAGTGGTTGTAGATTAAAGAAGTACAACCTACCACTAACCTCAGAGATGCTCGCCAAAATCCATGCTGCGAAGGAGCGCAAGGACAAAGCAAATGAGACAAAAGCTCAAGCACAGGAGGAAGCTAGAATCAGGATTTTAAAGCAGAAACAGAAATTACAACAACAAAGACTTATTCAACCAACAGATACGGCTCAAATTCCTCTTTCTATAATTCACACTGACGAGCAATGAGAAATAGGAATCGATGTTCGCATCAATGTCAGACTTCCGAATGGAAGATATCAAAGAGCATTGATTGACACAGGGGCAAGAGTCAATGTGGTCAACTTATCCACTTACAATATGCTAACCGATGAACCCCTAGTGCAATCCACACGAGATTTACAAGCCGCAAACAGGGCAACAATGCCAACATTGGGAATAGTAAACTTACCAATCAATATTGATGGAAATAGTTGTCCTCATGAATTTTTCGTAATGAAAGACGAAGGAATCAGAGAATCACTATGTTTGGGAGTTCCATGGATGAGAACGTACAATGCAGTTATCGAATGGTCAAAACATGTGCTGATGTACACACACAACTCTAACACGTACATGACTCCATTCGCCAAAATCAATCACTCGTGGCCGATTGTCCCTATCGACAAAAAGCAATCATCAGCCAGAAACACCGAAAACGGATATTTGAAAAGTATGGATAAAAAAAACCGTTGTGCAGAACAAATAGAGAGGGATATGGCTGCCCAAGTCACAGCTACCGACGATAGAAACACCATATCAAAGTCCTTCAGGAGCTAATCTAGAGTGGAAATGGAAACCAAAGCTGGAGACAACCAAAAATTCAGTGACAAAGATCGAATGGAGACCAAAAAGTCAACCCAAGAAGCTTGAACTAACAAAATGGCAATGGAAACCTAAGAAAATTCAGGAACCTACATTAAAATATGTAAATATGAAAAAAACTGAATACAAATGGGTTCCAAAAATAGTTTCCATAAAAAACCAACAATCAGGGAGAGAGCAATTAAACTGCAAGCTCTTCTGTTCCATAAACAGCTAGCCTCCCCATCCAAAGCCACTGAAAATTACATTCAGTCCCCACATCTTGCACAACACTTTGTTATCCAATGCATTGTCTCAAACATGAGGATAGGGCCACATTACACGAGTGTGCATAGACACAGATTTCAAAACCCATGTAGATGCACACAACCTTCGTCCGGGACGACTCAGTTTAGGAAGGGGGGAGTAACTGCGGAATCTAGCAGCAGTCAGGATCATTAAGGGGTCCAACGTGTATATATGTACATAATGCGTGTATTTGCTATTTTTTTCATTTTTTAGAGTTCAATTTCGAACAAATTTGATCAAAATCTGGTATTTTTAGCATTTTTATCATCCAGCCAGCATAATAATGAGCTGTAATGACAAAATCTGGAGCATTGGGATGCTTCTAGTGAAAATATATGCTTAGGGGTGAGTATAATAATTTTTGGCTAATTTTCACCATTTAATAAGTATTTTCAATTTATTTTGTTTGATTTTCGTTAATAATCTTCCAAAAATTAAAAAATATCGCCCACAGTGTCGGAATCAAGTTATGGAAGCAAATGCGAAAGTATCATGATAGGGTTATCAAGCATGGAAGATATGAAGCTAATCTGAAGATGTCGAATTTCAGCCTTGATGATCATGACCACATTTCGCTAGAATCGCATCAAATGGTCATACGACGCCAGAATGATGAACGGTTCGACTCACAGGTGGTATAAAAATTATCTCGGGATCAAAGGTAAGGAAAATCAGCCGTATTTCAAGAAAACCTCGGGAAGATATGGGTTAGGCAAGCCAAATTCTAGCTCATTGATCATTTTCACATTTTGAGAGAGAAGAAGAGAGCTTCTTGACCTAGAGCGACCTACCACATTTCTACCCCATACGGACGTTCGGAGCTAGCATTTCATACGAGATTTCACAGGTATGTTCTTTATCAAGTAAAGATCAAGTATATTATGCATGCAAGCGCGAATCATTGCACAAACGGGCGAATGGATCAAATCAAAGACAGATTAGGTCGAGTAGATCTAGGGCCCTTAGAGGCATTAAAACAAAACTTTTTCAAGCACAAAACACATCAATGTGCTCCCCACAATGTCAGGAACAAAGCCATGTGATCAAATCTCAGTTTGGTGGTGGTACAACGATCGCGATCGGTGTACCCCACTGACCAAAATTGGCACAGAATTTGCAAAAAGCCTCCCCTCAACTTCGCCAACAACCTGCAGGTGTCAAAAATTAATTTGGGATCTATGGTACGATCGCAATCGGTGCCCCTAGGATTAGATTTTGCAAATTTTGGCTTGGCCCAGGCTTAGAACTCAGTGACGGATACACTCTCTTGGATTTTCATGAAAAATGCACAAATTTTGCTCATAGAATGGGCCAAATTTTTCAAACACACCCAAATCGGGAAAATTGACCTACAAATACCAAAATTCGACTGAAAATTATGATGGATGGTTTGAAAGGCATACCTGTCCGACTAGGAGTCAGCACGGTAGTAGAAAACCCGAAATGGAGCTCAGAATCTCCTACAAGGACGGAGATGACCATTTCAGTCTCGAGTGATCACACAAGGGAAGAATTTTGTCGAACTAATGTCAAAGACTAAAAGGAGACTTAGAGATGCCCAATTATCCCATTGGTATCGAAAGAATGCCTGAAAAATGCACAAGTCTGGAAAATCTCCCAAGACGGGGTAAAAAGTGCCTGATCAAGTCAGAATCAGACAGCGGAGTAGGCTGATGGTAGCAACACATCATGGAAGTAGTAAAAGCTCAAAAACTAACATCAACTAACTCCAGACTCCAACCAGAATTTATCAGGAAAACCCAATATGGTTAGACTTAGTAAAATAAGGTCAAACAGTGAAAAATTGCTCTAATTTGTTCTTTTAAGCCCAAACTTGAAAATAAATCATCAGTGGGCTAGGCAGGCATAGGAGACTAAAGCCAAAAAAATCCCAGGTAGTACGATCGTGATCGATGTACCTCAGCATTAGATTTTGATAAAAACCTAACATATCTCTTGTACACATCTTGTTCAAGTCACACATCAAGCTTCAAGCCAATTGGACATCAAAACCCCATGAAAAATCAAAGTCTAGTCCAAAACTTCCTTGTAACCCAAAATTGGGACTTATAAACTCCAAAGTGGTTCAAATAAAAGACAGAGTGGACCAAAATGACCCTCTAGCTATCAGCAAACCACTCATGTGATCAATTTTTTTTTGGCCTCTGTGCTATGATCGCGATCGGTGTACCTCAGGCCCAGATTTGGCTGAGATTTCAATCAATTATAGCTCTAGTATTCCTAGTCCCACTGGTGAAATATGGACAAGAATGGATGAGATTTGTTCAAGTTATGATCAGTTTTAACTTTTGAACTGCTTTTTACTTAAAGTCTAAATGCTACTAGTTGCGAAAGGAAACTCCTGATAGCTTGTGATTCTAATGACACAGAATGCCTTGCCAAAAGCAAGCAAGGCAGTGGACAGCATCACCATATGAAGTGGATGAGCTCTCTACAAACAAAAAAGCTCACATCTCGGATGAAACACTAGCTTAGATCCGTGCTCACATTTTCATTGCAAAGTTTAGGGATGCTGATGGTGATATGGTAAAGACAACTATCATGCCACGGGAAATATGAAAGCTCCACCGAAGGCCGGAGGTCACGGAAGCCGTGCGGGCTGTTTATTTGGAGCAGTTTTTCAGATTGCAGCCATGGGGAATAGACTACATGAGGGCCCACGAGCTCATGAGCTTGATACAATATGATGGGCAAGCAATGCTCACCGACAAGGATGGTTCAAAGGTAAAAGTAAAGATCACAAAAGAAATCATAAACGAAGCTTTGCACTTCCTTCGAGGGCAACACGACTTACAGGCAAAGACCAAGTCACTGGATAACAAGAAGGCATTTATCAAAGAAAAAGGAAACAAGTATAAGTACAGTGACATGATATATGGTGAGCTGGAGTTTCCAATGATTGATCTCTCAACATTTCAGGGTGCAAAAGCCTCCTTGCTACACCGAGCCGATCCCGCACATTGCAGTGGTCATGGCTTTAGCAACAACTGAAAACAGAACCATCCGATGCGATTATGGTTCTTACATATTGGAGAACTTGATCGAAGCAAATTTGAAAAGCTCGGCAAAGAACAAAAGCTACATGAGTGCAGGGCCAATGCTGACAAGAATAGCATACCAAGCTTTGGGCATGATTGAAGACCTGCCGACGGCCAATTCTCAAACGGCCTTGATTCAAAAAGCAAAGCTGGTTGCTCACTCAGTAAGGACGACCACTAGCGCAACATCATCACGCTCGGCCAAGGCATCCAACAAAAGCTCAAGTGATGAAGAAAAGATGGAGACTGAAGACGAGGAAAACTCTCAAGGGTCAAAAGACAAAGGACCATCGAAATTTGAAGAAAGCAAGGAGGAAGACACCACCACACCGCTTGAGAAAAGAAAAAGGGAAAGAAGTACAGTGCCGTAGTCCGACCTTCAAAAAGCATATGCAGAGGCCCAACAAAGAATTGAGGAAAGAAGGACCAAGTTGCGGGCTGACAGAAAGGCAAGGGCTACTGCAACACAACAAACGGAAAACAAAGATTCAAGAAGGAAAGACAAGCAAGAATAGAAAATGCAGCTCGCACACGGGTTGAAAAACAAAGGTTAAAAGCGGAACAAAAGGCTGCAGAAGTGGACATTTCTTCTCAGTCCACTGAAGGAACAAAGGAGAAAGAAGCGACTGAAGATAAGAACCAAGCAGAGCAATTAAAGAAAGCTCAAAGAGAGAGGCATGTGGAAGCACGACTGACGGCGGATTTGACTCGCCAAAGAATAATAAAGATTTTAAAGAAAAGAAAAGCGGACGCGTCTGCTTCACAGCCAAGGGAAGATGCATCAAAAAAGAGGCATGTACAAGAAGTGGAGAAATCACACCTCCTCCCTCGCCGAAATCCCCTCCTCCTCCTCCTTCTCCATCAACCAAAAAACCACCACCTCCTCCTCCATCTGTTGCTCACAAAGAGTCTGTGCCCCCTCCTGCAGCAATAGGATACCAAGAAGCCTATTAGGCTGTGGCTGATTTTGACTACAGAAAAACCTTGCAAGATCTGGAAAAACAATTTCGATGCCAGCACGTGGTGCTAGAAGAAAAGGAAAGGCTGGTACATGAGGCTCAAAACATGCAAAAATCTGGACAAGAGGAGTTAGAGAGCCTGCGGGCACAACTGGAGCTCGCAACAAAGGAAGAGACACTGAGCGACAGCACGCTTAGTCTCTGATCAAAGACCTGGTGGATGTCAGGACGGAGTTGACATCCAAGAAAAAGGAATGCCAAGATTTGACAGCAAGGGTAAAGAAAGCGATGGAGCAGCTTGATTATGAAAACGCAAGGTTCCAGAGGATTAATAGCTCATACCTCACTCTCAAAAGTACTTTAACAACCTTAATGGCGAACCAAGAACCTGCTGGGGCATTGGTATCCACATCAGACAATGCTGCAGCAGTGAACACCCTAGCGGCGCTGAAAGGGGAGCTAGAGCAAGAAAAACTTCAAAGACAATTGCTCTTATCAGGAATGATGGCCCAGACGACGGCCAACGAGTAAAAAGTGAAGGAGCTGGAGCAGCAACTCGCACAAGCAAGGGCCGAGTTAGAGACTCAGAAGCAGATCAGTGACACCTTGTTGAAATAAAAAGAAGCATCGAGTTCTCAACCGCAAATCAGAATAGAGGAAGCCCAAGTGCAACCGCAACTGCTGCCAGGACAAGAAATGCCTTACTTTCCTGAAACATCACACTAAGGAGAACAAGAGCAAGGATCAACAGACGCAAATCTAGACATAAGAGACGATATAACTCAGACCATCAAAGACATGCCAGAGGGACCAACAAAAGATTACATGATATACAAAAAGAAGATAATGGAGTTAGCGGCCCTGGCGTCTTACAACCAGAAGAGCAGGTGGAGGGGTTTGGCCGTGAGTACCTATATTTTTCCTTGATATGATACGAAGAAATCCTATGGAAGGAGAAGATGTGGCAGACCCTGCCACGAAACAAAGACGGGGGTTACGAAGGTGTAGCACTGATAGCTGAAGAAGCACAGGTACTCATAGACAACCACCCAAAGTGGAGGCAGAAGTGGCTGGACAAGCGGCCACAGGATCTAACCAACTACCACAATGCTCCTTAGCACATTCAAATAGATCCTACTTTCTGCCTAGTCCTTAGAAGACGCACATGGAAGGAGTTTGCCACATGGAAAGGCTCGAGGCAGCAAAAGTTGAACTACCCAATCCTGACAGTGCAAAATCCTCATACAGTAGCCTATGTAGTCAACACTCTGAATTCGACAATCACCTTCCTGCGGGATGTCCCTGACGTGTCCTGTCAGATGCTGGTAAAGATAGCCGGAATGATCGTCACCTGCATCCAGGTGTTCAAAGACACTGAAGGTGACGATCATCCGTGGAATCTGTTCTTAGAAGGGCATAGAGGAATTTGCTGGAATTTGCAAGACTCACCACCCCGACATATCCCGATGACAATGTACTCTAGACTCATGTACCTGCCATCACATTACTTGCAGACATTCAAGGAGGCCTTCGTCACAGGTTTTTTCGAAATCAACTCAAGAATCTTTCATCCTATGGTGAAGGACCTCAAGGCACGGTATGTAGCATACCAGCACACATTAAGTGAAAATCCTTTCAGACAGCATCAAGAAGCCCTAGAGGCTGTACTCCGCATGTGAAGATTTTCAGCGACACTTGCCTCCTTGGAGCCCCATCAACGACCAAAGCTCTGAACATGCACGAGAACATGCAAGGATAAGAAAGGGGGGAGTGTTTGTCGGATGAAGCAACGAAGCAATGGTCTCCAAAGAAAGAGTCACATTTTTTCAGGGAATCTACGTTTTTGCGGAAATCTTGACCTTTTGTAAAAGAGTTTCTCTAAGCCGAGAACTTGTAAAGAAAATTTTGATTATTTTTCCGAGAGCAATTGTATAGTGGAGATCCAGTTAGAAGTTTAGGACTTTTTGGTCGGACAAGCCATTTGTAAAGAACTAAACTATAAAGGTCAGTTTTGTAAGTTTGAACAGCGTACGTTTGAGAGCTCTATCTTGCTCCAATTTGTAATCTTCGCTACTGTGGCTATGGTAATCCGCAGTTAGATTCGTTTATTGCATTGTGTTCCTCTTACTTTGCTCTTCCATTTAAGTGTAATCATTCAAGATTCGGTGTAGGTTTTCAACTACGTATTTGGAGCCTTAAATCACTGTTTTGAGTGCTTATATATGTATTTAATGTTGTTTTGACTCTAGGAGAGGCTTTAGGGACCCTAAAACGACCCTTTAGGATCACCTGTTCACTGTTTTTGTTGACTTTGGGATGAACAATCGGGATCTTTGTACCTCTCCAGAATGCTGTGACAGTGATAGAATATGCTCGTGATAGTCCCCTATAGCTTCCCTTCAAGTTTCGTGCGAATCCGATATGATTTGCATGGTAAACGGGCGTGACGACTGTAGAGCTGTGTAGAAGGACATAGGCAGATTACTTGGCTTTAGTGCATATGATTTGCTTGAAGAGTTAGTAATTGCATCTCATCGAGTTCACTTCATTAGGAATGACACCCTAGTGAGTTTCCATGCCTCATCCTGGCCGCTTCCCTTGTATTGATATTTTATGTTGATGCGTGAGAGCTATGCTATGGACGTCCGTCGCGGCGACCAGCAAACACCCTCCAGGATGAATCATCAAAAAGTGGGTCAAAACATCGAGCTAGGCTATGGACATGCAAAGCGTCGTTTGGTTATCACGGCCATTTTTACCTATTTTCACCCATATGACAAAAATCTAGGCATACAAATCCCATTCTTGGCCATTGACATCCAATTATAGCTCAAATCCAATCTTAATGTTGTAGACACTATACTCATGCTATGTGCATCCTATCATATGAGTTTCAGGTCATTTGGGCACAAAAAATATCATACGTGTATGATGTCTCAAATCTCAAAATTGACCATCTGAGGTGATTTTGACCCATCCAAAAATCTTACCATATGCTCATGAGTCCAAGCCACAAGCTTTAAGCCATTTGAACCTCATATACCCAAAATATAGCCATATTACCATTTCAGAGTCTAAAAAGCATTGTCATCACATGCAAATCAACCACCGTCTTTGCATCATACGCCTCCACTTCTAAGCTCTTTACAACACCCAAACATTTTACTTTTTAATGGTTTGCCAATTTGATCCAAAAACTTGACACCCCGGTCACTGTAAGACCCATATTCTCAACGCATGAGTGTGTTATGACACATATTTGGGCTCCACCATCAACATAACCTTGTCCCATATTTTTTCTTTTGTGCCACGCATCTACTATCAGACAAATATCTGGTAGCTCATCCATCACCAACACCTTCACCGAACCTCTCTCACGTTCTTTCTCCATTGAGTTAACCATTCTCTTCCACTGTCCCTTTAGCTTAGGCACCATATCTATATGCTGCCCAAAAGTAACATCTTCTTTCCTGCTTGTCATAGATACTCCTTCAAGTCAGTGACTTAATTGCCCATCGCCTAGTGGAAAATATGAAACATGAAACTTGTGACAAGCCCTTCTTTTTCTCTTGGCCTTGACATCTTTGCCTTCATGGCTCTTTCCCTTCTTCTTGCTAGGACCAGGGGCACTTCTTCCTTCCTTATCTTGTGTGGTCCTCTTCCCAATAGGCATCACCAATGTATCCTCCAGCTTTGATGCCTTCTCCAAGGTGACCACACTTATCTCTTTTGTCTTTCCCCTTTCCTCTTGGGTTAATCCACTAGTTCCTTCTTCTCCCTTAATCTCAATGCCATAATCATTTGACCTAGTTAGCACTTGTCTTGGCAATGAATACATGTCCCCCCCCATCCTTGGTGGCTTATTACATTGCGGGCTGATGTGGCCCAACTCTCCACAATTATAACACGTGGACGTCTGCCTCCAGACTCTACCATTGCTTTGTCCAACACCATTTGTCACCACGCGATTAAAGGTAGCAGGGGTGTTAGTTAGACAAAAAGGCCTAAGTGTAAAATTGTAATACCGAAACTTGGTGTTGAAGGTGATCTTGGGAATGTATTCCTCCTTGATCCTAACCTGGTAGTAACATGACCTGAGGTCTATCTTGGAATAAATTGAGGCTAGGTGCAAAGTAGTATCAACAGTGGTGGTTTTAGGTATAAAGGTTACTGGAACTTCAAGTGAAACTTGCTCTAAAGGGTTTTCAAGTCTTTCAAGGCCAGTTATCGGCACAACAGTAGGAGAAACTCGTTCTCTCAGCTTTCGACGGGGTGGCATGGTTACTATCTGCAATATCATATTCTTTATTTAGCAAGAGAGACTAGCACAATTCTGAGACAGAATTCTAGCTTGGATAAATAAACATCTTTTCATGAGGCAAATTAGATGCTATAAGTAGAAGTTTACTTTCAAAATCTGGAAATAAGATTGGACCATACTATACCTCTTTGGTTCCAATCCCAGCTTTTCTCTCATCATTGAAATCCGTAAATTATTCAATACTTGTACATGTCCCCATAGGGTTAAACGTGTAACTCAATTCGATCTACATGTTCTCCATTTCTTAGTAGAAATGGCACTTTCCTTAGGAGAGAAAAGTTCGATAAAGTGTCTCAACATGACTAACATATTCTCTAGTTTGGCTATCCCCATTCTTTTAGGACTATCCTGTAAACTTCTTTTTCATGAATATTCCAAGCCATCAGTAATTTCAAAACGAGTCTTGCTATATATATTTATAGCTTTATCTCTGGCTAATCACAAGAACTTCTTAGATTTCTTCATTACTACTCAAAATTATCTTCCAATAAATGTCCCAAAAATTAATTCTTCATGTGGCAGCTATTTTACCAATCTTGCTCTTTATTACTAAGCTTAAGGGAGAATGAGAAGTAAAGCTCAATAAAATTTACATCCATGCCACTTTCATGTGTCTTCACACAAGTGCATGCGTCTTCATTCATTTATGCCACTTCCATGCGTCTTCGCACAAGTGCATTACCTATTATTTCACAAATTATTATATCGTTCGTTTCCAACTTTACTCACTTTCCCACTTGCTTAAATCCCAAGAACAAGGATAGGTTTCTGGAATTAAGAGATCCCTAAAATGTTCCAGCATAGTGAGCCTTCGCTCTAGCGTAGCAGTTTCCATCCTCTCATAGATAATCCGTTGAATTTCTCATAGCAGATCCCAAGCCATCTTGAAAATTTTTGAATAATTTTTTGGAACATCAAGACTTCCTTTTGTAATATATTATCAAAATTTGCGTGTAGAATAGATTGAGTTGTTTTTCCCTCATGCATTAATCCAAAACTCCAAGGTCCAAGATTCAAAATTAGGCTTTGATACCACTTGTGAGGGCCATACCCAGACTCGACCCTACTCAGCTCCCTCAGTCCTCCAGACCGTTCTAGGGAATGACGTAGATCTATCTGCAGGTATCCCTCCCACTTGGGACCGACACTCAGATAGGACTCCGTCCTATCTCGAATGCCAACCCAAGGGGGTACATCCCTTCATTCAATGATTCTATCCGCTTCTCATAATCAATCTGTCCTTGACAGCTTTCTACACCCAAAATCATGGTCCTTAGTCTTGATTCTCTTGATCTTTAACTTGAGGATTTGCTCTTGCTTTCTTGTTCTCCCTTGGTTCATGGGGATAACCCCTTTTTCCTGACATGCAGGCATGGCAGTTATCACTTTCCCCTAAGAAGAGGGATCTTGCAATCCTACCTGGTCTCGCTCGTCCTCGGTTACCCATTTTTATCCCACGTAGTCCTAGCGTTTAACATAAAATTTTTAAATCAACATCCGGCCATCTGACCCTCCGAATCCGCCCACCCACCGAACCATTTCATGAAAATCCCTTCCCAAGGTAGTACTCAACTACTACAAAATCAGGAAGACAACAATCTATTAGACATCATCAAACAACAAGCAGCATGCAATCTGTTGCATACCCTCGTTCAGGGAAATTCATTTGGTTGTTCCCACCAGATCTTTATTTAGAAACTTTTAATTCATTTCCTTTCCTTTATCTGCTATAATTAGCTTGTAACTAGTTTCCTAACTAATCAGGCAACACATTTATTTTCAACCAATTCATCTTGCCTCCCCATTCAGGCCAAGATAATCGGTTACAAGCCATCAAAATGGAAACACCTTCACAATATTTCCCAGAATTAAGTGTTTGGGAAAGGCTCATCAAGTAATTTAATCATTCCTTCCTAAGTATTTTATTTCGAGAGGTATAGCACCATCTGGTGAGACAGATGCAAAGGATAGCCCCTATATTCCTAGCCTTTCTAGTTCCTTTTTAAGCAACCAAGTCGAACAAATTTCCTTAATTAAATTCACATCATCCTCCGTGAGTATAACCTTCTCATCCAACTATTGGCATCAGGCCAGACCCAGATTATGGTCGATTTCCAATAAGATACCACGGGTACTTCACTCGGCCATGCAAAAATAAAACAAACCCATTCATCCCTTATCCCTCGGGCATGAATGACCTAGGTATAACAACTTTCCGGTGACACTGCCCTAGCCGAAAAGGGCCAATCTCCGACAAGTTCTCCAAGAGAATCCTCTCAATGGGCCGGCCTTTCAATCAAATTGACCCCAAGAAGATCCATCTTGGTTTCCGGTCATTTCCAGACAATCTTCAAAACTCCTAGTTAAATCTATGTTTTGCAATGGGCTATCCCTATCACCTCTCAAGATTCCTTTTTAACTCCTAGTTGGTAATTTCCAGGTTCTTTCATTTATCAACCTTAATTCCTACTTTCATTAATTATCTATCAGCCAAGTTTATTTAGAAAATACAAGCGAGTTTTTGCCATAGGCATTTGATGGTTAATGTCTCTTAGGAAATGTCAACTTTTTTAAGTTCAATCCCCGTTTTGTATGATTCTCACGTTTTTTCAATCCTTTGCCATCCATGGGGCATCTCCATGGAAGCTTGTAGAGTTTTCGGTTCAAACAACACGAAGATCAATTCCGCGAAGTTATCTCCTATCTCCCCCATCCCGTATTTGCAAACAAACTTGAAATTGATAACTTTAGAAATACTCTTCAATACCAAAAATTGAACCACTTCTATCGAGCTTAGACAACTACTCTTTTCTTATGGTGCTTAGTTTTCCATTTAGGAAGGTAGAAGGTCATCCTATAATTTATGAGTTTTCGAGCTTTTCATAAAAGCTTAAACCTAAAATACAAGGTAGTTACCAAAGCTTACACCTAAGTGCAAAGTTACCATTAATGCTTAGCTTAAGAGTGAAAATCTACCTTTGAAGATTAACTTAATGATTCATAAATACTCTTAGCACACTCAACCTTGAATTGCGAGGTTTCCATTAAAGCTTAAACCTAAAATACAAGGTAGTCACTAAAGCTTACACCTAAGTGTAAAGTTACCATTAAAGCTTAGATTAAGAGTGCAAATCTACCTTTGAAGCTTAGCTTAATGATGCATAGATACTCTTAGCACTTAACCCTAATTGTGAGGCTTTCATTAAAGCTTAAACCTAAAATACAAGGTAGTCACTAAAGCTTGCACCTAAGTGTAAACTTACCATTAAAGCTTAGCTTAAGAGTGAAAATATACCTTTGAAGATTAGCTTAATGATGCATAGATACTCTTAGCACTTAACCCTAATTGCGAGGTTTCCATTAAAGCTTAAACCTAAAATACAAGGTAGGCACTAAAGCTTACACTTAAGTGGAAAGTTACCATTAAAGCTTAGCTTACGAGTGCAAATCTACCTTTGGAGCTTAACTTTATGATGCATAGATACTCTTATCACTTAACCCTAATTGCGAGGTCTCCATTAAAGCTTAAACCTAAAAATGCAAGGTTGTCACTAAAGCTTACATCTAAGTGCAAAATTACTATTAAAGCTTAGCTTATGAGTGCAAATCTACCTTTTAAGCTTAACTTAATGATGCATTGATACTCTTATCACTTAACCCTACTTGCAAGGTTTCGATTAAAGCTTAAACCTAAAAATACAAGGTAGTCACTAAATCTTACATCTAAGTGCAAAGTTACCATTAAAGCTTAGCTTATGAGTGCAAATCTACCTTTTAAGCTTAACTTAATGATGCATAGATACTCTTATCACTTGACCCTAATTGCGAGGTTTCCATTAAAGCTTAAACCTAAAAATGCACATAAACCTTCCTAGTATTAAAACACATGTGATGCATGGTTTTTAGGACCCCTTCTGAAGATGCAATAAAGGCACAGTCAGTTGTTGGGGAGATGAGGATACTCTAGTCCAAGGGATCTCGAAAGAGAAGAAAAATCTACTTCACAAGCACCAAAGAGTAAAAAGTGCCATGGATAGAAGATATGTGGGAACGAGCTCTTATGCATGCCTACAACCTATATCTTATAGAATAGCCCATTCTAGGTGTGAATTTCTAGTGAAATTTACACGAGGATGTTCATGTGGACTCACAGCACAGCATACTCCGTTTTCACTTTTTTACCGACAGTAAATATTTTTTACCTACAGTAAATATTTTTCACCTACATGGTAAATACAAATCACTTTTTACCTACAGTAACTTTTTTTACCCATGGTAAATATTTTTTACTACACCATAAGTATTTGGTAGGTAACAGTTCACTGTTACTAGAAGCAGTGATTGGGCATCAACAATGCAGTTACAGGAGGAGAAAAAGGGAAAATCTTATGGTAAAGGTGAGTCAACAGGGATAAAGACTTTTGAGTTGAAAAGAGACATGCTGATTTTTTCAAAGAATACATGTCAAAAGAAGCCATGATTGAGGATTTTTTGAGAATTTGATATTCATGAGGACCCAGCTGCCACCTCCCCCCCGCAGGTCCCCCCCTGACATGTGTAGAACCTCCAGTTTCAATAGCCACCTTACCTGCTCTTAAATGCTGGTCAAGGCCTTATCCCCATGTGTCACAATCAGAAAAATCAGCATTTACCCTCCCCTCTCACATCACTCTAGAGAATATCTTGATGGTGACATATCAGGTGACCTCAATCTATTGATCACCCTAAGCAAAAAGTAACCCCAATCAACGGATTTAAGCATGTTTATCCCTAATCATAAACCCTCTCAGAAACCTATATAAGGAGGCCTTATCTCACTCAAAACCAACACTTCACCCACTTCACCAAGCAATGAAGCTATGATGACATTGCTCACAACAAGGAGCTATGGATGGAGCTCTACTCTCTCTCCCTCTCTCTCTCTCTCTCCCTCTAGTATGCTACATTACTAGCCCTAAAACCTAAATAAGGAGTCTTCTCTCATGCTCCATGGCCACCATCCTCGCCATCATTCTCTAAGGTATTGATGTGTTGCTAGTAGGATCATACCTACTTGCTGGGTTGATTGTTTTTGACAAGGGATTATACCATCCTTGGCTTGCTTCTCTATACCGTTGTTATGTATGATCAGATGCCGTTGTATTGTTAAGCTGATGTCTTGTGTATATATATGCTACATAAGGTCCCTAAGCTTTGTTTCTATGTGTTTTGCCATATGTTTTGATACCATCATAATGCCGGAAGTCTCACTTGCCTATGTGCACTATGTGTGAGGTCCCTAAACCTCTTAATTTAGGGTGGTGCCCCCTTTGTTTTGTTCTTTGCTTGTTGCATGAGGCGTGGTTTGTGGAGTGTGCATGAGTACAGAGGCCACCCGATTGCACTACTCTTTTTCCCGCCATCATTTTGGTGCCCCCACGGAGGAGGGCTACACAGACCTTCAGTCCACAAGCAATGAAGATGTGCAATCTACAACATGGACGAATGGCGTGAGGAGTTTGCAAAGTGGAGAACAGAAGAGGAGGAGGCTTTAGAGGCCTTAAAAGCTTTCATCAAGGTCTTGTTACCAGGTTGCAGTGTCATTGAAATTCAAGAAGTAAGTTCTTCTACATGCCTTGTTCGTGATCGTCGCCAACGAAGGAGAGTAAGAAGAAGAGCTTGATATACCTCTCCTCTCTACCTATGAGTGCTCCAGAAACCTCCAACGCACACGAGCTTGAAATATTCTACATCAACATACACGAAGGTAATGTGACACACATTAAGGGAAGAGAAAGCATCACCAGACCTCTCTTTCCTGAGGAGCCGACTAAGAGGAGGAAGATCACCTCTACACCTAAGTGGCCCAAGGCCGCAGCGCGTGCTCAAGCGTAAGGTAACATTTGGCTTAATCTCATTAATAAGGGATTACATGACCACTACAGGCAAGAAAAAGGCTAGTGAGCAACCAACTTCAACCTCCAACTTGCAACCACGACTCTCACCCCTAAATCCTCCTGAAGCAAAGAGGCGAAGGCTTGCCTACAAGATTGCCGCCCGTCTGCGAGTGCTCCCAGTGCACTTTGTGAATCCAGACACCACCAATCCCAAGCCAACCTCCTGTCCGCGTGAGGATCACTTTGGATATTGTCCAAAGTGCTTTGGAGACCGGGAGAAAAGCCTCCCTGCCCTACCTTTGCTGCTAATTTTCAAGAAGTTATCTCAATCTAAGGAAACTATCTTAGTTGATGATGTGCTGCACATTAATGGTGTCACTTTCATTTGTCATGCTGATTATGGTAATAGCCTCCAATTGTTGCTTACTAAAAGGCTCAGCATTGTACAAAGTGTTGCCATCACGCCTTACGTCTTCACAGATGCATCATAAAGAGTCGAAGTGATCCGAGGTGCTGACCTTCTGTGGCTGATCAGGCTCATTGGTCCCAAGGTGGTGCAACTAAGCTAGGCTCTTGTGTGTAAGTATGGATGCCAATAATGAGAATGATGATCCCCGCATGTTTCCTTTCCATTTTGTGCGTCATATCCGTGTGAATATTTGTATTGATAGAAAAATATTTTATCAGCAAAGAATAGCCCTGTTGTTTGGAGCCGAGAGACTTGGGGAAATCTTGCGCTCTCCTCATCCTGTCATTCTACCCTTACTAGACTATTACCATTCCTTTGATGTGTCGATCTTCATCCTATTTTGAGCTAAGTTGTGCTAAAGCTCCAAATTGTAATTACCATACTCTATTTTAAAATAAATTGGAGCTGTTTGTGTAATTGTTTACTCTCTCACTTATGGCCTTCCCTAATTTTTATGGTAAGCCTGGGGAGGTTGCTCCAGACTTTTTGGATAATTTGGAAATGGCCTTTCTGGTATCGGGAAGGGATGACGAAGCTACTAAGTTAAGGGCCTTTCCTTTGGTCTTGAGGGAAGGTGCAAAATTATGGTATCAAACTTTGGCACTTGAAGAAAGAAGAGACTGGGAGTCCTTAAAGATGGCCTTCATCGAAGAATTTCGCCGCCATGAGCCTCCAGAGGAGATATGGAGACAGCTCTTAGAGCTACGCCAAACATCACCCAATGACTATAGAAGCTATGAAGGAAAGTTTTCCAACCTGTGGGAGAAATGGTGTGCATCACTAGGTGAAGGAGAAAGGGCGCCAGAATGCCTAAAGAAGGACTGTTTCCTGGCAGGGCTTTACCCCATCCTTCGAGAAAAGGTAAAAGGTAAATTCCCAGATACCTTTGATAAAGCTATGACTTATGCAAGGGAGAAGGATAGGAAGTTAAAATTCCAAGCTCAAGTACAAGGGGGAATGGAGCCTCCACCGCTAGCTCAACCTACGGCAAGGGTAGTAGCAGGGACAGGAGCAACAGACCAAGAGTCCTCTCAAGAAGAATTACTTCAACAAATCACCAATCAACTAGAGAGCCTGTCCATCAATCTGGTTCAAGGTGTAAGGGCTCCCTAGCCAGGAAATGAACGAAATAGACAAGAAGGACAAAGGCAAGCACGTGAGTACATTTGCTACAACTGTGGAGAGGTAGGTCACGGCATGTATTATTGCCCCCATCCACGACGCTATCAAGGAAATGGTAATCAAAGACGGCCTCCTCGCCAGCAAGTCACTCCTCCTCGAGCTAGGCCACTAAATGGACAAAATGCACACGTGGCTCCACCAATCCAAATATTGAGACCCCCTCCTCCACCACCACAAGCACCATCAGAGATCCCTCCACTACCATCGGGAGGGGAGGACATGGCTGTCTCTGTCATAAGTCTTGACAATGGTAAGGATAAAGGGAAAGAAAAAATGGAGGAAGCTGTTGCCATGCCAATAAAGAGAGTTAGGAGACAAAGAACTGATAAAATGGAAGCTTTAGAGCCGGATAAAGGGAATGAGGGTTCCTCCCAAGTGATAGGAGACAAGAAAAGGAAGATTAGGTCAAGGAGGCACATAGGAGTAGAAGACTTTCCACTTGGGGTAGGATCCATACCTTACGACCTGGTAGCAGATGTGAGTAAGCAAGGACCAAAGATTTCATGGCAGAAACTCCTCCACCTTTCCCCAAAGATGCGTAGAACCTGGTCTAAGATGGTCAGCACCAGGAGGGCTAAGGCAAAGTCAGTTGGGTCTATTAGTGCAAGAGGCATGAAGGATATCGTGCCAGTCATTGATGCAGAGATTAAGAGTCAGCGAGTCTCCAATGTATACGTAGATGGTGGAGCCGAGATTTGTGTTATGACAGAGAAATTAATGCACAGGTTGGGTTTGGAAGTAAACGAGCAAACTTCCTTACAAGCTAAGATGGCAAATAATGTAAGGGTGGCTTGTGTGGGAAAGGTTAATGGAGTGAAGGTTTCAGCTTTTGGTGTGGCAATCTCAATTGATGCTTATGTGATCCCAACTAAGGGGGAGGGCTATCCGCTAATCCTTGGAAGACCTTGGCTTATGGCTATGAAAGCTAGGCAAGATTGGGAGACAGGTTCCCTTGAGTTGCGACCAAATCATAAGGTAGGTGGCAAGCAACAAAAAATTGTGTATGACATGAAGCAGGGTAGACAACAAGACCTAGAGATGGAGACTTCTATGGATGAATGGAGTACAAGCAGTTGCTCTTCATCTGAGGAGGATGCTAGCTCTTTGGAAGTCATGGGTATAATACTGCGAAACCCAGAAGGAGAAGGTGGTCAAGACTCTCTAAACAAGGAAGAAGCCACAGGCTTAGAGGAGATGCTAGCTAAGGACCTACTAGAAGAAGAGAGAGAACCCTATTTGCAGGTACTAAAGAAGCATGCTGGCCACTTTATAACTGATTACGAGCACATTAAAGGAGTGATGGTAACCCAACACCATATCCAATTAAAGGAAGGTGCCAAACCAGTGGTGCAAAGGCTAAGGAGATTAGGGATAGTGCAACAAGATGCACTCTTAAAAGAAGTAAAAAGATTACTCAAGGCAGGATTTATCTACCCAATGGAAGATTCTGAGTGGGTGTCTCCAGTTGTGGTAGCACCAAAGAAAAATGGGAAGTGGAGGGTATGTGTGGATTACAAGCCTCTAAACGCAGCCACAAAAAGGGACCATTTTCCTTTGCCTTTTCAAGATGAAATACTAAATGAAGTGGCTGGTCATGAAAGGTACACAGTGTGTGATGGGTACTCAGGCTACTTCCAAATCAAAATTGTAGATGAAGACCAAAGAAAGACTACCTTCATAACACCTTGGGGGTGTTTTGCTTATAGAGTTATGCCTTTTGGTTTAACTAATGCCCCAGCTACTTTCCAGAGGTTTATGAACTTGGTGTTCCAACCTTACTTTGGTAAGTCCATACGAGTCTTCATTGATGATTTTTGCATTTACAGCTCTAGGGAAGTACATCTGTCCAAGGTTGATGAAGGTTTCACCCGTCTGGCCCAATTGGGTGGGCAATTGAATAAAGACAAGTGCCACATAGGTGAGAGCAAGGTCACTCTACTAGGCCATGTTGTGTCTCAAGATGGTATTGAGGCTGACCTTGAAAAGGTAAAGACATTGTTAGCTTTACCTACTCCTTCAAACGTGAAGCAACTAGTCTCCTTCATTCAAAAGGTTCGCTACATGGGAGGATTCATACATCTCCTTTCTCAGGCAATCTATCCTTTGCAGCAGCTCACTAAACACACTACATTGACATGGAGTGAGGAGGGTGAAAGGTGCTTTCAAGAAGTTAAAACCATTTTGAGCTCATTGCCTATCGTCCTACAACCCACATGGGGAGAATTATTCTATGTAAATCCTAGTGTAGGTCCAGAAGCTCTAGGAGCTGTCTTGATGCAAAAAGACCCAAAGACATCTCTCATGAGACCAGTCTACTTCTCTAGTAGAGTGATGACAGCTATTGAAAAGGGTTTCAGCGCAACTGAGCAATTGATTCTAGCTCTTAAGTTTGCAGTGGAGAAGTTTCGGGCTTACTTACTTCTGAGACAATTTGTGGTGATCACAACTGAGGAGGTTTTTCCATATGCCCTACAACACATGGAATTGTCTCAAAGAATAGCAAAGTGGGTGGTGCAGCTTCAAGAGTTTGACAACACACTACAAGTAGAGGATTCCACCCGTGCTTGTTTGGCAGATGTCCTCACACAAAGGTGTTATGAGAAGGCCAAGAAAGAGGCACCTAGTAAGGTACCGCCTATCCCGGAGCCTGAAGTTCTACTGGGAGCACACAGTCTGTATTTTGATGGGGCTTATAAGAGGACCAAAGACAAGTCATCAACAAACATAGTAATATTAGGTCCAGAGAAGGAGAAGATCTTTGCAAAAGGGTTTCATCTAAAAGAGGTTCATTCTAACAATGAGGCAGAGTACCATGCCCTTGTTTTAGGGTTTCAATGTTGTCTTTCTCAGGGCATCACAAAGCTAAATGTTTTTGGTGACTCCATGTTGATTGTTAAGCAAATGGTTGGTGTATGGGCCTGTAAAAATGACAAATTGTCTGTTAAGATGGGGAAGCAAAGGCCTTGTTGAAGGGTTTTAAAGAAGTTCGAGTACACTTTGTACCTAGAGATCAAAATCGAGAAGCAGATGCCTTAGCAGGTGAAGAACTACAAACTCTCATAGTAGGTGCTATCCTTGTGAAAAGTCCTTTATACCAGGGAAAGGAGGAGCTTCATGATTTACTTTACTTTCTTGAGCATTGTGAAGCACCCTCTGGTATAATTAAAAGTGAACGTAGGTGGTTGGCAAAAAAGGCTACCAGCTATAGCTTAGTGAATGAGGAATTGTATTGTAGAGGGAAAGATGCTGTCTTAAGGAGAGTTCCTGCATCCCAAGAGATAAAGGATATTTTGTTTAGTTGTCATGAAGGTGTGTGTGGTGGCCACTTTGCACAAGAGATTACTAGCAGAAAGATTTTACAAGCAGGGTTCACGTGGCCAAGCCTCCATCGAGATGTACAACATTGGTGCCGCACATGTGAGGTTTGCCAAAAAGCTGGACCAAGGCGTCTTACCCATGAAAATCAGTATCCAATCAAAACCTATGGGCCATTTGAAAAATGGGGGATAGATGCAATAGGGCCACTACCTTGCACTCAATCAGGGAAGGAATACATTATTATGGGGGTGGAGTACATGACCAGATGGGCAGAAGCTCGTCCCACAAAGCACATCACAGCCAAGGACGTGAGTGATTTCATTTTTGAATGCCTTTGTTGCCGTTTTGGCACACCTTTGGAGATTCTCTCGGATAGGGGACTGGGATTTCGAGCTGATTTAGTCGGGCAATTGATGAGCAAGTTAAAAATCAAGCGCAGGCACTCTACACCATACTACCCTCAGTGCAATGGTCTTGTGGAAAAGGTAAATGGTCTTATATGTAAAATCATCACTAAGCAAGTGCATTTACATCCTAAGGCATGGGACAAACACCTAGATGCAGCACTTTGGGCCTACAGAACATCCTTTAAAACATCCTTGGGGTATACACCTTTTCACTTGGTTTACGGGCAAGAGGCACGATTGCCTATAGAAGTGGATATCAAGAGGATAGTCAAGAGAAGCAGGTGGAAGGAAGGATCATCGATTTGGAGAGGTTAGGGCTAGATCGAGAGTCAGCAGTGAAGTACTATGTAGCCCAGGCAGAGAAGAAACGAAAGAAGCTCAATCGCAACCTTGTCAAGAAAGGTATCAAGGAAGGTTCTTTAGTGCTCAGATACGACAATCGCTTTGATCGCAGGAAGGATGGTAAGTTCTTGCTTAAGTGGGAAGGCCCTTTTGTAGTGATAGAGAGGTTCTCAAATGGTAGTTACCAACTAGGTGACCTAGATGGTAAGGTACATCACACCCCGGTAAATGGTTGGCGATTGAAGGCCTACCAATGTCGTCTTTCACAACCATAGGCTAGTGAAATCAATGCTAAGGATGGTTCAGAGGAGAGCTCATCATATTCGAGCTCCAACTAAGGTAACAATCATGTACATAGTCGTTTCAAAAAAAAAAAAAAAAGGAAAAAAAGAGAAGAAAAAAAAAAAAGAGAATGCTACCAGTAAAAGTGGATATTGACAATGGATGGGGTATGGATTTCAAGGGTCTAGGAGACCAGTTGTTAGTCATGGATGGATACAATTATTCATCAGAAAGGACTAAACAGGGTGCATCAGCCAAGAAAGCAGTAACATGGCAAATTCAATTGGTACCAGGTGGGTAAGTATTCAAGAGAACCCTATTGTAGCACAACCTACAACTAGAGGCATCAAATACCTCTAGCTTAAGGGGGACGGCTATATGATGCATGGTTTTTAGGACCCCTTCTGAAGATGCAATAAAGGCACAGTCAGTTGTTGGGGAGATGAGGATACTCTAGTCCAAGGGATCTCGAAAGAGAAGAAAAATCTACTTCACAAGCACCAAAGAGTAAAAAGTGCCATGGACAGAAGATACGTGGGAACGAGCTCTTATGCATGCCTACAACCTATATCTTACAGAATAGCCCATTCTAGGTGTGAATTTCTAGTGAAATTTACACGAGGATGTTCGTGTGGACTCACAGCACATCATACTCCGTTTTCACTTTTTTACCGACAGTAAATATTTTTTACCTACAGTAAATATTTTTCACCTACATGGTAAATACAAATCACTTTTTACCTACAGTAACTTTTTTTACCCATGGTAAATATTTTTTACTACACCATAAGTATTTGGTAGGTAACAGTTCACTGTTACTAGAAGCAGTGATTGGGCATCAACAATGCAGTTACAGGAGGAGAAAAAGGGAAAATCTTATGGTAAAGGTGAGTCAACAGGGATAAAGACTTTTGAGTTGAAAAGAGACATGCTGATTTTTTCAAAGAACACATGTCAAAAGAAGCCATGATTGAGGATTTTTTGAGAATTTGATATTCAGAAGGACCCAGCTGCCACCTCCCCCCCGCAGGTCCCCCCCTGACATGTGCAGAACCTCCAGTTTCAACAGCCACCTTACCTGCTCTTAAATGCTCGTCAAGGCCTTATCCCCATGTGTCACAATCAGAAAAATCAGCATTTACCCTCCCCTCTCACATCACTCTAGAGAATATCTTGATGGTGACATATCAGGTGACCTCAATCTGTTGACCACCCTAAGCAAAAAGTAACCCCAATCAGCGGATTTAAGCATGTTTATCCCTAATCCTAAACCCTCTCAGAAACCTATATAAGGAGGCCTTCTCTCACTCAAAACCAACACTTCACCCACTTCACCAAGCAATGAAGCTATGACGACATTGCTCACAACGAGGAGCTATGGATGGAGCTCTACTCTCTCTCCCTCTCTCTCTCTCCCTCTCTCTCTCTCCCTCTCTCTCTCTCCCTCTAGTATGCTACATTACTAGCCCTAAAACCTAAATAAGGAGTCTTCTCTCATGCTCCATGGCCACCATCCTCGCCATTATTCTCTAAGGTATTGATGTGTTGCTAGTAGGATCATACCTATTTGCTGGGTTGATTGTTTTTGACCAGGGATTATGCCATCCTTGGCTTGCTTCTCTATACCCTTGTTATGTATGATCAGATGCCGTTGTATTGTTAAGCTGATGTCTTGTGTATATATATGCTACATAAGGTCCCTAAGCTTCATTTCTATATGTTTTGCCATATGTTTTGATGCCATCATAATGCCGGAAGTCTCACTTGCCTATGTGCACTATGTGTGAGGTCCCTAAACCTCTTAATTTAGGGTGGTGCCCCCTTTGTTTTGTTCTTTTCTTGTTGCATGAGGCGTGGTTTGTGGAGTGTGCACGAGTACAGAGGCCACCCAATTGCACTGCTCTTTTTTCGGCCATCAACATGGATTAATTAAATCCTATTAGAAATAAAGATTAACTCCTCTAAACAAGAGGAAAATGGGGTTGAATTCCTTCTTGAAGAGATGTGAGGCTCAAGGAGGAAGGAAAGGGATTTAGGATGAAGAGGAAGGAGAGAGGAGCTTCTTCACAAAACCCTCAAGGGTTTGGCCTTCAAGAGAGGGAGAGAGCAAGAGCAGGTTTAATGGAGACCTTGATTTACTTAAGCATAATCTTGAGCATGGCAAATATGCAAGTAGCTTAGCAATAATGTGGACGAGACTTTACTTTAAAATGAAAAGACAATGATATTTCAAATAAGAAATTACGTCATCCCTATATTTTTCCAAAAAGATTAAGATTATTTTTATACTTCTTCGTCAAAAGCTGTATGGGAACTGATCTAGATCGGGAACTGGGAGAAAAAGGGACTAACTTGAGTGAAAGATAAAGTTAAGAGATAAGAACTAAGAAGAAAATTGGGGTCCAATAGGAATAAAGAAGAGAATTGGGATCCAATAGCATTTGAGAAGAGAATTGGGGTCCAATAGGAATTAAGAAAAGAATTGGGGTCCAATAGGAATTAAGAAGAGAATTGGGGTCCAATAGCATTTGAGAAGAGAATTGGGGTCCAATAGGAATTAAGAAGAGAATTGGGGTCCAATAGCATTTGAGAAGAGAAATGGGGTCCAATAGCATTTGAGAGGAGAATTGGGGTCCAATAGGATTTGAGAAGAGAATTGTTAAGGCGGTTACGCCGCTAGCGGAAGCTAAATAGCGAGAACTCAACCAACAACAGAATTTGTCAGACGAGGACGGAGCTTGACCCGCAGGCGCATGGAAACAACTAGGTGGGTGTCAAATCACCTACTCGACCTTCTAATGACAATCACTACTAAGGAAATCAAATCTAAGTTCTAGAATACGCAAGTGACTGAAATCCGTACTACGAACGAATGCTATACGAAACAGGATCTAGAATCATCGAATCGATCTCAAACTCAAGGGGAAGTCTAAACACTAGGCAAGAACAACACCCAAAAGACTTGAACTGCAAAATCAACCTATAACCACTCCGTGCGGCAAACGCGTATGAAGACAGGCCAAAAAATACAGGTGACTGAAACTTGACCCCGATGGTACTAATGTGTAGCTCTACTCGTTGTGGTTCTATAGATATGCTGCACGCTCTATTCCGACACACGAGTTGAAAGAAAACTCACACCGAAGCTCGTAGGAACTTACCACACGTAGAAGCTGATAGCGCACACTCTTGCTATCTGTGCGTAGCTCTCACCGTTGCTAACACAATGGCGGTGACGCTTCTCCAATGGCGGTCCCGTAGCTCGCGTAGCAAAGAAGATAAGACTCTCTCTCTCTCTCTCTCAGACACAGTCACGGCGCTCAAAAACTCACTTTGATTAATAATTGAATCTCCTTAGGTTACAAAACTTTGGCTTATATACCTCAGCCTTGGAGGTGAGAACATCTCTAATTATTTACATCAGCAGGTGAAATTACTTCGGGATTACAAGGTGGAAACTCAATTGAGTCCCGTTACTTAGTGAAGGGCTCAAATCAAAATTAATGTCGGAAAGACATTTATTACAATCAATGGTTACAAAATGATGGGTGTGAGCAAAAATGTGGGTGTGATCCTCTGCTGGCTCAACACTCCCCCCTTCCGCGTTCATGTCGTCCCTAACATGACTTTTAGGCTTGGTCAATAGAGTCCTGTCGTCTTGAGCATCTGCAAATGTGATTAGTAGCGTAGGTTGCCGATGGTCAAGGTTGGGCCGAATATTTTGCTTTCGTGAGTGAAAAAGCGGGTGTAGAAAGCTTCTTCGAATGTTTGCATGTGGAAGCTAGGCAAAAACATAATTCTTTGGTATAAGAGATGTAACACCTTTGGTGATGGCTGGAATGAAAGATCATACATCATATCCGTCACGGTGTCGGCCGTCGATAGTAGACTCGAGGTCGTGGCTTTATCTGGCGCGAACACTTCAATGCATGCTAAGAGAGTCCTGCAGATTTTCTTTAGCATCTGACACGAAAGGTCAGGAGAGCCAGTAAAGAGTTTGATGGTGCCCGTTAGGGTTTTCACCATGTAGGCTTTACCTATTCTCTCTCCTGCCTTTGGTCCTGGCATCCTTGGGTAATTAAGCCAATTTGGCTTCTTTTCTGCAATCCTGCCATGCTCTTTCCAGCTTCTGACTCTTGGCACCGGGCAGAAGGTTGCATCCTCCCGAATCTCCTTTGGAGCCTCTACCAAGTAGATGAGGTAGACTGGGTATTTGTTCAGCCAACCTTTCCTCCATCTAGGTTGAGAATCTACAATCTTCTTTGATTGTTCATCTTTTGTGATGTCGCCTTCGTAAAGAGCGACATACTGCTCCTCCTCTATTCTCTTTTTCGTCTTTATCACTTCAAATTTCATCAGAGGGAAAGGCAGGCTGGGTTGCATCCACTCTTCATGGAGCACTTTTGTGTCTAAACCTTGAAGTCTAATGGAGATGAGGAGTCTCCTTTCCCATTCCATTTCCGCCTTGGCACTTTCCTCTGTTGACTTTTCTATTTGGTCCTGGAGCCTTTGTTCTTCTTCTTCAGAGATTCCTGAAGTTGAGGCCACTTCTTGAACTGGGGCTGGATCTTCAATTGTGGTTGCCTCTCCAGTTTCTGGTAGCTCTATGGATGCTCCCCCTGCTTCTTCTTGTGGTGTCTCTGTTTCTCTTCTTTGTTGCTCTTAGAGGTCTTGGAGCTGTTTGCGGAGGGCCTCATTTTCTGTCCTTAGTGTTTGGTTTTCTGATGTGAGCCTCTCCTTTGCAGCCAATGATCCCTCCACCATGTGCAATCTTTGCACTTGCTCTAACCTTAGCTCTCTTTGCAAACTTCTGACCTGATCTTCCAGAGCTGGTACGAGGGCTCCCTCTTGTTCTGTTCCTGCTCTGCTAGCTCTAGGGGTGGTCCTGAGTCTCGTGATTGTCCTTTCTTGAAGTTCGACTCTTTCCCTTAGCTCAATGAGCTCATCCTTGGCTGCCTCCAGCTCATCTTCTATTCGCTCCTTTGCTTCCTGTGAACTTGTTACCTCTCTTGAAGCTTCGGCTAGTTGGAGTATCAAGCCGTCTCTCTCGTTTTCTGCGTCGTAGAGTGATGCTTTATGACTTTCAGATTCAGTCATAGCATTCTCTAACTTCTTCTGCAGCGCTGCTTCCTTTTGTTTTGCTGTCTCGATTGCTACTTCCTTTGCTCTGGATCTTTCTTTAATCTTGCTGAGCAGTTCATGCACCATGTGCATGTCTTTTTCATCTTCATCTGTCAACTTGACAGCTCTTTCTGCCACCACCTCCAATGGCTTCGGCTCTTCTAGTATGTTCTGTTCGTCCATTTTCTCTGTACTCTCCATTGTACCCTTTGTCTTTTCCTTCGTCCCTTTCCGATCATCCTGTTTTCATAGGGATATCCCATAAACTGCCTCCAGGGCCTCTTCTTCACTGTATCCGATCGCTACCAGATCCTCATAATCATCTTTCTTTTGCTGAACGGGATCTATCTCCTTTCCCTTGGTCCCGGCCTCCGGCTTTTCCATAACTTCTGTTTCTATTTCTATTGTGGTCTCCTCCACAATAATTTCCGTCTTCTTCGGGCTTGGTACATCAGTAAAGGAGGGCTGATTGTCCTCAGTCATCTTGGCTTTCCCTTTGTTTGCTTGCCCGTCTTTCTCTCGAAGTTCAGTAGACTCATCTACTTCCTTCTTCTCCTTGTCATCCTTTTTCAGCTCAGCTTTTAAAAGCTGTACTTCCTCTTCAGTATAAGGCTCGACAGGTTGCTGCTCCAGTATGGCCTCCGACTCCTCATAAGCTCTAATATATTGATCATATTGATCAACATGTGGCCTGGCTGAGCTGGTTCCGACTTTAGTGGGGTCTGGCACCCACATTTCTTCAAAGTCCCCCTTTAGAGCTCTTTCCGCTCTAAACTGCTCCACCAGCCTTTCCATTCTTGCGGCTTTTTGACTTTTGGTTTGCTTGGGATCAGCCTTCTTCTTCGCTTTCTTCTTTAGCGGCTCGTCCACAGCCTCTTCAGTTTCTGAAACTATTTCTAGTTTTCGGCGTGCTCTTGTGGACGCCCTCTTGGATACTTCTTGCTGTTCTTTCTCTTCATCGGCTTCTCTAAGCCATTCATTCTGGGAGGGAACCCGTGGCCCTTGATCCCTAGCTCCAATAGCTTCATAAGCTATTCTTGTTAGGATTTCGCCTCCTCCTATGTACTTTGGCTTCTAGTTGTGCATGGCGATTACTTGCTCGTGGATGTATTGAGCATAATTCACCTCTTTTGGCATGTGGCTCTTCAGTGCCCATGTGATGGTTGTCGCAATGGCATGGGGTGGTGTAGTATACTTCTGCGGTCTTTTACTGCACACATGGAAAAACTGGTTGTATAATCGGCAAAGGGTTGCCGCCCGTTGATTTGCCATATCTCCGTAGGTTGTATTTTGTTTCTTTGATCCATAGACCTCTATGGCCTCCCTTCTTTCTCTGACAGAACTCCCTTTGTTGTGCAACATCAATGCATCTGCAATGAGCTGTGGAGTGATCTGTACTTCAACTGTTTCTCCATCCATGGCTGTCAACGTGGCTTTCCCATCCTTCTGAATGGATGTTGCCAACTCATACACTCTTCTTGTGTCTACACCTGATGGTCTCGAGGTGAAGAACCTGTGTAAGTCAGCCTTTTCCAGGATTTCGCTGATGTTCTCTGATCTGCTATAATCCACTAATTCTCGTGGGATCATAGGTACATCGACCGATTGCCCTTGAGGATCTCTGAAAGTCCCCTGGTAGATCTTTATTCCCTCTTTTTCTAGTACTGCTTCCTCCACCCAAGTCTTGGTTGGCTTGAGGGTTTCTGTGGGAATATCAAAAGGTTCTGCTTCTACAAGAGCATCCTTGATGGTTGGTCTTTTTCTCTTAGTTGCCGATGACTTAGCGGAATCCATGGATCCTGTAACTCCAATTTCAGAAGTTAGCGTCTTTTCAGTACTGGAAGCCGAAATGAAGCTTTTAACTATTCAAATGACTTGAAAATTGAAACATGAGCTATTCAGGGCCTAAGAATGCAATGTAGGTGAAAAAAATATGCAAACTGGGCTCAAAAATATGCTTGAGACATCATACGCGTATGATGTCTTTTGTGTCAGAATGACTTCATATTGGTTGTGCTTGTAGCTGATAGTGTATACATGAGTATCATATGCTTGGATTTGAGTTTGGATCCCATTTGGTCAAGTTTTGGCCAGTTCAGTCCAGTTCAGGCTCTTGGCAAAATTTTGAAAGGGAATTGGATTTTATGATCCAAATTGGGTAAAACTTGGTGGATTACTTTCAAATGGCATGTAGAACACTTCTGTTTGGCGGTTGAAGCCCTGAAGTGCCAAAATCACATAGTGAGACATCATACGCGTATGATGTGTTTTAGTGCATTTTTGGACCAATTTTCTCTATAAGCTTGGTTTTGGCTTTAGATAGGCTTATTCAGTGGATTTATCAAATTTGGATAGAATTTGGACTAAAAATGGCTCTGGAGACATCATACGCGTATGATGTCTTTTTCATCAATTTTGCATGGGATTGGTTCTGTGGACTCTCCATGTGCTAGTGAAGGACCGTTTATACTCAAATCTTGGTTTGGACTTGAATATGTTGGATTTGGGACAAAAATAGGCTTTGTATGAAGGATTTTCTCTTAATTGGGATAATGGGGTGATCCACTTGACCAAATGGTTCCAAACTTCATATGTAGCATGTATTAGATATATATAATGGATGTACGATGACAAATGAGCATTTTTGGCTCTGTAAGTGCAAATAGACATCATACGCGTATGATGTCTTTTGTGTCAAAATGGTGCTTTTTGGTTCCAGATAGCTTGTAGATGTGTTAATCAACAATCCTACAAAGTTTCAATGAGTTTGGAGTTATTTTGACCAAATTAGGACCAAAAATCAATTTTATGGCCTACTTTGCGTCTTTTTGGTTTTCCTTGGGTTTTCTAACTCCAATTCTCATGATACTTGGTTCATAGGATGTGATTAACATGTGGAATGAGGCTATGCACTCAAATGTTGAAATGGATGTGAAAATTATGCTGTGAGACATCATACGCGTATGATGTCTTTTCTTGAAATGTTGGTCTTTTTGTGCAAAGAATGCTTTGTGCTAGTGCCCTAAGCCCTGCTAACTAGTTTTCAACTTAAAAAGTCATCAGTTTAGCTAAAAAGCCCCCTTATAGGCATTTCAGTCTCCGAAGTCGTCTTTTTGCCTTGGAGTTGAATTTCTTCAACTTTTCTTCTCGAGAGTTGCATTTCCAGCTCATTGGATATGTTGTGAAGCCACCTATTTGGTTGAACTTGACTTTGGCTCCCCGTTCTCCATCTTTCTCCATTTGGTTGCCCGAAAGCGTCATTTTCACCATCGGTAAGTGAATCAGCTTTCTTTTGGGTTTTGCTTGCAAACATAAGTCATCCATGTATATTTGAAGCTGCTTGTGAAGTTTCATGTAATTTGGTCGTCAATTTTAGCCGTTATGCCAAAATGACGCTTTGTGTGTCCGCAGCCGACGAATCGGTTGTTCCGACCTACTTTTCTTGATCCAAACCCGGAGATACTCCAAGGTTGCATTGCCCTCGATGTTGTTAAGCTTCCTGAGAAGTTTTGTGTCGTTCCGACAACTTTTTTCTGTTTGCCTCTTGCAGGCTCCGTTGACCTAGGGTTTTTCCAGTCGTTCTTTCTCGAGCTTTGAGTGCTAGAAACTCATCTCCTATACTAGGGTGACCCACCTCTAAGTTCTTGCAAGGTTTGGTTAGGCGGTTGTGCCCCTACCTAGCGTTCCTCCCCATTCCCCGTCTGCTCTTGTTTCTTGGTTTTGGTGAGTTTTCGCGACAAAAGTTAACGATAAGCATCAAAAGCTTATGGCAACGAGTCTACCTCTCATGTCTGGTGTCCTCTGAGCTCTCGTAGCAGTCGTAGAAGGCGGTAGAAGGTCGGATGCTCCTGTGTGCTCTTTGCTCTCTCCAAGAAGGTAATAGTGGAAATGAGCTTGATAGTGAAGTGAAAAATACTTAACTTCGGGCTTCCCGGATCACTTGTTACCAAATTTGACATGTGCTCCTATCTCGTTGTGAAATGCACTTTAGGATT
This sequence comes from Adiantum capillus-veneris, assembly GCF_014529385.1. Lineage (NCBI taxonomy): Eukaryota > Viridiplantae > Streptophyta > Polypodiopsida > Polypodiales > Pteridaceae > Adiantum > Adiantum capillus-veneris. The sequence goes on from NC_140953.1 coordinate 118,051,021, forward strand.
TGAAATTTCTCAATTTGGACTCCGTTTGATCTGTTTCTGAGAAATCTGTCCACTTTGCCAAAATTCTGTCATTTCGGGCTTTCCGCAACTTTTTCAGAATTGTACCCCATTTTTACCATGGGTTGCCCTTGTCATTAGGATCATCACCGTCTATTCTTTTCTTTTTTCCGATCTCATTTCACCTGCTTTTTTACTTTTCTTTTATTTTTATTAAGAAAATCATAAAAAATAAAGGAAAATAGCAAATTGAAGCCAAAAAATTCCAATCATACACGATAAATAGCTGGTAACCCTGTGTATATGAATATACACTTCTTTGTGATTTCTGGACTTGGATTACCACTTTTTTCCACTTTTTAGCTCCAAAAACACTCTTATTTAGTGATATTTACACATCTAGAGACCCAAATTCATCATTTGATCTCTTCTTGTTGCAAAACAAGGTATATAAGGGCATAAATATTATCAATATCCGCAATCAAACATAAAAAATTGCAAAATCATATAAGACACTGCCCTTGTAATATAATTTTTGTTTTTCTTTGTTTTTTCCGCTTGTAGCTGCTTTGTAGCTCCTGTATACCTCCCCCCCTCCTAGTCTGAGTCCTCTCGGATTATATGAAGTGTCTGTGGGTGAAGCATTGTAGTTGTTTTGGTCATAAGTTCCCAATGCAATTGTAGAGCGATGATACAACAGTCTTTCCAATAAAGCTGCTCTTTGTTTGATTGATGGATTGGTGGTCGGGTTTTGGGTTGGTTTTGGCACTTCGGTAGTAGAATCAGTAGATGGATTCTTCGTTACCTTGTTGTCTTTTTTCACAATCCAAATCTGCTTCCGCTTTTCTTGTGCTTGCCACAAACTCTTTGCGACCCAAACCTGCTTTGTTCTGTGTGTTGATTTCCTCGCCTTGAAATACCTATGAGTTTTCGTTGATTGTATTGAAGGAAGTTCCTGTTTACAAATCTTTGGGATCCAAATTTGCTTGCTATAGCTTTGTCCCGTCATGAACTTCTTTGGAATCCAGATCTGTTTCACTGTCCTTGATTGTCTGGAATCACTCTGTTGTCTGGTATTGAAGACTCTGTTTTCCACCTTCGTGTTCTCTGGCACAGCCTTTTTTGGCCTCCATATCAACTTTGACTCCGTTTTTTTCCAAGGTTGAGCTGTTATATTATTGCTTGTCTTCCTTATCCACTGTTGAGAATTCCTCGACGAAGAGTAATCCGGTTGTATAGAAACTTTTGGTTGCCATTGCTTCTTCTTTTTCTCTGGTTGTTGTTTATCTTTGTCTTTGGATTCGTCCTTTGGAGTTGGCTCTTCTCCTTTGGTGAACTTAACTGATTGACTTTCACCTTCGTATTTGATAAGCACTGAATTAGAACTCCAGTCAATCATTGCATTGTATTGCTTCTGCCATGGTTGTCCTAGCAATAATGGATGTTGTGTAGCTTGGTCTTCAACCACGTAAAACATATGAGGATACACATATTGGTTAATCTGTATATGTAAAATTGTGCATCCGACAGTTTTGATTGAATTCTCAGAGTAACTCTTTAACTCTTGCTTGGCAGTTTGTAGTTTAGTGTCATTTGTCAATTGTCTATACAAACTGAGTGAAAGTAGGTTAGCTTGAGCTCCTGAGTCCAATAGTGCTCTGGCTTTGATTTGGTTGGTTCCTACTTTGCATTCAACGATGGGTTCTTCTTTGTCATTATCCATTTCTATTATACTGACTGCGTTTATTCGTATTGCTCCTTCGTTGCGCTGTTTCTGACGCAGTAGTCTTCTTTTCTCCATTCTTTCCTTCGCCTCGGCTTGCGCTTCCTCCTCAATCTTTTTGTTTTTCTGGACACGCAGCTTTTCTTGATGTATTTTAAGAAGCATGTCTTGGGTTAGCGGCAAAAGATACTTTTTCACTCTGCATCCACTAATCCAATTGGGCATTTCTTCTCCATCTAATGTAGCAAGCTTGACGGCTCCACTTGGTGATAGATCTTTAATCACCAGAGGTCCCATCCCTCGCTTTTTAAGCTTCTTAGCATGCTGTTTCAGAGTGTAAACTAGGACATAGTCCCCAACTTTAAACTCTTTAGTCCGCACATGCTTATCAAAAAATTCCTTTTGTCGCCTTTTTTGAGCGTAGATGGAAGCTACTGCTTTTAGGTGAAGCTCATCTAGCTTTTCCAGGTCATCTATTCTATCAGAGAGCTCGTGCCCTGTCCACTCTAGATCCTTAGCCACCCTTAAGGTTGAAATCAAGAATTCTATTGGTAAGATAGCATTTAGCCCAAAAACCATGTTATATGGGGTCGTTCCTATTGATGTTTTATATGCTACCCTATATGCCCATAATGTTGAATGCAACTTCTGGTCCCAGTCAGTTCTCGACTCAGATACAATCTTCGTAAGGACCGTGCATATGGTTTTGTTTGTTGCTTCAGCTTGTCCGTTTGCTTGTGGATGATACGGGGCTGATTTCCTATGGATTACCATGAATTCATCTAGAAGGATCTCTATCACTTCATTTATGAAATGTGTGCCTCGATCACTCACAATTTCTATTGGCAATCCATATCGTACAAAGACGTATTCATATAGAAATTGTGCCGTGGTCCTGGCATCTGCTTTTTGAGTTGCCTTTGCTTCGACCCACTTTGTTAGATAGTCTGTAGCCACAATGATGTATTGTGCATGAGTCTTATATGCAGGAGGTGAAATGGGTCCGACATAATCAATCCCCCATTTTGCAAAAGCTCTTGCCCCCATCATTGGTCTAAGAGGCATATCATCTCTTTTAAGTGGTACTTTGGTCCGCTGACAGTCATCACACCGTTTAACGTATTCCTCAGCGTCCATATGTAATGTTGGCCACCATATTCCTGCGGCTAAGACAAGTTTTGTTGTCTTATCACCTGAGAAATGGCCTCCATCTACTCCTCCATGAGCTTGCTCCAGGATTATCACATACTCAGACTCTGATGCGCAAATCCTAAGCTGGTTGTCTTTACCTCTCTTATAGAGTTGATCTCCTATTAAAACGTAATCTCTAGCTTCTGTCTCTACAGATTTCCGACGAGCTTTTGACGTTCCTTCTGGGAAAGTTCTATTTGTGAGATATTCAACAATATACTGACTCCATTCTGGAGCGATCATTATCTGATATAATGTCGAATACTCGGCTGGCGGTTTTGATGAACATACAATACATACGGTGACATATTCATGTACGCTTTCTTTCATTCCTTGCCAATAGACTCCCAATTGTAACAAATTCCTATATGTGTTCCTTCTTGAACAATGAAATGCACATTCCTGAACATGTGCTTCGCGCAGATATAAACTATATTCCTCAGGATTGATGCATAGTCGTAAAACATGATCATTTCCCAATTGATACAACCTTCCTGCAACCAATTGAAGATTCTTGGATTGCTGAATAGCAATATGTTTCAGGTTGTATTCTCTTCTATCAAACTCTCCTCCATAGGTTAATAGGTTAACGACATTTTGAGACCACCTCGGTATCATTTCTATGTTGAACAAGTACGCGTCTGGCATGTCGTCATCTACTCCTATAGGGTCTTCTCCATTCGTCAATCGCGAAAGATGATCAGCTCTAAGATGTGTTTTTCCTTTCTTTACTACTACCGTGAAGTCGAATTCCAGTAAGATAATGAACCATCTCACTATTCTCCCGGTATTGCATGGTTTATTCACTAGGTAGAGCAAGGCTTGGTGATCCGTAAAAAACACAAACTTGTTGGCTAGAAGATAATGCCGAAATTTCTTCACAGCATAGATCATTCCTAATCCTTCTCGCTCTGTTGTGGTGTAATTCTTCTCTGCATTGTTGAGCTGTCGACTGGCGTAACAGATAGGAAAATCCATGTTTCCTTCTTCTGGCTGAGCCAGAATACATCCTATTGCATATGCCGAAGCATCTATATGCACATGGAATATCTTCTCCCAATCTGGTGATTTCAAGACTGGAGCAGTAATGAGTGCCTCTTTCAATTTCTTGAACGATTCCTCACACTCCTCTGTCCATTCAAAGTTCACTATTAGCCTGTAAAGTGGTTGGCCTATTATAGCGTACATGTAAATGAATCGTCTATAATATCCGCAATGTCCCATAAAGCTCTGTACTTGTTTCGCATTGGTTGGTCTGAGCATATCCACCATAACTTTTATCTTCTCTAAATCCGTGGATATTCCGTTTTGTGAGACAATATGTCCAAGAATTCTTCCCTGTCGGACCATAAACACACATTTCTCAGGATTGAGACAAATGCGATATGTCCTACATTTCTCAAATACTTTTCTTAGGTGTTCTAGATGCTCATCTCTCAGTAGAGAATGTACACATAAGTCATCCATGTATATTTCGAGAAACAGCCTTAAGTATTCTTTGAAAGCATGCGTCATCAGCCTCTGGAAGGTTGCGGGAGCATTGGTTAGACCAAAAGGCATAACTCGATAAGCATAAATTCCCCACTCCGTTGCAAAAGCTGTTTTATGTTGATCTTCTGGTGCTATGGCTAGCTGGTTATATCCTGAAAAACCATCAAGAAAGGAGTATGCTGTTTTCCCTGATACACGCTCTAGAACATGATCAGTTATCAGCAGGGGATAATTGTCCCTGATTGTTGCAGCATTCACTTTCTTTAAGTTGACACACACTCGGAGTTTTCCGTTCTTCTTAGGTACTACCACAATCGGAGATACCCAATCGGTGTGTTCAATCTCGTATATGAATTCAGCTTCCATTAGCTTATCTATCTCTTCCTTGATTCGCTTAGCAAAAGTATCATTATATGTGTATGGTCTCTGTCTGCTAGGCTTTGCGTCTTGTTTCAGTGGGATTGAGTGTTGGCATATCGATGGGTCAACTCCCTTTAAGTCCTTATAAGACCATGCAAACACATCCCTATACTCTCTGAGAAGACTCAAAAGTCTCTCTTCCTCGCCTGGAGACAAATCTGTGGCTATGTAGACCGGTCTAGGTGGCTCACCTGGAGCTGCTAAATCAACTTTTTTTGCATCCTCCGGTCCGTCATAAGATTCGTTCTCCTTCCTCTCTCGAATAGGTGGGGTTAATATCACCTTCCTATCCTCTATTGTGAATTTCCTATAGTGAGAGGGAACATCCATGTTTTCCTTGATTTTGACGTTTTCGTCCTCTCCACTCTCAATTTCTGTCGTCCAAACTTCCTTCAGAGTTTTCTTGAGCTCTCTGTACTTGTTTCTACGTTCTAACTTAGACTCTGTGTATTCTCTGCTGCGCTTGTTCTTTTCTGATTTTTCTGTTTCAGTTTTCGTTCCATTCTTTTGAACTTGATTTCTTGAGCCTCTTTTGTCTTTTCGTAAGCTCTTTTGATCACTGCCTCTCATTCTTCCAGAAATCTTATCCTTAACACAATCTTCAGCCTTTACTAGCATTAGGAATTGATTTTTTCCTCTTATTCTAGGCATCGGATTGATTCTAACCCCTTTTGTTTTTTTCTTTGCTCTATAGTGTTTTTGGCGCTGTTTAGTTTGGTTCGGAAAATCATAAAATCGGACATCCGTTATAGTTTCTTCGTTTCCGCTTGAATTGTCCGTTGACTCGTTGTCTGCTTCATTTCCCCACTCTGGATGATTGGGAATGTCGTGAAACACCTCTTCTTCATCTTCCTTTCCCAGTGTATCGTTCTTTTCAGTTTCTTTTTCGAGTATAGTTCGCAACATGAAATACGGAACCACGTCGTACCCGTCCTTGTCACAAAATTTCGTTGTGGGACCATCCGGAATTGCACAAACATCTAGGGTTGCTAGAATGTGTGTCCATTCTAATGGTTCAAACGTGTCCTCTGGAAAGGGTTCTCCTACATAAGTTTCGTCTTCGATAGCCCTTTCTAAAACACATTCTTCTCGTTTTAGACTTCCACATTTCGAAGCTCCACACATCCATAACTCCTTGGGTTTACCTAACCAAGCTGGAAATTCGGATCCCGCCAAAGTAGCTGAATCAAACTCCTCTATCGGTGTTCGGTTCACATCTTTGTAGCTATGGTCTTTCAGGTTCACACGTGTAGTGGTTTCCATATTTCTCAAGTATATGTGATCGTAGCCCCAATCTTGGACCATTTTCAACTGTTTCATGAATGGTCTTCCCAATATGATATCATAGTTATTCTCCTTGGCAAAATCGACAATAGCAAAAGTATGTTCGTATTCAATGCCGCAAGAAGTCACTACGACTTTCTCTAATAAACCCATAGGTTTCTCCATGTGTCCATCTGCTAATTGGAGTTTCAACCTAGTCTTCCTTATTGCTGGTTTCCCCCATTTTTTCCAGATTTATTTTGTAGCAATGGCTACCCCTGCTCCGCTGTCTAGTATTGCCATCGTCTTCACTCCTTGGAATTCAACTGGTAAGGTTGTATTCCCCTCTTCACCTTCGCAATACTCTCCAACCTTGTTTAAGGGTACAGGCTTAGCGTTCTTTTGTGGTTTGCTCAGCTCCTCTATGCTTTCTTGCAGTCTCGATGTTGGATCTTTTATCCCGAATTTCTCCAAGCATTTTCCTACAGTGGTCCACATATGTGGTCTTAGCCTCAAAAGCTCAGCTAGAGTGATAGTGCATGTCACTGGTGTTGACAAAATCTCTATCAATCCTTGCGAGTCCATGACTTTTTCTGATGAGAACTTTCGTGAGGGAAGTGCTCTAATCTCGGATTTTGCTTCATACTCTCCTAAGTATGAAGGTAAGGTTTTCAGTGAATGAGGTTTGCTCTCCATTGTTCTAACAGAGCCCCCATCTCCCCAGTAAGATTGCAGATCCAAGTCCACTTGAGATCCTGCCTCAAATTCCACTATGGGAGGATTCCTGATGTCCTTTTCCCAATTTGTCTGATTAGCTTGGCAGCTTAGCTCGTTTGCAAAGTTTGCCTCTCTCACTTGTTTCCAAAATTCATTGTAATCCTCATCTTTTCCGTAAATCCTCTGTATGACTGGATGAAAAATCTCTATCTCCTGATCGGTTGTGTTCAATACTATGCGGTCATCCTTTTGTGTATTTTCAGGCTTTTGTGCACTGGGAGTCTTTTCAGTTACCCGTGAAACGATAGTCTCTTGCTGAATTGGGTTTTCCTTTCCACAATTCATTGTTTCTTTTGGTGGTTCTAATAAGGCTTGTGCAGTCTCGATCATTCTCTGGCACATTTCAAGTCTCTGCTTTTCCAATTCCGCGTTTGGGTATGTCATCCACCTCTGTTCTTGTGTTTGGTTGTTCTTTAACCTAGCTTCGAAAGCTCTCATCAGTGCGTCCAATGGTTCGTGTACTTTGTCGACTAGCACTGATCCCCCTGAGCTTAAGCTCGTTGTTTCTTTGATACTCTTTTGTTTCGTTCTTTCCGGGCTCATCTCACGTTTCCCGTTTTGACTCTCAAGTTTTTCTAATCTAGCTTTAGTTTGCTATAGTTCCTCAGCTAGAATAGCGTCTTCACGTTCTTTTCTCAACTTCATGCGTGCTTTTCTAGCTTTCCATGTGTTTTTCTGACTCCGCGGTCCTTGACTAACCACGTCAGTCGCTAACTTTCCATTCTCAGGTTCTCTAGTGGTTTTCTTAGCTTGAGCTCTAGTAACAACTTGCGTTGGTATCAGAGTTTCATTTTCAGACCCACTGCTGGTAGGAATAGTTTCTAACATATTCAATGTCGTCTTTTGCATTTTGTTTGGATTCTTTGAACAATCCTCAATAAAGTGAGTAACCCCACACTCAGTGCAATAAGCGTTAATTCTAATGATTTCCGTATGTGGGCAAACATTCATCAGATGGTCACCTCCACACTTGTAACAGGGTCCTAGTGCTGGTCTTGGTCCCGCTTGATTCGTCCTTTGTGGATAGGATGGTCTCTGTCCTGCTAACCCTCCATGAGCTATGAACATCAAGGTTCTTGCGTCCATATTGTATCTCTCTTCATCAGAAGCACTTGTAACTGTTGGTGTTCCAACATTCCCCATCATGCCCCATGGTTCTGGTTGTTTTGGTTCTTCTGGTGGGTAATACACTGTCGGAGACATGTGTACACCCGATTCTTCGTAATAGGCTTGAATAGGAACTAAGGCTTGTTCTTCCTGATTCTCTAAGGTTGGTGCATATCTAATGCCCACTGGTCTTGCTCCTGGTAAAGGTGGTTGTTGTCCCAATATCGGTTGCGGTCTTTCTATCCCCATAGGTCCTGGTACATTTCCCGTTGGGTATCGAGGTACTGGATGTATCTGAGGTGGTGCTAATTGAGTAGGAGGTGCATACTGGCGCTCCCTTACATACCCTTTGTTGTAATAACACTCCTCTGTTGGATGGTTTGTCCATTTTTGTTCAATAGCACACCATTTTAGTGTTTTTGGCAATGGTTTTTGGTATGGTGCCATCCTTTTTAGAGCATCTTCTATCATTTGCTCTACATTTGGCATGGTTATTGTTTGAACATTCTTTTTAGTGGTAGTCTCGCTCGCTACGGAGGAGGAGCTACTGGATGCAAAATCTGTATCCGCTGACATCTCTCCATAAACCGTACAGTTATCCACTAAGTACAATGCCTCTCTCGTTACTTGCTCGAAACTTGTACAAGCTTTCAAGTGCAAGTCCTTCTTGAGAGTGTCGTTCCTCAGTCCCTCAATAAAGAGAACAGATAGTCTGTCATCTTGTGGTCGTTCACGTACTGGACATCTCTCAATGTATTGTTTGAAGCGAAGTGAAGCTTCCTTCACCTTTTCGTGTTCTCTCTGTTTGAAAGCATATATTTGTGAGACCGTATTGTGCTTAATCCCTCGTTTTGAGAATTCCTCAGCAAACTCTCTTAGCAAATGGTCAATGTCATGGAATCCCCCTATGTTCATTGGTTGAAACCATGTCAATGCAGTACCTTCTAGAGTAAGACCAAATCCCTCGTATTGTGTATGGAAATCTGTTATCTGCTCAGCTCTTAAGACTTGCTTAAAGAGTGACACATGTTCATACGGATCTCCTGAACCACCATACTTCTTTGGCATACACTTGGCTACTTGAGATGGTCTCATACGTCTATGATCTGCTACCAATCTCATTGCTCCTGTGTCTCGGCTAAAGCTTTCTCTAGCATCATGGACTTCATGGGTTACCCTTGTCGGTTCCTCTGCCCTGAATCTACTACTGGGAGGTAAATGTGATGGTTCCGCTTCAAACCTTGGACCTGGAGTGGTATAGGTGGGGATTGGAACTGCACTACCTCGATTCGTCTCCATTGACTCTCTGGAATGTAATGATCCCATTGGTCCGAGCTTCGAGTCCCAAGGTTGACTGAAAGAGTCAGCAACCTGAGTTCTTTGTCCTCCTGTTGTCATAGAGTTTTGCACTCCAGTTGTTGGTGCTGGTCTATGTGAGCTAGAAGTAACATAATACTGATGTAGTGGTCCCCCAAAGTATGTATATCCTTCTAATTCTTTCTTGCCCATTGTTGAATATTGCCTGCCATACTTATCGTAAGCGGCAATTTTCACTTCCGATCCCTCTGTGTAGGTAAAGACATAGAGTCTTTTTTTGTCTGTCAACTCTCCGGTGTAGGGTTCTTCACATCTATAATAGAGATCTTGCTCCCCATTATTATATTTGTATAGCCCCACATAGATGTTATCAGTGTTGATCCTTGTAGTTTCATTCTCTCTTCTTAACCTCGCATTAGGGAAGTTCATTATTGGTGCTTTCTCCTCGAGTTCTTCATCTATTTTGGCTTTGGTGCCCATCATTCCCCACTTGTCCACAATGTTAGGGTTTAGGACTACCAAGTACATGGTACCCTCGTCATCTAGATATCTATCTCCGCTATAGCTCACAGGCACTAAGTCCTTGAACTCACTAGGTCTATCTTCTATCTTTACACAATAGCGGTCCATTCCGTCTTTGTAGATCTTGGCACCTTGCTCATTGTCGTACTGGTACTTTATGAACAATAGCTTCATGGTGGCGGAAGGGTTTGATGATCCTGCTGCCATATTTTCTCTGTTGTTCCTGTTCAAGTGCTCCAAGTTTTCAGTGAAAATCTCGTAAGATCTCTCCGAAGAAGTATCAGAGACACTTCCTTCAAAGATCGGCTCTAATGGTTGCACCCAACTTTGTTTTACACTTCCCTCGGTTGATATGACACTTGCTGGTTCCCCTTGTTTTGGTTGATTATTCCGGAGATTCCTGCCCGATCTCAAATTCATCAATTCCCCTGAAGGACTTTAACTTTTCCGTCTCGGCAATTTGTTTTCCTTAAGTTTTTGTGGTCAGAATTGATCCAAACTGATTGATACTTGGTCAATTGTTTAATCTTGTCAGTTGGACATCTTCTGTTTCATCAAGTGAGAATTTTGTCGCAGTTATGCTGAAAAAGACATTATACGCGTATGATGTCTTTTTTCACAGATTTTGACTATTTTGGTTATGCTCACTCTCAGTGGCCCCTTTATGCTCTGTTCACTCACAAAATTCAGTTTGAACTCTGTTTGAGCAAGTTATGGCTAGTTCAGGCTTTTCTTGGCAATTTTCTGCTTTTGACTTGTTTTTGGGTCAATTGTGATCCAAATGGGATGAAACTTGAAATATAACCTCTAGACAACTATTACAATGGATCTGTGTTAGCAAAGTATCAAAATATGTCCAAAATTAGGTCAAAGACATCATACGCGTATGATGTCTTTTTCATCAATTTGGGTCCAAACTTGATATTTATGCTTCCTACAGTGCCTGTAACAATCTTGTCAGGTCAGATATCAAAAATAAGCAGTGGAAGTGCCAAAAGACATTATACGCGTATGATGTCTTTTGTCCCAGATTTTGACTATTTTTGGTTTTAAGCCTTCTCCAATGTTTATAATTGAGTTTCAAGTGTTTTTGTCAGGTTTGAATGTAAAAACAAGATCTGAATCAAAATTTCTTGTTCTTTGCGTTTTTTGCTCTCTGACTTGGTCTTTTGGGTTTCTGAGAGTGATAAAGCCCTTGTTTCAAGTTGATCTTAGGGTAAAACCCCCCTTCTAAACACTCTGGCAATGTCAAATTTTCAATTTTAGTCTCTGTTTAGGTCATAAGACATCATACGCGTATGATGTCTAAAGTTGCAGATTTCCAATTTTTCAGCACAGAACTCTTCCAATAGCTCTTTTAAGTGCTCAACAACAATCAGTTACACAGAAAAATTTTCTGAACTTTGTTTATTGCATATTTCACTACCAAAGCGACTTTTTCAGTGATCTAACATGCAATCAAACACATCAAGCAAATAGAACACCAATTGATAGCTCTAGATCAGGATCAAATCAGGCCCTACCTAAGCTACTTCTAATCATAAAATGGATTTTTTGCAATTGAAAATATAAAGAGATTTACTACCCCACAAGGAGTAGCAAATGCTTTTTATGTCAACAACCACTTAAACACCATCAAAAACAATCTAATCTAAGCTAAACTAAAAATACTGTCAACACGGAAGACCCAGGAATACCCCACTTCCTAGTATCTCTCGAGACCTTCGGAGTCCACCACTCCTAGATCTTTTCTAACTAAAGTATACAAAGTAGTTTATACGACTCACCTCGTAGGATTAGTCTAAGGTCACCTACTTAGGGCTCTCGTCCCCGGCAGCGGCGCCAAATGTTAAGGCGGTTACGCCGCTAGCGGAAGCTAAATAGCGAGAACTCAACCAACAACAGAATTTGTCAGACGAGGACGGAGCTTGACCCGCAGGCGCATGGAAACAACTAGGTGGGTGTCAAATCACCTACTCGACCTTCTAATGACAATCACTACTAAGGAAATCAAATCTAAGTTCTAGAATACGCAAGTGACTGAAATCCGTACTACGAACGAATGCTATACGAAACAGGATCTAGAATCATCGAATCGATCTCAAACTCAAGGGGAAGTCTAGACACTAGGTAAGAACAACACCCAAAAGACTTGAACTGCAAAATCAACCTATAACCACTCCGTGCGGCAAACGCGTATGAAGACAGGCCGAAAAATACAGGTGACCGAAACTTGACCCCGATGGTACTAATGTGTAGCTCTACTCGTTGTGGTTCTATAGATATGCTGCACGCTCTATTCCGACACACGAGTTGAAAGAAAACTCACACCGAAGCTCGTAGGAACTTACCACACGTAGAAGCTGATAGCGCACACTCTTGGTATCTGTGCGTAGCTCTCACCGTTGCTAACACAATGGCGGTGACGCTTCTCCAATGGCGGTCCCGTAGCTCGCGTAGCAAAGAAGATAAGACTCTCTCTCTCTCTCTCAGACACAGTCACGGCGCTCAAAAACTCACTTTGATTAATAGTTGAATCTCCTTAGGTTACAAAACTTTGGCTTATATACCTCAGCCTTGGAGGTGAGAACATCTCTAATTATTTACATCAGCAGGTGAAATTACTTTGGGATTACAAGTTGGAAACTCAATTGAGTCGCGTTACTTAGTGAAGGGCTCAAATCAAAATTAATGTCGGAAAGACATTTATTACAATCAATGGTTACAAAATGATGGGTGTGAGCAAAAATGTGGGTGTGATCCTCTGTTGGCTCAACAAGAATTGGGGTCCAATAGGAATTGAGAAGAGAATTGGTTTCCAATAGGAATTGAGAAAAGAACACCCACCATTTCCTATATAAGCACCCCCTCTCCTTTGTAACTTTGGACACACCGCATGACTCCTTTGTCGGTCTCGCTTTTTCTAAATTATTTTCTAGGCTGAAAAAGTTCTGAATGGCTCTAGGGTTTATGGAGGGACCTTACATTGTACGTCTTTGTAGAGCCATACTTGGTTTTACTTGGCAGTCCCAACCATTTCTGAGACTTGGTCTGGAAGATAGTCATTTGTGAGACTTGACTATGCAAGATTTGCATAAGCTTTCATGAGAGAGTCGATAGCGTGAGGTTTTATTGAGGTGGGGGATTCTCAAATGTGAGATCCTTTCAGTGATATAGGTGGGTTGAGCACCCTTTTCATGACCTTGCCATAGGCTATGTACTAGTGATTCCTACTTGATGTCATGTTCTATTGTTGGAAGGTTATGCATATATATACAGTCTATATTTTGGGTTCTTACTGCTCTACCCTGGGGAAACTCTGCCAAAAATTTTCCAAGTTATGATGGCTGGTTTTTTGTACTTTTGAGCCATTTATGTTGTTATGCTACCAAAATTATGGCAAAATCAGAGGATAAGTCAGGTGTGCCTTCTTGGGAGCTGCATGGTTGGCTTTAATGGATGATCAAAATGGACCTCAATTCACTCCTTTTATTTTAACACAAAGAATCCAGATAAATGTTCATGTGTCCAGGAAGATTTTTTTCCAAAAGCAGATAGTCTTTATGTTCGGGCCAGAAAGATTAAGAAAGATATTGGAATCCCCTTTGCCTATTGTAATTCCGATGATTAACTATGAAAACGCATTTGATATGCATGTGTTTGTCCTTATCTAAAGATGAGCTCCATTGAAATTTTTGGGGATTGACTCAATAAAAAGGTTTGGGTTCTTGCACCTGTGTTAGAAGGGGTTCTCAAAGCATCAAAACTTGGGTAGCCATGGATTTCTCTTATCCAGAATTTCATGGAAGAAGTAATGAAGATGTGGAAGACTTTTTGGAAAAGATGGAGGTTGCCTGCATTAGCAATCAGATTCATGATTCAGCACATATGTTACGTCTTCTCTAGATTTTTTTGAAGAGTGATGTACAAGTTTGGTCCAAATCATTTGAAGAGGAGTTGCGTGTGGCCGATCCACTTGTGAGATTAAGTTGGGATTATCTACAGTGTGGAGTTTGTGAAGAGGAGTTGAAGAGGAGTACAAGTTTGGTCCAAATCATTTGAAGAGGAGTTGCGTGTGGCCGATCCACTTGTGAGATTAAGTTGGGATTATCTACAGTGTGGAGTTTGTGAAGACAGAAGATCCTAACAAAGTGTGGCAAGAAGTACAAGGTTTGGTGCAAAAGGAAGGTGAGCCAGTAGATGCATACATACGTAAGTTTTCAATGGCATGGGAGAGGATGTGCAAGGCCTTAGCACCACAGGTACCCCCACCTGACATGATGAAGAAGGACAGGTTCTTGGCTGGTCTTTGGGAGAATATACGTTAGAGAGTGGAGCTAAAGAAGCCTAGGATATATGAAGATGCACTAGAGGTAGCGAGGAACAAAGAGTGGAAGCTGAGAAGAATGAGTTGTCCAGGAGTAGAGTCTTCACCCAGGAGGTCTGAGTTTCAGCCTATGGATTCTTTGCAAGGTCGCATGCCGGGGGTTCATCATGAACCAGTGGTTTTTGTTACTCCTCAGGTTATGTTAGCAGTGGTCACTATAGCAGTGCAAGATGATGGGCTAAGGCAAGACATGAGGCAAGTGGTAGATTTTATGAAGAATCTCAGCCTAAACATGCTAATTAATGTGGGAAATAATCAAGGTTGGGGGAGGTTTGAAAATCAACTAGGAGGTGAAGAAAGACCCATGAATAGATTGCATGCTGCTTGTTGTTTGATGATGTCTGATAGACTGCTGTCTTCCTGATTTTGTAGTAGTTGATTTTCATGAAATGGTTCGATGGGTGGGCGGATCCGGAGGGTCAGATGGCCAGATGTTGATTTAAAAATTTTATGTTAAACGCTAGGACTACGTGGGATAAAAATGGATAACCGAGGACCAACGAGACCAGACAGGATTGCAAGATCCCTCTTCTTAGGGAAAAGTGATAACTGCCATGCCTACTTGTCAGGAAAAAGGGGTTATCCCCATGAACCAAGGGAGAACAAGAAAGCAAGAGCAGATCCTCAAGTTAAAGATCAAGAGAATCAAGACTAAGGACCACGATTTTGGGTGTAGAAAGCTGTCAAGGACATATTGATTATGAGAAGTGGATAGAATCATTGAATGAAGGGATGTACCCCCTTGGGTTGGCATTTGAGATAGGCCGGAGTCCTGTCTGAGTGTCGGTCCCAAGTGGGAGGGATACCTGCAGATAGATCTACGTCATTCCCTGGAACGGTCTGGAGGACTGAGGGAGTTGAGTAGGGTCGAGTTTGGGTATGGCCCTCACATACAATGGAAATATCCACAAGTAACGTAAAATACCAGACAATGTGCTCAGACAGGCGCAAAATGATGCATACCCATGGTAACTGCAAGTGACTTCCACTTTCCAGTGTATCACTCTACTCCAGCTACCTGTATATGTGTGAATCATCTGTACCTGTACCCCTACCCTGTAACATATAACATATAACATGTAACTTGTAGCCTGTAGCCTGTACTATGTAATCTCCATGTAATCTCAAAGCTGAAGGTACTCAAAGAAGATCCTCCATGGGGGCACCAAAAGAATGTGAGCGGGAAACACACACAACGCCTCTATAATCACCGGACACACACTCTTGGGATGATACACACACACACACACACACACACACACACACACACACACACACACACACACACACACACACACACACACACACACACACACACACACACACACACACACACACACACACACACACTATGGGGCACCACTCGGCTTACACAACCCACGTGGCCCACTCAACACAGACACACACACACACACACACACACACACACACACACACACACACACACACACACACACACACACACACACACACACACACAAAATTGTTAGAAGCTGGACACACCCTACGGAAATTGACTACTCGACAGATTGTCATTTTTTGTAATTATTAATTTATTGAGAAAACTTGACATTTCACCTTGTAAATATTGGGGCTTACAAAAGTTTCCAGATTGTATCCTAGTTTTGATAGTTAGATTGAGTAGATGGTTGATTTGGAACTTTAGGGTTTGAGAATTGTAAGGTATTTATACCACTTTTTGACCTTAATCAGAGGACCTTTTGTCATTTAAAAAAGTTTTGAAGTCTGTGAGTGAGCGTACTGTACGAGAGAGAGTGTGAGCTTCATCTTGATGCTACGTGTGCATCGGTGGTCGGAATCGAGTGCGGAGAAGTGCAGCGTGTTGCCCCCGATGAGAGCTACACGTCGATACCTACATTGCGCGCGTACAGTCTGGTTTTGCGAGCTCCATCTACGAGCTTCATCTGGTGATTCGGTGAGCATACATTGTACGATTTCGTATTGCAGCATATCCACGCGTTCACTTTGAGTAGAGTTACACATTAGGAACTTTAGATTTAAAAAATGAAGACCTGCTAATTTCCGCCAGACATCCTACATGACTTTGCACCGTGTGTTTTGGGTTGGGGTTTTCGTTCATAGACCTTAGGGAGAGCGACCTATTGGTGTTAGTAGGGTCTCCTTCAAGTTCTGTGGTGTTTCGAGATTGTTTAATGGGTGTTCGGCTCTAGAAAGAGTTGTAGGAAGTTTCCTCTTATGCACTCTTGAAGACTGTGACTTAGACATTGGGTAGAGACCTCTATACGAATTAGTTAGGAGTCGGTCGAGTGTAGGTTGACACCTTATACTTGCTTCCATGCGCCTGCGGGTCGAGCTTCGTCCTTAGTTGACAAATCTTGTTAGGTGAGTTCTCGCTGTGCTGACGTCCGTCGCGGCGTATCCGTCCAACATTGGCGCCGCTGCCGCGGACGAAAACCTTAGGTAGGTGACCGAGACTAGTCCTTAAGGATAGGGATTTTTGGCTTGCCAAGAGTCTCGTTTTACATTTAGATAGGACCAGAGGGTGGAGGACTCTCTAGGTCTTAGAGGGAGTCTAGGAAGCGTGTGTATGGCCTAGATCCTTCCACTTAGGTAGATCTAGGTAGACTGAGATGGTTTTAGATATTAGTTGAGTTCTTCAGTAGGAGTTGGAGTGGTAGAAGCGGTGAGAGGAGAGCTTGAGAGTCCGGAGAGGCCAGAGAGCAACCAAAACACCATTATCACCATTTCACAGGATGAGTAGGAGTAGAGTAAGTATGTCAGGCCAAGCGCCAACCAAGGGGTCACGGACTCGGCCAAGTGCCGGCTGCCAGTGGGAAGGGGTCCGAAAGTGGCTAGGAGCCTATTAAAGGGAGGTTGGGTGGATGGATCAGGACCTGGAAGTCCTCTAGTTTTAGATTGGTATCAGAGCTTCAGGCTATCTTTAGAAGTGGGGCACGTTTTTGCTTTGCTGCATGTTGCATGCAACCTCAAAGGGAAGAGGAAGACGAAGTCGAGGCCGTGGCGTGCAGGAGCTCCAAGTCGAAAAAGGAACAAATCCCGAGCAGTACCAAACTAGTCGGAGTTAGGCTCAGTGGGAGTGCAAGGCAAAATCAGGAGTTTTTTGTGCTTGGCCCGCTCCCAAAACCCTGCTGCATCGCTCGCTCCATCTCCTTCTTTGCCACGCGCAGTCGACGGCTTCTATAACTAGAAAATTCGTCAATTTTTTTTTCCCCCTCTTCACTTGAGTTACCCTAAGACTCAGTGAAGAGCCTTTGACCACGGGGTCACGGACCGGCAAGGCCGGCTTACTTCTTTCGCTGCCCTCCTTTCCTCGGTGGCCATACCTAACACATCGGTTGTGGATTCTTAAAAACTGAGCAGTCCGACCGTGCTGCAACTCGGCCTTACAAGTTTCCAAGAGCCGACAATTGCTCGTAACTTTCTCCGTTGTGGCTTCTTGCATACGATGCAAGCCCAATTGGTGGCAACTGCAACTTGATTTGTGTCTTCAAGTTTCTTCTTGGCTGCAAATTTTGTCACCAACTTTCAAGTTTATTTGCGGTATTGCATACGACGCAAACCAGACTATTAGCAACTCGAATTTGCTCCGTGCTTTCGAGTGAATCATCCACTGCAGTTTTGCTCGTTGTTGTCACGCTGATAGCGGTTGTGGATTGAACTTCATTTTCAGTGTCGGCGTTCTTTCTTCTCAAAGGCATAATTATACGATTCCTTGTTGCAAACGGCTACGAGCTCGTCAAGAATCTGGTATTTTTCTTTCTTTTCTTGCACAGTACGTTCACAACATGGATTCAGACATAGATATGCATCATGCATTCAATTTCGAGTAGTTCGCACACGTTTTGTCTGCCGATGCTATGCGGCCGGTTCCTCTCATGGAGAGTAATCGTGCCACAATGGCGATAGACAATGCGTATGAGTTGCTGGACATGCAAGATTTACGTGCATTGCAAACACGCATGACTGTGCTTGAAACGAATTTTGCACAATTAAATCAGAATGTCACAGCATTATCCGATTTGATTAAGTTGCATATGCGGCAACAGGCCATGGGCCCTGCTAGTCAGCCAACTCAGGAGCACGGCTCCACACCAGGCCAAGGGCCGGCTTCTGGGCAAGGCCCTCCTCCGGGACCGCTGCACTCTTTGACCCAAAAAGAGGTGGACGATTTGTTGAAAAATACAAAGCCACCAATTTTTCGGGGAGAAGAGCGTGAGCGAAACAAGGACACCGTGAATAATTTTCTCAGTAAGTGGGATGGTATTCATGACCTTAGACGTACCCCGGATGCAGCCAAGGCGCTGCAGACAAGTCTAACTTTGGACAGCAAGGCCTAAAAATGGTGGATGTCTCTCAAGGAGAAGGGCGTGCTACCACAGACTTGGGCAGCTTTTGAGACTGTCTCCAGGAAGGAATTTCTACCTACCAATGAGAAGGATAGAAATTGGACCGCCTGGGACGAATGTTCTATGCGCCAGCATAAAACATTATTGGAATATTTTTCCCATTATCGGGATGTGATCCTCAAGCTGGAAGGGATGGATACCTTTCATCAGGTGCGTGGGTTCATCCGTGGGTTAACTCCCGAGCTTAAGAATCATGTTAAAACCTAGGATCCACAAACACTTGAGGACGCAATAGTGCAAGCTCACATCCATGATGATCCCGATGATCGGGCATTGCATAGTTCGCATGTGCATGGCACTACACCTGTTTCAACACGTCCACAACATGTACATCATAAAAGAAAAAATGTCTCTACTGCATCAGAGACCTCCAAAAAACTCACGGGGTCTAGAGGTCCTCTCTCAACGGAAGAATTTGACAAAGCCAAAAAAGAAAAGTTGTGCTTTAAATGTTTGGGAACTAGACATAGCAAAAAGGATTTTCCCAAGGGGAAATCTGCTGCTCAAGACAAGGGGAAGGAAAAAGAAGTGCACATGGTGCAACTTTTACCTCTTGAATCCTCTTCCTAGTTTGCTAATGTGGAAGTAACACACACCGAGGCGGTGCATGAGTGCTGTATCACGGCCTCCATGTGGCAGCAGACTTTCGGACCACATGAGTTGGTGCATATGCATGGCTCTATCCAAGGGCACAGGGTGCGGATCTTGGTAGACGATGGTGCGTCGCACAATTTCATCAATTATAAGTTGGTGAAACGACTCAAATTGCCCCAAACCCCGAGTTCCCATCGCTACAAGGTAGCAATGATTAATGGCCATGATGCTAATCAGGTTAAAGATGTACCTCTGAAAATTCAAGGATACCGTACCTCATTGGATTTCCAAGTCATGAATATGGAGAGGGCAGATGTGGTTCTTAGTCGTGAATGGTTGCATAGTTTAGGATCATCCCTTAGACACAGCTATGAGCATATAGTCTAATGTTCAAATCCAATGGTGTGCACATGCTATTGTTGGGGGAGAAGGATGTACCTTCCTCACCACTTATTTGTACAACTGAGCTTATGAAGCTCGCTTCTGATGATGCAATAGAAGAACTCTTTTTGTGTTACTCACTGTGCCATTTTATTTCCAATGTGGATGATGTTCTTAATGATGATAAAGTTTTGAATAAAACTTCCTCAACGCCGCATTCTTCTCTCTCTCCTCTTCCAGCTATGTCTACTAATTCAAAACAAGCAAATGTTGCTAATGAATTAAAGGAACTTCTAAGGGAATTCAAGGATGTTTTCCCAGATGATTTACCACCAGGGCTACCGCCGACACGTTGTGTGCAACATGGCATAGACGTGGTTGCAGGCAGTAAGCCAGTGAGTAAACCGCCTTACAGAATGAGTCATTTTGAGGCTGCTGAGGTGGAGCGTCAGCTTGCTGACTATCTCAGTAGAGGGTTTATTCAACCAAGTTCTTCACCATGGGCCTCTCCCATTCTCTTGGTGAAGAAAAAGGACGGTAGTATGCGCATGTGGGTAGATTACCGTGGATTAAATGCGGTTACTGTTAACAACAAGTACCCATTGCCACGAGTGGATGAGCTGTTTGATAAACTCACCCACGCTCGTATATTTTCAAAGATTGATTTAAGATCGGGATATCATCAAGTACACATCAGGCTTGCGGATATACCCAAAACAACGTTCCGAACAAGGTTTGGACATTATGAGTTTTTGGTGATGCCCTTTGGGTTAACCAATGCTCCAGCTACGTTCATGACACTCATGGATAGTGTCTTGTGACCATACTTGGAAAAGTTTGTTATCGTTTTCCTCGATGACATTCTTGTATATAGTGCATCTGAGGAAGAGCACTTAGTACATTTGAAACAAGTGTTTCATTTGTTATGCCAAAATCAGTTATATGCCAAGGAATTTAAATGTGATTTCCTCAAGGAGGAAATTCACTACTTGGGGCATGTTATTTCGGCTGTAGGGTTACACATGGATCAATCCAAGGTGGATGCCATTCGGAGGTGGCCTTCTCCCAAAAATTTGGAAGAGCTTCATATTTTTTTAGGCTTTGCAGGTTTTTATCGTCGATTCGTTAAAAACTATGCCCATATTGTTGTTCCCATGACAGATCAACTGAAAGCCAAGGGCAAGACCTTTCAGTGGGGATTAGAACAACAACAAAGTTTTGACAAACTTAAGGACACATTAGCCACAGCTCCTGTTTTGGCTATTGTGGATCCCTTAAAGCCATTCATTTTGGAAACGGATGCTAGTAATCGTGCGATTGGAGCAGTCCTTCTGCAGGGGGGAAGGACAATTGCATTTGAAAGCAAGAAGCTGGATTCAACACAGCAGAATTACTCTGCTTATGAATGAGATCTCTATGCAATAATGTCTGCTTTAAAGACATGGCGACATTATTTGTATGGTGCACAGTTCTAGATTGTATTTGACCATGAAAGAATCAAGTGGTTTACACAACAAAGTGATTTGAAGGGTCGCAAGGCCAGGTGGGATGAGATTCTTCAGGAGTATGATGCCAAGCTACGATATCGCAAAGGGCGGTACAATGTAGTGGCTGATGCTCTCAGCTGAATGCCAGAGATCAACTCTCTCCTTTCCACGGAATTGCGGAGTGAGTTTTTGGAATCTCTCAAAGGTAAGTGCGAGCATGATACTGCATACTCCAAGGTGTGGAGCTATGTTAGAAAGAGGGATCCTTCTCACTCCAATGTTGGTAGTGGTTTTGTTTCCTCCACACCCAATTCTCCTCTTTCGAGTGATGAACTGCAGAGATGGAATAATTTTTCCATCGATGATGGGTACCTACTCCACAAGGGGAGAGTGTGTGTACCGACGGACGCGGACATTCGGCGCCAAATTATTTATGAATGTCACGATAGTCCAAGTGCAGGGCACTAGGGAATTAACAAAACTTATGCCCTCGTAAGACGACAGTTTTACTGGCCAGGTTTGCATGGGTATGTTCAAGACTATGTCTTGCATTGGTATGTTCAAGACTATGTCTTGCATTGCCAAAAATGTCAAGTTAATAAAGCAGAGTGCCTGAAAGCAGGAGGACTCTTACATCCTTTAGAGATTCCCAATGGTAAATGGGAAAGTATCTCCATGGATTTTATTGTGGGTTTACCAACCACTATTCGAGGACATGACTCGGTATGGGTGGTCGTAGACTGGTTGACTAAACTTTCTCGGTTTATTCCAACCAAGTCAACCATTAAGACTCAAGAATTAGCAAAGTTATTTGTGGAAAATCTTTACAGGTTGTATGGATTGCCAAGTAACATTGTGAGTGACCGTGATCCCAAGTTTAACATTCATTTTTGGAGGGCTGTTTTTAAACGATTGGATACACAACTTAATTTAAGTACGACTAATCACCCTGAAACAGATGGTCAGACGGAACGAGTTAACCAAGTGCTAGAGGATATGCTATGAGCATACGTTAGCAAGAGGCAATCAGATTGGGAAGATTATCTTCCTATTCTTGAGTTTTCATATAATAGTGCTAAGCATGTTACAACTAGTTTTAGTCCATTCATGCTTATGTATGGTTTTCAACCTAGATCACCAGTGACGGTGGGGTTGGCAACTGAGAAGCTCCAACAAGTCAAGGAGTTTCTTCAAGATCATATGGAAATGCTGAGACTTGTTCGTCAAAATGTTCGACAAGCACAGGATCGGTATAAGAAGTATGCTGATGAGAAACGTCGGCAAGTTACCTTCACGGAAGGGGAAGAGGTATTTTTGCGTGTGCCAGAGCATTCAGAAAGTCTGAAGACTGGGCCTACACCCAAATTATCTCCACGTTATTGTGGGCCATTCAAGATACTCAAGAGAGTTGGAGATAGGGCCTACAAACTTGCGTTACCTGCGCACTCTCGTGTCCATCCGGTATTTCATGTAAGTCGTTTACGAAACGCTTGCATGGGGACGACAATGTTATCGGCCAGCAGATATTGGTTGATTTCACTGAACCTCCCATTCCACCGCATGAACCTGAACGCATTTTAGATTTTCATGAACTCCGTACTCGTCATCATGTACGTAGTCAAGCTTTAGTTGGCATATGGAACATGTCCATGCTCTTGGATTTTGATTTGGACAACAATTGATGCTGGTAAGAGCTTGTGTAGTATTTTTGGGCTCAAAAAGTGTATCTTGAAGGTGTTGGGGGTCAAAAATGATTAGAATGGCTTCAAACTTGGTATATGAGCTCTTGAAGATGATGTGATTAGATCTGGAATGGACAAACACCCTCTGTAGGCCAAAAATGTCAAATAGACATCCTACGCGTAGGATGTCTACTTCATCAAATTTTGTAGGTAGCCACACAGATTGGTTGGTTATGTGCTTGTGAATGTGTTGTGAAAGTTTCATGTGATTTGGACAAGTTTTGGTAGGTCTATGGCCCATTATTGCCTCTATGTCCTAACTTTGCGTTTTTCATGCATATGAGGTCAATTTTGGTCCAAATGTGATGAAACTTGGTGGCTAGCATGTAAAGGTCATTCAAAAAATGTGTGTGGTGAAAAATGTTGGGTTCTGTGCCCAAAAATTCCCGAGACATCCTACGCGTAGGATGTCTCTTGATGATTTTTTCATGGAATCTGTCACTAGTGCCTGCCCTTAGTCTCCCTGAGTCCCTTTTAAGCCTAATTTCAACAAAAAAGTTAAATGGAAAGAAAGTAACTCCTTGTGTGGATTTCAGAGCCTTCGAGCCGTTTTCTGACTTTTGGAGTGTTTTTGGGCGATGAAATTTCTTGATATTGGTCTCCATAGCTTCCCGATCCCTTGGGGATCCTTGCCGTACGGTTTTTGTCGACTTTGGCTTCACCGGAGCTTCATTTGGCAATTTGTCGCTCTAGAAGCACCCGTGGTTGCATTTACATGTCTTCGATGATTTGTGGTGGTCTACCACCATAGGACTTGGTTGTTGATGGTCTAGGAAAGCCGCTCGTGAAGTTTGGTGGCAAACGGACATGCGGTTTGGCCGCGAGAGCTATTTGATGCTTTGTGTGTCTGATGTCGTTCCTGAAGTTTAGTGCCACTTCGGGTCACCTTTTGGTCATGTGGGCTACATAGACTTGTCAAGCATGTCAAGTTGCTCCTACCCATGAATTTTGGTAGCATTTGGGCGCCTTTCCGCCGATTTCCCATTTGGAGGCCTCTTGCGGGATTCTAGGAATTAGGGTTTTTCCCGATGGTTTTCTACTGCCTTTGGACATCCAATACTGGTCTCCTATGCTAGGGTAAGTTGCCGATGAAGTATCGTTGCTTTTGGGTTAGCCGTTCGGTGGCCGCTTCTACTTGTAGGTCTCTACTGCCTGCTTTGTGTATGAACCCTATGCTAGTTTTCGCGACAAAATGACAAACACACGCGAAAAGCTCAAGGTGGTGAGCCTACCTCTCATGTCTGAAGCCCGTCGGGTAGTCGTGCCTGTCGTAGAAGCTGTTGGAAGCTCCACTCGCTCTAGGTGGCAGAAGCTCTCTCTCAAAGGACAATAGTGTAAATGAGCTAAAAATGAGGTGAAAATTTCTTATAATGGAGGTCCCCGAACCACTTTTCATGAAATTTGACATGTGCTCCCAACTTCTTGCGAGATGCAGTTTAGGCTCAAAAATTTCTTGATTTGGACTCCATTTGCCCTGTTTACCAGAAATTCGGCATTTCGGTCAAAATCTGGCCAAAACACGCTTTCTGCTCCAGTCTCATAATTGCACCCCCACTGTACCATAGGTTGTCCTATAGTCACTGATCATCCCCATATTTTTTGTTTTTCATTACGACCGTTTTTCACCTGCTTTCTGTATTTTTGAAGTTTTTCCATCGAAAATTAGCAAAACTAAAAGGAAAATAGAAAATCAAACCTAGAAAATCCCCAAAAATCATAATAAATCAAAAACCATCACCGCAAAACATTATATACACTCACATGCAATTTTTATGGCCGGATTTCTGCGTTTTACCAATATTTTGCCCAAAAAATGGCTATTTCTACTTATATACACACACCTAGGGGCTTGATTCGGCGTTTGGCCCCATATACCTATAGATACATGCTGTATAAGGGCATATGTACTTGGGTTAGTTCGGAAAATTTCGCAATCAAACAACCCTTAAAATTAGTCGAAATCATGCCCTTTTTTGCTCTTTCTGCTATTGGTTCCGAATTTGAGAATGCCTCCCCCCCTCCTAGTCGGAGTCCTCCTGGACGACAAGGTATTGCCTCAGAGTATGTGCCGTGCATAGGTTGAAAAATTTTTGTTAATGCATGGCCGATTAATGTGGCCCTGTTTTATGCATAGTCGGTCAATGCATGGAAAAATTAATGATGTGCAAGAGAAGGGTATAAGCAAGATGATTATTGTCATTCGTCATCGAGGTTTCCTGTTTTCTTTGCAAGTAACAACTGTAACTCTACTGCTCTCTGTTTAATTGTATTTCTTGCAAAAGGCAGCCGCTTTGCCGCTACTATTGATATGGCCGTAGTTGTCTCTTTGGAGAGGATTGGCTTGGCTGGAATGGCCATACACCGTATCTCTTTTCCTTTCCATTGATAGCTTGATTTTGCCAGGTTTTTGTAGGTTTTTTTCTACTTCCTTTGTTGCCACTATTTTGTTGCTTATTGGCATTCACATAAGTCGATTTTTCAGTTGCAAATGCAGTTGTCTGCCTTCCGATGTTGCTTGTACTGAAGGAAGTTCCTTTTGCTTTTGTTTCGGTATCCAAATGCGAGTAACATTTGGGTTATTGTTGGGCATTTCCAAGGCATCTTTAGGGAAAGGTTTCGAAATATAATCCTTGTCCTCAATCTCTCTTTTGAAGACGCATTCCTCTCTTCTTAAGCTTCCACAATGTGAATCTCCGCACATCCATAGCTCTTTTTGTTGCCCTAACCATGCTGGGAGTTTCGATCCTGCTACTGTAGCTGAATCAAACTCTTCCACAGGTGTTTGGTTCACATCCTTGTAACTATGGTCTTTTAGGTGTATTTTAGTTGTTGTCTCACCATGTCTGAGGTATATGTGGTCGTAACCCCAATCTTGGACCATCTTCAATTGTTGCATGAATGGTCTTCCCAAGATGATCTCATAATTGTTCTTTTTGTCGAAATCGACTATTACAAATGTATGCTCATACTCGATTCCACACGAAGTGACACTCACTTTTTCTAAGAGTCCTAGAGGCTTCTCCATGAACCCATCTGCCAATTGCAGTTTCATTATGGTAGTTCTTAAAGCTGGTTTTCCCCATTTTTTCCAGATTTCCTTGGTGGCGATAGCAACTCCCGCTCCACTATCAAGAATAGCCTTGGAAACTACTCCTTGGAATTCTACTGGTAGCGTGGTGTTTCCATCTTCTCCCTCGCAATACTCTCCAACCTTGTTTAATGGTACTCGCCTAGTGTTTAGTTGATGCCTGTCCAATTCTCTGATCCCTTTCTGAATCTTCGAGGTGGGGTCTTTCACTCCAAATTTTTCTAGGCATTTTCCTACTGTGGTCCACATGTTTGGTCGTAACCTTAGGAGTTCGGCTAATGTGATTGTGCATACCACCAGGGTGGACAATAACTCAATCAATCATTGTGAATTCATCACTTTGTCAGAAGAGAGTCTTTGAGATGGGATTGCTCTCACTTCAGACTTGGCTTCATACTCTTCTAGGTAAGAGGGTAGGGTTTTCAGCGAGTCTGGTTGGCTGTGCCTCAAACTAATTGATCCCTGGTCTCCCCCTTGTGAATGTATATCAAAGTTCATTTGCGACCTTGCCTCAAATTCTTCAATAGGAGATAAGGTCTCATTCTTCTCTTTTCTAGTGCTATTCATGTGGTTACTCACCCTGTTAGCCTCGTTGGCCTCACGGATTTGCTTCCACAGATCATCTAGACCGTTACAGTCCCTACCCATTTCTGTCAATGTTTTAGGCTGGAACCCGTCACTTGCCTCATCTGACCGCTCTAATCTATCCTTTGTATGTAAGTCCTCGGATATAACTGTTTGCTCTCGTTCTTTCCTGCCTTTCATACGCGCCTTTCTAGCTTTCCAAGTGCTTCTCTGATTTTTCGTTTCTGAACTTGGGGCATAGTTTTTTGGCTCTTGAATTATGGGTTCGTTCGTCATTCTTTGAGCTTGGGCTTGTGTCACCGCCTGAATAGGTATGATTGTTTCATTTTCTGACCCTCCACTGGAAGGTACTGTTTCTAGCATGTTCAAGGTAGTTTTTGCTCCTTTGCTCTGGTTTTTAGGGCAATCTGGAATCAAATGAGTAACTCCACACTCGGTGCAATATGCGTTGACTCTAATGATTTCATCATGAGGACAGTCTCTTAGCCAATGGTCTCCACCATACTTGTAGCAGGGTCCCTTGGATTGTTGAGGTGCTCCTTGAGCTCCCCTTTGTTGGTATGCATGTCTCTGTCTGCCCATTCCTCCGTTGGCTATGAACAACAATGTTCGTTCATCTAAGCTATATCTTCCTTCTCCTACTGCATGTTCAGCTGTTGGTGGTCCTGTACTTCCTATCATGATCCATGGTTCTGGTGTAGAGGGTTCTTCCGGTGGATAATAGATAAAGTTTGCCGCATATCCATTGGGATGTTCATAATATGCATGCATAGAAACCAAAGCCTTATCCTCTGATTTGGTTACGGCTGGTGTGTATCTTATACTGACTGGTTGTAATCTTGGTAGGGGTGGTTGTTGCCCCAACACTGGTTGTGGTCTTTCTACACCTACAGGTCGTGGTAGGTTGCCTGCTTGATACCTAGGCATTGGTGGAACTTGAGGAGAAGCTACCTGAGCTTGGGGAGCATAGGGTCTCTCTCTCACATATCCCTTGTTATAATAACATTCCTCTATCCCATGGTTTGTCCATTTTTGTTCAATAGCACACCACTTGGGTTGTTTAGCCTGGGGTTTGGCGTACAAGTTAATCTTTTTTAGCACTTCCTCTACAAGCTGCTCTTGGTTTACAGCTACTTCTCCTTTCGGTGCTGTCTTAGAAGACTTGCTTCCACTTTGTTGTGAAGATGAATCGTCGTCAAGGTCCTTGAACTCCCCCTCTTTGTAGACCGCACACTTGTCCACAAGGTAAAGAGCCTCCTTGGTCAACTCATTCAACGTCGTGCTCCTCTTCATATGTAAGTCCTTCTGGAGATCTGCATTCCTTAGTCCTTGGATGAATATAAGCATAAGTCTGGACTGAGTTGGCAGTTCTTCCACATGGCAGAACTTAACATATCTTTTTAGTCTTAGGGCTGCCTTTCGTATAGATTCCCCATCTTTCTGTCTGAATTTATGGATTTGTGAGACGGCACTATGAGCTATCCCCCTTTGTGACAATTCCTCGATAAACTTGTCAAACACATCCTCCATAGACTCAAAGTCTCTACGCTCTATAGAGTCAAACCAAGTAGCAGCGTCATCCTCTAGCGTTAGTCCAAACCCTACGAATTGGGTAGGGAAGTCTAACACCTCTTCAGCTCTAATTACACGCACAAAGGCTGCTACATGATCTCTTGGATCTCTGTTTCCTGTGTATTTCTTGTTTACCCATTTTTGCACTTGAGAAGGTCTAATTCTACGATGGTCTACAAACCTCATCATTGGATCTCCACGTCAATCGATATACCTCCTCTAGTCTTCTGTAGTAGGCTAGTTTCTCTCCCAGTGGTGCTCCTAAGACATAATTCTAACAGTTCTTGCCAGATATGGTTCATCTCTTTGAACTCGTTCTATGGGTGGTCTTCCAGGCTCTGTTGACCCTTGAGTCTTTGGCTTACTCTCTCCTTGATACCTTGAATAGAGTGGTGGTTCTTGCAAATCCCTTAGCCCTCGTGCGGCTTGATAACCATCTCGGTTTTGATCTTGTTCCAATGTTGCACTCTGTCGAAGCCATGCCTGCAATGATGGCTGAGTTGCTGGTTGGTTTTGATTGTTGAATGTCTGCGGTCGGGTAGAATGTGAGGTAGCGTCATACTCCTCTGAAAAGGGATTTTTCAACTTGCTAGGGGTGTAGGTGGCTCTTGGCACTTCGTCTGGGGCATATGTTGATGCTCCTGGAACTGTTGCCTTTTCTACCTCCTCTAGGAGAATACGTTGGTATTCCTGCCCGTACCTATCAACAAAAACTATATCCTTCCCCATAGCAGTTTCATAAGAGAATAAGTAAAGAACCTTGTCTTTGCTTAACTCATTTAAGTATGGTTCTTTGCAGCGAAAGTAAGCGACTATTCCCTCACTCTCATGCTTGTAGATTCCCACGTTCTCATTATAAGTTGAAACCCTGGTTGTTTTCTTATCATACATAAAAATTGCTCCAAGTCGATCAATGTTTGGTGGCGGTTCTTGAGCTTCTGAGACCATTTTCCCTTTCGCCACGTTATCTCCATATCTGTTGTAATCTTCAGGGTTACTAACTATCAGATAGTGGTTCCCCTTTTCGTCTCAGAATTTATCTCCATCATCATAGACTCGAATTATCTCCAATCTTTGAGCCGGCCTTTCTTCAATACAAATGCACTTGCATCCTCGATAGTCAGAATAGACTAGGTCTCCCCTCTAGTTTGTTCCTTCTAAGAAGATCACAGTGAGCTTGGAATTATTCAAAGGATTTAGGGAGGTGCTTCCTCCTGGCATTGGTCCATCATAGGTGAAACCTCCTGGCTGTGAACTACCTATCATGAAGAAAGATTTGTCTGACAAAGTGTCAGTATCACTACCTTCCTCAATAATCGGTGCTAGTGGATCTAGCCTTGCCTGAGTTACACTCTCCTCGGTGGACACTAAGCTACCTTGGTCACCTGCCACCTTCTGGTCTCTAAAAATGTATCTTCCTGATCTTAAATTCATCAAACTTATCAATGCAATTTATCTCAAATCCAACCACTCACCTGGCAAAGGATCAGTCTCCGCACAACTTCTTGCTTTGCTGCTGAATATACCTGTACACAAGCATTTAATTTCGGAAATCGAATCAAAGCATTCAACTGCTAGAGGTTATCTTAGTAATGATTGGTATAACTGGAGAGTTAATCTCAACCACTACTGTATTTTATACACTGCTAATGCTCTGGATTAGGTCTGCTAATGTGGAACTGTACTTCTCTCGGATGTTGGTCAATTTACGTGAAAAAGTATGAATTCAGTCTTTGCTCCGTCAAATGGACAAACAAGGTCCAAATTCACTTCTAAAAGAAGTTCTGGAACCCTTAAGCCAAATGGAACCTCACTGTATAAGCCCAATCAAATTTTCTCTTTAGTAGGCCCAATAGACATCCTACGCGTAGGATGTCTCCTGCTCTGTTTTGCCTAGATTTTTGCACTATGGATTCCCCTTGATGTGCTGAGTCCACAACTGTTTTTACTTTTTGATTTGGACACCTATAAGTTGGTCAATGGATTAGAAATCTGTTCCAACAGCCTGCTGCTAGTCTTGATCAGTCTAATCAAACTCCAATTTGGACCAAAATTGACTAGGAGGCTTGCCTCAGACTATACAACACCTTGCTATGTCCACAGTCAGTATCTAGCTTCAATTTCTTGCTTTAGATATCCTACGTGTAGGATATCTTTTTCATCAGAATGGATTCAAATTCAAAACACTGGCTCCCCTTGAGTTGCTGATCACTTTGGTATGCTCAAAATTAGGTTTGGAGTGCAAAATCACACAGAAGACATCCTACGCGTAGGATGTCTTTTTGGCCTGTTTGACCCCAAACTTGACCCACAGCTTTCCCTTAATGTCAGCAACCGAGTGGTATGCTTAGATTTTGGTTTGGATTTCAAAAGTCCCCAATTTTAGCTATTCTTGCCTTTTTCAGTTAAAAGTGCTAAAGTCCGCTTTGAACCCAATTTTCTCACCCAAATGAGATGAAACCCCTCTCAGTCACTCAATATATCATGCAGATCATGCTCATGCAACCATCCTATGGTTTTGGTCTTAAAATAATGCTTTGGCACAATTTGGGTAGGATGTCTGGCAATTTCAGTTTATCTGGCCTTATCCTGTCAAGAAATGGTGAAATTTCCACTTTCCATTTGAAACTAGGGTAAACCCCACCTTCTGAACACACTGGTCAACTCAAAATCCCAAAATTCCCACCAGATTAGCCTGTAGACATCCTACGCGTAGGATGTCTCGTGGCTTAAAATTAATTTTTTTCCTGACAGAAATGCTCGTGATGCTCTGCAGCTCTATCAGAAACACTCACAGTAACTTTTGGACTTCACTTCAGCTTTGAAACACACTTTTGCGTCTTTTTGCGTCTTTTACAGCCTTGTGATGAATTTACCAAGCAAGTATACATGCATGAAGTGCTCTAGATCCTAAATCATGATGTCCTACTTTCTAAAACCAGCAAGCACAGGGTCGACAGCCATGGAAGGCATAGACCTAGAGAATGTGGCAGATCATGTGGACACACCCATGCAAGAGGAAATCCTAGTAGGACCCTCTCAAGAGCCACAAGATCTGACACAAGAAGAGGAAGAGAAGTTGTGCAAGGCCATAGAGGCAAAAATCAGAGAAACGGCCAAGGAAGCCTTGGAATGGGAGCAGAGGGTTTTTAAATCCATGACCATTGAGAAGATCGACGCCAGCAACCTCTGGCGTGAATGGCTACAACCCTCTCTCCCATATCCTTTGCTAAAATATGAAGCCGCCACCATCAACAACAGGATTAGAGAAGAGCCAACAGTGCCACTCTACACAACATATATCTCCCAGCCTGAAGGGGCCAAGTTAATAGTCGACTCCCAGCCCAGGTGGAGAAAGGCATGGCTGACAAAGTATCCACAATACCTAATCCATCTGGTAGAGGCACCCAAACTCAACAGAGATAACCTAAGCTTCTGCCCTCTACCAAGGATATAGACGTGGAAGGCCTAGGAGATACTACAAAGAAGCCAAACCACTTGGCTGAACTATCCAAAGCTGCCAAGCTTGAAGACAGGCGAGAGAATAAGTGTTCAATACATGGTGAAAACCCTAACGGGCGCCATCAAATTGTTCACTGGCTTGACTGACCTTTCTTGCATAATGATGAGGAAGATTTGCAAAACCCTTTTGGCAGTCTTCGAGACGTTCAAACCGGGCCAGGTGACAGACAATATCTTCTTCTTTCAAGATACTTAGAGATGTGCATATGATCTGTATGGTCAGCCTTCCAAGGAGGTGATACATGCATTGTATCAAAGGATAATGTTTCTACCATCCTATCACCTCCAGGCATTTGAAGAAGCGTTCTACACCGGCTTCTTCACAATCAACACTGATATATTTGGCCCAACACTGTTGGATTTACATGCAAGATACGAGTCGTTGCTCAAGATGTGCGAAACCATAAGATGAAGAAGCAGCTCAACAGCCATGTCGGAGACGACATGAGCAAGGAGGGGGGGAGTGTTAGAAGCTGGACACACCCTACGAAAATTGACTACTCGGTAGATTATCATTTTTTTAAATTATTCATTTATTGAGAAAACTCGACATTTCACCTTGTAAATATTGGGGCTTATAGAAGTTTCCAGATTGTATCCCAGTTTTGATAGTTAGGTTGAGTAGATGGTTGATTTGGAACTTTAGGGTTTGAGAATTGTAAGGTATTTATATCACTTTTTGACCTTAATGAGAGGACCTTTTGTCATTTTAAAAAGTTTTGAAGTCTGTGAGTGAGTGTACTGTACGAGAGAGAGTGTGAGATTCATCTTGACACTACGTGTGCACCGGTGGTCGGAATCGAGTGTGGAGAAGTGCAGTGTGTTGCCCCCGACAAGAGCCACGCGCCGATACCTACATTGCGCGCGTACGGTCTGGTTTTGCGAGCTCCATCTACGAGATTCATCTGGTGATTCGATGAGCATACATTGTCCGATTTCGTATTGTAGCATATCCATGTGTTCACTTTGAGTAGAGCTACACATCAGGCAGTTTAGATTTCGGAAACAAAGACCTGCAAATTTTGGCCAGACATCCTACGTGATTTTGCACCGGGTGTTTTGGGTTAGGGTTTTGGTTCATAGACCTTAGGGAGAGCGACCTATTGGTGTTAGTAGGGTCTCCTTCAAGTTCTGTGGTGTTTCGAGATTGTTTGATGGGTGTTCGGTTCTAGAAAGCATTGTAGGAAGTTTCCTCTTATGCACTCTTGAAGACTGTGACTTAGACATTGGGTAGAGACCTTTGCAGGAATTAGTTAGGAGTCGGACAAGTGTAGGTTGACATCTTATACTTGCTTCCACGCGCGTGCGGGTCGAGCTTCGTCCTTAGCTGCCAAATCTTGTTAGGTAAGTTCTCGCTGTGCAGACGTCCATTGCGGCGTATCCGTCCAACAAAAATTCAGTTCAGAAGAGGAATATTTCTAATGTTTAGATACAATTGAGCTTGGTCCAGAGCTTGGGCCAACACTAATGGGGCAAATAGCTCACACAATATGGATGAAATATGCTAGATACAATCACAAATTTGAACAGAGGCTTCGCTCACACGAGAAACTTACACAACCAAAACAACAGGAAGAAGTGAGGAATTTGGAAAAAATAGATAGCGACATTGCATTTGGAGTGGCCAAAAACCCCAATCTACATTATCAAAGTGCTCAAATCCGACCTCGGATGAGCAGTTTATGGCCGAAACAGGCTCCAAAAACAACAAAAATTGAGTTGCAGCTCTTCCTCCCTTCTTTGTACACTTTTCTGGTTTTTTTCTCAGGTTTTTCAGTGTCCACACTTATTTTTATCCCTTTGGCACCTTTGGACTTTTGATTGACCTCAAACGGACCCTGAACATGTCAAAAATTGGCCACGTAGTGCATTTTTATCACCCTCCTATATCCATCCGCACACCTGGCACTCAACTTCTTCCAGTAATGCATCTTACATTCACGTGAAGTGGCCCCCAAATACAGTTCTCATGATGACCTTTGTGCATAATCATCACAAGCAAACATTCCCGTTGTGTACTCGCTTACCACGTGCAAGTATTGACCCCATTCGACCTCTTGACGCTAGTAGATTCCATCTGACGCACCTGCTTACCTCATGGCGTGCGCCCCGCTAATAGCTTCCTCGAGAAGTTTTATGCTCCACCAACTCCTCATTATTATAGGGAAAATACACTATTACTGGTGATAATGAAAATCGATGTACTATATACACGATGTCCTAACTATACACATGTGGGCCCCATGTAACCACCTAGCTTTGGAAAATGGGTAATCCTTTATTTGATGCATCATGCATGTGTATGTACATATGCGCAATCACTTATTTCAAAAAACTCCTACAACGTTTGTGAGCCCTAATTGCAAATTTTTTGAGTACTCAAATCATTGTTTATAGTCGTTTTGACCATATGAGAGTGTTCCTAGACCATAGGGAAACCTTTCTAGATAGTTATGTTGCAACTTTTAGGACCTTTTTCATGATGGATCGTGATTTTGGTACCTTGTCAAATTATGACCAGACTTGGTAGGATAGTGCCCCTAGGTGTCCTAGACCTCCTCCTAAAGTTTCATTGCATTTCGAGTCCGTTTGAGTGCCGAAATGGTGTGATGACCTAGAGCTGTGAAAAAGGACATAGGCAGATTTCCTTGATCTTTGAGGGCTGGTTTGCTTGTCGAGTTGTTGTGTTTGCTTGTTTAGGTTCACTACGTGAGATTGACAATCTCATAGAGTCTCCGTGCTTTATCCGACTCACCTTCCTGAGAATTGACATTATGCGAGTACCAAAAGCTATGCTACAGACGTCCATCGCGGCGATGTGCTAACATTGGCGTTGTTGCCGAGGATATGATCCTTAGATGGGGAGTGACCTAGTGCTTATTTAGAGCGTTCTTTTTCAAATATTTGTCTCTCCATTCCATTTACACGTTAGCAATGAAGTAGCTAGACGCGAGGTTTAGTGCTTGATAGAGTATAGAAGTTGAGGACTTGCTAGATCTATTCTTGAGAGGTAAAGAGGGTTGTGAGTGAGATAGCCAAAAGCATTTCATCCTTCAATTTTCTCTATGCTTTCAAAGTGTTGTACCATATTTCGTTTCGAGTTTATTTTGTACCGTTTTGTTTGTTTTAATTTCATGTTTCATTTCAGTACTTAGGAGCAGGTTAAATGACAAGTACCACCATCAAATTTGGCTAAAAGATTAAGGAAAAAAAAGGGTGAAAACCATATTTTGGCCGAAATGACCATGACTCTAAAATTCTAAAAATTTGATGGTCGAGACCTCAAAAGTGATCCAAATTCAAAAATTTGTGGATCAAGGGCATCAACAGACTCTCTAGAAGCAATCTGGAAAGCTTGACCAGAATCTGTGGAGGAACATGGATTGCGATCCATGTACCTCAGAGACCAAATTTGCAAAAAAGTGACGAGTTACATTGAGCATCAATGGGATATTGCTCTGATCAACTCAAAACTCACATCAGAATTGACTGTTAAGGCAAAAACAACAAAACAGGCATTCTAGACACAAAAGTTAGTTTTTTTCAACTTTTTGGGATCCAAATTCAAAAAGGGGTGAGATTTGTCTTCTGCAGGGGATAAAGAACCAGCAGAACAAAATTCATGAAAAAATGATGTTAAGCATGGATCACGATGTACCTTTTTGACATTTGGGGCTGGTATTTGACAAGTACATCCCTGATAACTAGTAGAACAACTTTGCCAAAAGAGACCATGTCAAAAAATTAAAAAAAGTTGGCCAAAATAGCCAAATACAAAAACTAACCAAAAAATGCACGGAAGATAGAAAAACCCGCTTTTGACAATGAAAAAGTTGTCCAAATTCAAAAAGATTTGGGAAAGAGTATCACCATAACATGGACTATAAGATGATCAAGTTTCATGTCAAAATGTGGTCAAACATGGATTATGATCCATGTACCTCATGAAAAAATTTTGAAATTTTTTTGGCTAAGATTTGAGCGTAGCTGATACCATTTGGAACAACTTACCCAAAAGAACCATATCCTGAAGAAGCCAAAGAATGTCAACCAATTGTTGGTATCCAAAGAGTGCGTCAAAGTCAAAGACCCAGTTTGGATACATAAGGCACATGTTGAACCCCAGCAACAAAAGGTGACGGGGTGGGTAGCATCAGAGGAGTCAATCACTGCTCAGGGCTACGTCCAAGGAAACGCTAATGTTTGGGCCAAACAGCCTAAAGTAATATCGTGGACCTACCTACCTCAACCAACGTCTTCTACATAGAACAAGATGCACTATAAACGCAAGACAAACAACTCAAATAGGAGAAAGAAAACCCACAAAAGACAGAAGAAAAGACCTTCCAAGCAAGAAATGTGACAAGTTTGGGTTCCAAAGTCAGACCTCAGCCAAGCTACCGAACAAACACAGATGCAACAACGGATGATTCTAGTGAATCTACTCGAAGCACAAGGATTCTATGAAGGTAACACTCAAATATGGTTACCAAAAATTGTAGCTCAATCTGTGTCAACCTCTTTTACCTTTCTCCTAGTGCTAACTGCCTTTGTTAAATCCCTCCTAACTTGTGGGCATAATTCAAGAAACTGAGGCCATGAGATATCAAGACCCTTACCTCGCATGTCTTCCAACAGGTTGTATGGAGCCATACCATGTCCAAGAGGGAAGTCTTGGAGATTGATACGACGTCGAGTCCTCTTAGCTTCCTTGGTCTCCTTTGCCTTCTTGCCTTGTCCATGGTCACTCTGTGATGGGACACCCTCTTTCTCTTTACCTTTTCCTCGGCCACGCTTAATGCCATTTGCTTCCATGTCAACCTCATTTGAGTTTGTCACCTCTACCACATGCACATTTGGATCTGGCAAAGGTGGAACTCCTTCTACCCCTTGTGGAGGTGGCCTTGGTCCATTTGGTCTTTGTAGAAGCGTTGGTTGTTGTCAAGTTCCTTCACCTGCATTCATCACTGGGTAATTCAAGTTAGGTCTCCCTGGCTCCCCACGGGGCCAAGGACAATTATACATCCCATGTCCAGACTCTCCGCAATTCCAACATTGCAAGACTCTCCTAGGTCGTGGATCTCGCTCTTCAGACTTCTTTGCTTGTCCCTTTGGACCTACAGCTTGTGCAAGGTGAATTGACAGGCTGCTTAAAGATTCGTTTAACTTCTCAATTACGTTCGTCGTTACCTCAGGAAGCTCCCTCGATGTTGATGCTTGTGACTTACCTTTGGGTCTAAGACCTTCTATTGGAACCTCTCCCCTTAAGCACTTGAGTTTCCTATATTTCTCAGCAGCCCTAGTTTCAGCTGCATCAAAAGTAGTAGGTGCACCTGCCT
Organism: Adiantum capillus-veneris; assembly: GCF_014529385.1. Taxonomy (NCBI): domain Eukaryota; kingdom Viridiplantae; phylum Streptophyta; class Polypodiopsida; order Polypodiales; family Pteridaceae; genus Adiantum; species Adiantum capillus-veneris. The sequence continues at coordinate 118,087,935 of NC_140953.1, forward strand.
CAACTTTTACCTTAAGGTCAGGAAAGAGTCCGGCTATGAACCTCTCCTTCTTTAAAAATTCTGCACCATCACCAGGGTTAGCAACATTTCGTATCCATAGAGCCCAAAGACGTAGAAACTCTTGCTTGTACAAGTAGTAGTCATCTAAGTCTTTTTGCTTATGAGAAACAATGTCTTGCCATAGTTTTTGAGTGTTTTGGGGATCAAAGAAGTATCTCTTAAAACGATTCAAAACTTCTGTGTAATTCCCCTTAACTTCCTCAGGCAAAGAGTCAAACCAAGTACTAGCATCTTTCCTAAGGAGCACCTCAAACATTTCTACACGTTCTTGATCGGTTACTATCCTCTTGATACGGCAAGACATCTTGAAATTTGCTAAAAATAATTATGCATTCTCTCCAGGCTCTCCAAAGAAAAGAGGATATCCAGACATTTGGCGTTGGCTCTCCATTATTATGAAAGATTACAACACGAGTTACAATAAGGGATACAATAGAGATTTAGAACCACTCGCCTGCAAATGAAGAAGTGAGAAAATACCACTCTAGGTTTTCTTCTTCAGCTATCCAAGCTTCAATAAGGTCTCGATTTGTTTGATCAAAACAAAAGGGTAGACTATTGATGAGCTCTAAGAAGGGTTGAAATTCTTCAAAGCTAAGGCGATAAACAGAAATCTCTAGAACTTCATTTTCTGGATCCAAAAGAGCAACCACGTCCCAAGTGATAAATTGCACTTGCTCTACAATTCCCAATGCACAAGCGGTTTGTATAAAAACTAGATCTTCATGCTCGTCGAAGGCCGTGAGAAAGTAGCAATTGACTAGGAGCTCCTTTCCTTCGAGTTCCACACAGTCGGAGTGAGGCAACCTTCTCACAATTTCATAAAGAACATCCTCATCAAGTCCAATCAAGTTTGCAAGATTTAAAGACTCCACTTGTGCTACAAAATTCCTGGACAAAAACTCCTTAGGATTATGGTTAAATCATTCAAAAGCATAAAGAGATTTACAATGTCTCTATGAACAAAGTGTCATAGAAAGTAGAGAAGGATGAGAATTTATACAAATTTGCAATCTTCTCTATGCTCTCTTTATTAAGACAAGCTCTGAATAGCTCCCTATCTCCTTTGTTGAAAGCGAAAGGAAGACTATTAATAAGACGCAAATGAGGGAAAAATTCACCAAATGTGAGTCTATGAAGCATGAACTCTGACCGCAAGTTTCCTGAAGAGTCTTCCTCAATGGTGAAATGCACTCGCCAAACGCCAAATTTCACTCTATTTACCAATCTTAGGGCACACACTAGTTGGATGAATGCGCGGTCTTCCTTAGTGCCCAACAACAAGAGAAAAATGGAATCCACGCGTAGGACCTTCCGTCTTAACTTCACCACCCTCTTGTTATGAGGGAGACGCCTTACTACTTGCTCCTGCAACTCAATTGGTAATAGAGCTAGATCTCTAAGGATTGAACTTTCACTGCACACACATTCCCAGTTAGAACAAATGATCGTTTTTTTTGTTTCTTGTAACAACTTGGACAAAGAAAAACCAAACATACACACTATTCTGCCGGGCTGCACTTCATTTTAAAATAAAATGAACACATGTACATCAAAAGAAGTGTGGTAGTTGATGAGAGGTAGAATGACAGGGTTTGGTGATGCAAGAATTTCTCCTGCTCTTTAGGCACCAAACATGAACACCATTCGTTGTTGAAAATGGATCTTTCTACTAATTGCAACGTTTATTCTAATGTGTGGAGTAAAATGAAACGGACAAACCTCTATTCCTGGGCCATTATCCATGGCCTATGCATGTCCTAATGCTTAAAACAAAAAAAATATATAGACGTCCAAACTAAGGTCGTACCTAATGAGAGGCAAAATAAAAGGATTTACTGAAGCGTTTATCTCGGCCAACCTAAGAGGACCTAAAATTCTACGAATGACACGTTGAAATTGCAACTTAGTACTAACAATTATGTGTACCTTTTGCCTTGCAATGGGAATGAAAGGATCATACAAATCTTCGTGATTCATGCAAACTACTTGACTATGCTAAAGGTTGATTTTACACAAAAATACACAAGCCGTCCTCAGTGGGGGCACCAATTTGAGGCGGTCCGGGGCGGGCAACAAGAAGAGTGGCCTCTAGACACCCTTCAAGGCTCCCGTGCTGCTCAATGGGGCTGGGGCACAACACAACACAAACCAAAACAACGAACCCACAGCCAAATCCCAACTACACAAGGGGCACCACCTAGTTTAAGAGCGAACTAGGACGCAAAAGAGGAGAATCGTTAGAGCAACCCACAAACAAGCAAGGAATTTACACTAACCCTAACACCAATGGAACACTCTCACACACTAAGACACGAGAGAGGGAGAGAGAGAGAGAGAGAGGGAGAGGGAGAGAGATAGTGCTCGGGATGCTTTGAAACGTATCGGCAATGATCAAGCAAACACAACTATATATTTAAGAAAGAGAGAGAAAGGGGGAGGGGGTGCTTGTTGCATTAATACCTTCTTACAAATCTGTCATGACAAATCAAAGTGAGATTAGTATTTGTTCAACATAGCTTGCATAAATTTCACCACAACACATCACAAGAAAAGCCACCCCAATCACTGTCTTAAGGCCAGGGGAGTCCTCTCCACCCTGTCGCCCTCTTACAGTATGTGGGATTTATGGCTAGATTGATGACAACACCAGAGACAAGCTATCAAGAACTTAACAAAAAACACCAAGACACTTACGCATCATTGTTGTCCATTACTTCACGTTGGAAGGGAGACAAAGTATCCAAGCTTAGTCCAAATCCACCCTCCTTGATTCAGCAAATGTTGGGCTTACACTAGTAGGAGAAATGATAGATTTCCTACTCTCAATTGAATGATCACTCTCTCTCTTACAATGGCATATAGTTCCCTTGCTAATCCCCTATTACAACACATGCACATGCATAAGACAATGAGCTTCCACTCAAGAGCTCCTTCTAGAGAGGTTGAGCTTGGCTTCTCAAGCTATAGCATAGTGCTCTTGCTTATGGCTCCCCCTTTTTGCTAGCTACACCCTCCTTTTATAGCAATTTTGAAGGCTAGGGTTACTCCTCTAACCATGGTTGGGTTAGATTTTCAGCAATTTATCTAATTTCTTTTGCTTGGAATTATCAAGAAGTTGGTGAGGAAAGAGAGAGGAGAGAAATGGAGGTGATAGGACTTTTCATAGTGGGTTAGTGTTAGTAGAGTTAGTATTAATTTACAAATGGAATTGGATATTTACAATGGGAGTATCCATGTAGGATACAAATAAGGAAGAAAAAAACTCTTAAGAGGTAAGAAAAGGTGGCTTTCTTACAAGGTTGATGCTCCAAGTGTCTTGAGTAGGGCCGATTTTGACGCCTGTTGACGGTCCACTAGCTTTGACGGTACATTTTTTCTCCACTCTTGACCTTCCTTGAGAGACAAGATAATTGAAGCTGAGTAATCAACCACCATGATGATGTCTTTTAAGAGAAGAGGCTGAATTTTGTGGTTTTTTTGATAGATATGGGTAATTTGGAGGAGGAAAAATGAGACTAGGTGGTCAATTTTGGAATGAAATTGTGTGTGGGAGGTATGAGTTCACCATGGTTTCTCTTATTCTTCAAGGTTGAGGAGAAGGTGAGTAGTGTGCAGAGAGGAGTGGTGAGAGAGATGGGGATGATGAGTGGAGAAGTGAGTGTGAAAGAGGAAAATGATAAAGTGGAAGAGAGAGTCTGGCTGCATAGCATGGGAAAATTGAGGTCCATTAAAAAAATCATAGCTCACATCTCGTAGCTCAAAAAAATATGAAAAAAGTTGAGGCAAAAGTTCAGCCCACGAGCTACAACTTTTGTTTGTATCACCTTTTCAAATTCGGAGAGCAAGTGAACTTTAAAAATTCAGCAAAACCGACCGTTTTTTTCCACTGCAAAGGTCCTTGTGGGGGTCCTTCTTTGGATGATTCTTTTGAATACCTCCAAGAGTGAGCCCTCCATAGTGCATGTATGCATGCCACCTACCCTTGACCTTATTTGGTAGGTCTATAATTGAAGATATTGTTGAGATTAGGATATAATTGAATAGTACAACTAAGAAAATCAAATATTGAGGGGTCTAAAAAATATGTACATGTCAAATATAAATAATATAAGTGGAAAAAATATAAAGGGGTCAAAAGAAATCTCTCTCATTATGAGGCTACCATAAAAAGATAAATATTTTTGGTGTTCTAATTTTTTAGAAAAAAACAAAATAGATGTAGGAAGGGAAAAATCAAAATAGTGAAAAAATATACACATAAATAAAACTAGTTTTTTTGGATTTTTGTTGGGATGGAGTTACACCAAATATAAGAGAAGCTTACATGAAAATATTTCTATATGGAATAAAGAGTATGAAAAATGGTAAGAAAAAATTGTGGTAATGGTGAGGCAATGTGCAGAGCATAAATAACACACACCTAGGTAGAAATATTTAAATAAATACCAAAATAATTATGAAAAAATCTTTTATTTAAGCCCTATATATAAAGAAATATTTACATACTATGGGCCATAATATACTTATATATATATATATATATATATATATATATATATATTTTGGCTCAACTAGCCCAATGACTAGCTAATTGAGGGTTTTTTAAGAAGATATGGGAAAAGTCCCGTGACTCACGCACGCCTATGTACAGTGAAATGGTAGGGATAGCCACAGTGTTTGGGTGATTTTGGTAGGGTGAGGTAACTCACTGTGGTAATTACAAAGAGCCGAAAAAACGGCTATCATTGGTTCTCTATCCCCTGTAGAAGCCAAATCTCACCCCTTTTTGAATTTGGATCCCAAAAAGTTGAAAAAACCCACCTTTTGTGTTTGCAATGCCTGCTTTGCTTTTCTTGCCCTAACAGTCAATTCTGATGTGAATTTTGAGTCTTTCTTTCAAGAAAACTTAGAGCAATATCCCACTGATGCTCAATGTAATTGGTCACTTTTTTGCAAATTTGATCTCTGAGGTGCATGGATCGCGATCCATGTTCCTCCACAGATTCTGGTCAAGCTTTCGAGATTGCTTCTAGAGAGTCTGTTGATGCCCTTGATCCACAAATTTCTAAATTTGGATCACTTTTGAGGTCTCTACCAATCAAATTTTTAAAATTTTAGAGTTATGGTCATTTTGGCCAAAACATGGTTTTCACCCTTTTTTTTCTCAATCTTTTAGCCAAATTTGATGGTGGTAGTTGTTATTTAACCTACTCCTAAGTACTGAAATAAAAAACAAACAAAATGGTACAAAATAAAGTCGAAACGGAAAATGGTATAACACTTTGAAAGCATAGAGAAAATCGAAGAATGAAATGCTTTTGGCTATCTCAGTCACAACCCTCTTTACCTCTCAAGAATAGATCTACCAAGTTCTCAACTTCTAGACTCTATCAAGCACTAAGCCTCGTGTCTAGTTGCTTCACTGCTAGCGTGTAAATGGAATGGAGAGAAAAACCTTCGAAAAAGAACGCTCTAAATAAGCACCAGGTCACTCACCATATAAGGATCATATCCTCGATAACAACGCCAATGTTAGCGGGTCGCCATGACGGACGTCTGCAACATAGCTTTTTGGTACTAACATACTATCAATACTCAGGAAGGTGACTCGGATGGGGCACAGACACTCTATGAGATCGTCAATCTCATGCAGTGAACCTAAACAAGCAAACACAACAACTCGACAAGCAAACCAACACTCAAAGATTAAGGAAATATTCCTATATCCTTTCTCACAGCTGTAGGTCATTACACCATTTTGGCACTTGAATGGACTCAAAATGCAACGAAACTTTAGCAAGAGGTCTAGGACACCTAGGGGCACTATCCTACCAAGTCTAGTGGCAATTCGACAAGGTACAAAAATCATGATCCATCATGAAAAAGGTCCTGAAAACTGCAACAGAACTATCTAGAAAGGTCGCCCGATGGTCTAAGGAATACTCTCCTATGGTCAAAATGACTATAAACAATGATTTAAGCACTCAAATTTGCAATTAAGGCTCACAGACGCATAGTCGCGAACCAGAACGTTTAATTAAGCACTCAAATTTGCAATTAAGACTCACAGACGCATAGTCGCTTACACTTAATTGAGAGAGCAAAGAGAGAGAAACACAATGCAAGCTTCAGATTTGAAAACGGATTACCAAATCATTAGCTGCGATGATTACAAGTTTGGAGCAGCCTGTAGCTTGAGCGTACGTTTTCAAAGCTCCTTCTTCTTTTCTACTGTCAATCGCATGCTGAAATCAATTGGACCTGTACCTACATTTCTAATTGTCACCTTGTTCACTGGTTGCATATCTTGGATGAAGCGTAGAGAACCATTCTTCTTTGGGACTGTGAACCACTTGTTTGATTATGGAGCACAAGGAGGCTCCAAAATTCCCATTTTGATCTTCTCATTTAGTAGCTCAACTAACTTCAGAAAATAAGCCTTTGGAACCGGAATAGGCTGCAGATTCCAAGGCACATGAGATATTGTGAAAATTACCATAGGAGCTACAATAGAAGGATCAACACATACTATCTCATGTGGCTCAAATGCAAAAGCCTTACCATGCTTTGAAAGCATTTCTTTAAAGCACTTTGTCTCCTCCTGTGTTAGAAACTCCTCACAACCAATTTGCAACTCTTGAAAAGACTCCTTTGTGAAGGTATACTCGATCTTTTTAGGATTCCTTAAACTTGGTTGCAAAGAAGCTTGCTCAATCTTTTCCCTGTTGTTGGGTGGTAAGGGTGATGCTACTGGTTTCACCTTCTTTGCTACACTCTTGTATTTAGTTTCAACATGGACTTCTGGGCCAATTGTTTGGTTTTCGTTAAAGGCTTCTATTACTTGATACTTTCCATAGAGCAAACTTCCACAACTTCATTTTCAAGATGCAAACTAGACCCCATTATAGCATCAAGCTCACTCATAGTATCTACAAAAGAAACTTGTCCACAAAAACCCAAAACATTTTCAATAGGCTCTAGCAACCCACTCTTTTTCATGCCTATTTGTACATTATGCACATATTGCCTCTCACATCTCTTCAAATCTTCAAGTTTTGTAAAACATAATGATCCATTCAAGACCATATTAGGTATTTTGGTAAAAATCTCACATTATGGGAATCTCCAAATCGACCGAATTCATGTAATTTGGGAATTTTCCACTTAAAGTGGGAAAAATTGAGGTGTGTGGCTAGTAAATAAAGTGAAAATCTCATAGGATTGTGGTGTTGATAAACACCAAAAGTCAAGAGGATGTACAACACATGGATTTGAATAATAACTATAAATTACATAAAACAAAGGAAGATACAAAAAAGATTTTGTTTACAAATTGACTAGTATAGTCACAATAGAAGCTCCACATAATTCTACTCCACATTTGATACCATATCTGAACTTTGATCCAAGTGTGGCTGATGTGCACGAGTGAGGCCTTCTTTGGCTTTTAGAGCATGTCTTTCTGGAATCTTTATTCTAGAAAATGGTCCTTCTTTGTTGGGTCTCCAGGACCAAACAATTGCATCTATAGTTTCCCACACTTGTGGGTCCTTATAGTTGACAGCCCAATAACCCTTCCAACAATTACTGTAAGCTTGAGTATCTGTCATCCCACTTTTTCTCGCGCAAGGTGCCCAATATTGAATCAAGAGTTTTCTGTAGTTTGGTGATGTAGGCTCATTATCAATGTCAGATAAAGCCATTGCAAGCCACACTGGATAGATTTCTGTGTCACTCGGAACAAGCATAAGAAAGTCACCTTGGTGCACATCAGACATAGGGTCAAACTCTTCCCTTGGCCTATCTCGTTGAGGCCCACAAAAATGATCATTCAACTCTTCAAGGCCTAGGAATCTTTCTGCTCCTTGTTGCAAATTCATTGTAGTGCTTTGTAGATGAGAATATTCTTGAGTTTTTGGCCAAAACATTTCATACAAGACTCCCTCTGATATGATTGCTTTTCCAATCTCTTCAATTACCTTACTCCAATAATCTATCACGGGTCTATAATATCGCGGAATACTTGAACCATTCCCTAAATTTTTCCAAAATTTTATATAGTTCTTTAGCCCCAAAATGACTTCTTCGTGGGCCTTGACATACTCCGCCATTTGTACTAGAGGTGGATCTCCATGTGGTAACATTGGCTTGCCTTCTGTGTCTGTTTTCCAAAGGCGAATACTTCCACTCCAACTTGATACACCTACATGTGCCTTATATTGCATCATTGGTGTCTCATCTTGCATAAAGAACCTGAACTGAAGCGGTTTGGAATGTCCAACAAGTATGTCTTGTCCATCACAAAGATAGCCATCACAATATTGCTTGAAATCAGGGATCTTTGTGAGAAAAAATGGAGCTGGAGATGAAGATGAGCTGTTTCGTAATGTATCCATCAAATGTGGCAAAGTATAGGTTTGTGTAACTCTCAACTTCTCTGAAAACCTACTAAACATGGCGTCTATGTCCTCATGTGTATGCCCAACCATTAAAAATCCCAGCTGGATGGTTTTGAAAACACCCCTTGCAACAAGCATTGACAAATAGGCAAATAAGTATCGATTTTTGTTTTCCCCTGCACAATTATCCAATTGTAGCAACAAGTTCTCTGGCAATCTGCGAAATGTTGACCCCAATTCCTCTTCTGCAATTTCTGACGACTGCACAATGGGCTCTTTTCCATCACTCAAGTTATGGTAGTCCAAAGCATCCCTTGAGTTCAAAGCATGTAGTAGTGAAATATTGCTCCTTGGAAGTTCATTTGTTACTAGATCACCAAGAGGATGCTTATCTATCCTCTCGAGGTTATGTAAACAATTAGCAATTGAGCCAATTGTAAGATTTGGATCAGCTGGCCACAAACCATTCAAGACAAAGTGTCCGTAATGACCTTCTCCATGTCCATGAGTGATCATGCCAATCAATGCCACCTGCAGATTATATCCTGAATCCACACCCTTGGGAACAATGCGTAATCTAGGAATGGCAGTCTTCTTTTGATCCATCTTATCATGGATTATGCATACATATTTTTGTGGTTGAGTTTCTGAATACGTGCGCCATGCATAATATAGGCTTCTGCAACTCTTTTGTTGTGCCATGTGAACTTCTCTCTCCCTCAAGAGAAGAGCTCTCTCTTCAAGAGAAGGTTTAGCTTCTAACCTTGCCTTGATTGAGCTACAAATATTGCACTTAGAGAACTCACTCGTCTTTGTTAAAGTGACATGTGGGTACTCTTTGTTCCAAATTCTACCAAAAGAAGATTGGGATAGCTTCTTCTCATAGCCCATTTGGTCAAGTGTCGTGTTGATTTCACATAAAATATCCACTTGTTTGTATGTTGATGGAATCACCAATTGAGTCTCTCTTGAGCCATCTAGCAGTGTTCTACTTCTATGTGGCATTTTCTCAGAGTTATTTTCCACAAACTCGTTTAGTAGTGCTCTTGCTAAACTAGTATGTTGAAGTCCCCTTCTCAATGTACATGTGTTCCCATGTACATATTGGCGCACACCATTTTCAAAGTTCTCCTTGTATCGATAAAATGATGTCTTTGGTATTCCATGTAGCTCATACCATGCTCTACAACAAACAATAGAGCCATTTAGCCTGAATTGGTATCGTGACTTCTCATCTTTCTGATAACATATAGAAAGAACATCATAAACATAATTAGTGCGTGATTTTTGAGACTCTCCCCAAAATTGTTGTCGTAACCTTGTCACCATATCACGATCTGCAAATTGGCAGCATTTTTGTGCACAACAATCAATGCATGATACCCTTTGAATTGATTTGTTTGAAAGGTAAAAAGTCGAAGCTGGTGCTGCTTTTGATTTTTGAGTCCTGTTCATGAAAGTGTATCGTCTCTTCCTTGACAACTGGACAACATTACTCCCATCAAGTTTTTTTCCAACATTGCCATCGTTGGATACATCCTCATATGTAGCATGCATGCCATCAACAGGAACAAAGCGTTGTAATGGGCTCCCATTCAACATTGTTGTCTGCTTGATGGGCCACTTTAGCAAAGTGATGCTACCCACTTCAACCACATCATGAATGCTTGCATTTTCTCTTTCAATACCCACACCCACACAATCAGGACCAAGTTCCTGAAAGTTGACATAATCATGTGGAAATACATATAAGATGGTCCCTTCATTCATGGTTTGCATCATTGTGTCATCTTTTAAAAGGACCCTCTGATTTCTCCAAGACTCTCGAATCATTGCTTCAAATTCTGGGCTTGTCATAGGTATTGCATCTGTAACTAGAGGATCAGAATGATCATGTTCTTCATCACCATTGTAGCTTTCGTGTGGATCAATTAAGTTCCCATTTAATACAAAAGATTGCAAAAGAAGCTTTGACCATCGAACAGCACTCCATAATGAGCCTTGGAGAGATGAAGTATCCATTGTAGGAAAAGGTAGGACCACATCCTTCAAGCATTCCTCCACTAGTATGGAGACATTTCCCAGCCCTATCTTTGTACCACCACAAGTGGAATCTGGATCTGTTCTACACACACAACCAATACCAACGATTTCATTGTCAAGTATCATATGTACTTTCTCCCCAGATTCAAAGTCCATCCTGTAAGTAAAAAGATTACATTGTTAAATCCATAGTTATAGAAAAATACTCTTCAAACCAAAAATCATGCTACAACATGAAAAAGGTTTGCATAGGTTGGACAAGTGGTGAACCTTGAGACCAAATCCTCCTTGCTATATTAATGGAAGCAAGGTTGGACAAGTGGTGGACCTTGAAACCAAAGCCTCTTTGCTATATGAGAGCATAGGTTGGACAAGTGGTGGACCTAGTTGTAATACCCACTGCCACCTATCAACTACTATAGGACTATGCTTTCCAATGTCCAAGTATCCCTTGAGTCTTTCAAGGTTGAACACGTGGTGGACCTTGAAACAAAAATCCCCTTTCTATATCAGAGCATAGCTTGGACAAGTGGTGGACCTAGTTATAATGCCCAATATCCAAGGTGAAATACCTTAGGACTTTGCTACCTTGCTTGCCAATGTTTACGTAGCCCCTCATTTCTTTAATGGAAGTAAGGTTGGACAAGTGGTGGACCTTGAAACCAAAGCCTCTTTGCTATATAAGAGCATAGGTTGGACCTAGTTTTAATACCCACTGCCACCTATCAACTACTATAAGACTATGCTTTCCAATGTCCAAGTATCCCTTGAGTCTTTCAAGGTTGAACACGTGGTGGACCTTGAAACAAAAATCCCCTTTCTATATTAGAAAGGTTGAACACATGGTGGACCTTTAAACGAAAATCCCCTTTCTTTATCAGAGCATAGCTTGGACAAGTGGTGGACCTAGTTATAATGCCCAATATCCAAGGTGAAACACCTTAGAACCTTGCTACCTTGCTTGCCAATGTTTACGTAGCCCCTCATTTCTTTAATGGAAGCAAGGTTGGACAAGTGGTGGACCTTGAAAGCAAAGCCTCTTTGCGATATGAGAGCATAGGTTGGACCTAGTTGTAATACCCACTGCCACCTATCAACTACTATAGGACTATGCTTTCCAATGTCCAAGTATCCCTTGAGTCTTGCAAGGTTGAACACGTGGTGGACCTTGAAACCAAAATCCCCTTTCTATATTAGAAAGGTTGAACACATGGTGGACCTTTAAACGAAAATCCCCTTTCTTTATCAGAGCATAGCTTGGACAAGTGGTGGACCTAGTTATAATGCCCAATATCCAAGGTGAAACACCTTAGAACCTTGCTACCTTGCTTGCCAATGTTTACGTAGCCCCTCATTTCTTTAATGGAAGCAAGGTTGGACAAGTGGTGGACCTTGAAAGCAAAGCCTCTTTGCGATATGAGAGCATAGGTTGGACCTAGTTGTAATACCCACTGCCACCTATCAACTACTATAGGACTATGCTTTCCAATGTCCAAGTATCCCTTGAGTCTTGCAAGGTTGAACACGTGGTGGACCTTGAAACCAAAATCCCCTTTCTATATTAGAAAGGTTGAACACATGGTGGACCTTTAAACGAAAATCCCCTTTCTTTATCAGAGCATAGCTTGGACAAGTGGTGGACCTAGTTATAATGCCCAATATCCAAGGTGAAACACCTTAGAACCTTGCTACCTTGCTTGCCAATGTTTACGTAGCCCCTCATTTCTTTAATGGAAGCAAGGTTGGACAAGTGGTGGACCTTGAAAGAAAAGCCTCTTTGCGATATGAGAGCATAGGTTGGACCTAGTTGTAATACCCACTGCCACCTATCAACTACTATAGGACTATGCTTTCCAATGTCCAAGTATCCCTTGAGTCTTGCAAGGTTGAACACGTGGTGGACCTTGAAACCAAAATCCCCTTTCCATATCAGAGCATAGCTTGGACAAGTGGTGGACCTAGTTATAAAGCCCCTCCTTTCTTTAATGGAAGAAAGGTTGGAAAAGTGGTGAATCTTGAAACCCAAACCCTTTGGCTATATATAGAGGATATCTTGGACAAGTGGTGGGCTTAGTTGTAGTATCCAATGTCCAAGGTCCAAGGTGAACTATGTAAAGACCTTACTTCCAAAAAAAGAGTCGTACAAGTGGTTCTCCTTGAAACCAAAACCTCCTTAGTGTATTAGAACATAGCTTGGAGAAGTGGTGGACTTAGTTGTAATGGTGAATGTCCAAAGCAAACTATTATAGGACCTTGCTTCCCAAATCAAGTTTGGACAAGTGGTGGATCTTGAAACCAAAACCCCCTTACTCTATTAGAGCATAGCTTAGATAAGTGGTGGACCTAGCTGCCTTGGACCTAGCTGCCATAGCTTTAATGGAATCAAGGTTGGGAAAGTGGTGCATCTTGAAACCAAAAGCCCTTTATTGTATTAGAGCATAGCTTGGACAAGTGAGGGACCTAGTTTTAATGTGTGATGTCCAAAGAAAAGTATTACAAGACCTTGCTTTCCAATATTTGAATTGGTCAAGTGGTTAAAACTAAGTATAAAACTTTGACCATTTTCTTCTCGAATTGCCAAAAAGCTAGTTTTAGACACCCCTAAATGAAAATGGTTTAGGGTGGCCTTAAACAATGTTTTTTCAAAGACTTGAACAAAAGGGTTGTTGAAGAGTAATGACAATTTATTGTGGCTTGAAGTGCCTGAGTATGTGAAAACAAGCCTAGGTTTTCCACGAGGCAAAAGGTGACATAATAAGAACATTGGAAAGTTAGGATTGACCATGTGGCCTAAACTTTGGCAAGTGAAGTGGTGGCCATGTTTTGTGGCACAGTGTGCACTTGGTCCTATATGTGTTGACCACTTGGCTAAATCTAGGACCATAAGGCCAAACCTTTGGCACCTTAAATATAGTATGGGACATAATCTAGAACTGCTATAGTAAATTAGTAGTATAGCTAATATGTTAATATTTGTATTATATTTAAGTATATGCTAATATAATTTATGTTCAAAATTTCACTAATGAAGAATGTTCCCATTTAGCACTCCAGATGCGGGGTCTTAGGGCAATGCCACAATGGGGTGACAAGGCAGCGCTTCCACGTGAGGTTTGGGGGTAGCGCTCTTGATGGGGATGTGGAATATAGCGCTCTCGATGGCGGGGCTTGGGAGGTTGATTTTGGGATATTGTTCTGAGCGGGGTCCTGGGGCAGCGCCCCAGGCGGGGTCAAGGGGCGGCCCAAAGATTTTTTTTTTTTTAAAGTGAATTCCTAGTATAGAGTTATGCATGTTTTTCATATTTTCAACCATGATTTCTTTAATTTTGGCCGTGTGAATTGGTTAATTTTTTATATTGCTTTTGTTTTTTTTAATCCTATGATAAAACATGGACTTGTAGCATACGTGGCATTCTAATAAACCCTATCAAGATTAGGCACACAGAGAGCGCACGAGAAACGCACACAGAGAAAGCAGGCGAGCAGCAAAAACACAGAAAGCGCACACGGATCGCACACAGTTGGAGTATACGCGCGCGTAGAGGAGCAAGCTCGGCATCGTACACAACACACAGGTGGAGTGCACAGGATTGAAAGTTCGCGCACAAGACAAAGAAACAGCAGCGTACACAACGCTTTCCAGAAGGGCAGGATCGGGCAGTCTTCTCAGGAGACATTGCACACCTCACGAATAGAGAAAAAACAGGTATTTCTCTCTCTCTCACTCTCTGTCTTTCTCCATATAGAGAAGATGGTTCTCTGTAACTCTTCTTGCACACACACTCTCTCGTCAAAAGACAGAGATACATAGTTTAAACGTATCCCCGCACACATACACATATTCCCACACATCGTCTTCCTCTCTTCCACATACATAACCACAGTGAAATCTATTATCTTGCTGTCTCTCTCTTGAAAATACATGCACATATTCCCACACATCGTCTTCCTCACTTCCACATACATAACCACAATGAAATCTGTTATCTTGTTGTCTCTCTCTTGAAAATACGTGCACATATTCCCATACATCGTCTTCCTCTCTTCCACATACATAAACACAGTGAAATCTGTTATCTTTCTCTCTCCTCTCTCTAAAAAACAGTTATTTATCTCTCTCTCTCTCTCTATCTATCTATCTCTGTATTTGCTATCTCTCTCTTGAAAATACATGCTCATGTATGTGTGCGTCTGTGTTATCTATGTGTATGTATGTATATTTGTGTTATTTCATTGTAATACTCATACATAATGCAGATACACAATTACACTTAATTACGATATGCACACATAGTATATATACATACATAAATATCACAAATAACTAACACATTGTAATACTAGTAAAATTGAATGGAAGACTTACTTGCGTGATCTGTTAAAGTCGATTCTTGTAGCGAGTTCTGGATGTATGCTGAGCTGATTTTCCTCTAATCCATTTGTAGATATGATTGTAACTTCTGTTTCTCAAAAATAGTAGTGTTGTTTAGTGATACACCTAATGGACATAAATGGTTTAAACTAGGACATGTAGACCAAAAATACGTGTATTTCTTTGGATGAATATATACACTTTTTGGTGACCCTTACCACAAGTGGTGGACCTTAAGACCAATGGACTATAAGGACCTCCAAACAATACCTTGTACACTCAATCCTTCTTGGTATCTAGGTTGGACAAGTGGTGGACCTTGTTCAAATTCTCTAACCACTCTCTCTAACATGGTGACATAATTTAGGTGTGATAAATTCATATCTATGCAAACTAATATCAGTTTAGGCTTGTTAATTTGAATTTGTTTGAATTTATGTACAATATAATGATTTGAGGTTTGCATATTTGAATTTAGGTGGTATAATGATATCTTTTTGTGGTAAACTTGAATTTAAAATCAATTTTGCGTAGAATATTTTAAATTTAAGTAGTAAAATTTAAATTTTTATAAAAAAGTTTGAATTTTAAAATTTGGGCGGGATAGTTTAAAATTTAGGCGGGATATTTAAGATTTGGGAGGGATATTTTAAATTTAGGCGGGAAGGTTTTGAATTTATAGCGAGATCTCCCTTACATAAGAGAGTATAGGTTGGACAAGTGGTGGACCTTCAAGCTAGAGCATCCATGCTACTGGACATGATAGGTAGGGAATCTAGTTGAATATTGTATGTATAATATATATGTAATAGATCTAGCTTGGACAAGTGGTGGACCTTGGAATAAAACCCCATGTAAAACATATCATGCACATTCCAAGTGGTCAAAAAAAATATCATTTAGAATATAGCCTTATAGGTTGGACAAGTGGTGGACCTTAACACCCAGATATTCTTCATATAATGACATAGCGTGGAAAACTGGTGAATCTTGAGACCAAACCATGCTACTAGCGATAATAGCTTGGACAAGTGGTGGACCTTGAAAGTAAACCCCCCATCTACGAAATATCGTGGGTTTAAGGTATTTCGATGGAGCCTAGCATCTTGGAGACATCGTGCATCTTGCTTCTCTTCATGTTTCAATGGAGCCTATCTTGGACAAATGGTGGAGCATCCTTCTCTCCATGTTTCAATGGACCCTAGCTTGGACAAGTGGTGGACCTTTACTTCTCTCTATTATTCAATAGAGTTAGCTTGGACAAGTGGTGGACCTTGGAACCAAACCCCCATTTAAAACCTATCATGGTCACTCCAAGTGGTGAGAAAGAATAACCTTTAAGATATAGCCTTATAGGTTGGACAAGTGGTGGACCTTAACACGCGCATATTCTTAATTTAATGACATAGAGTGGAAAAGTGGTGAATCTTGAGACCAAACCACTCAGGCTACTAGCAATAATAGCTTGGACAAGTGGTGGACCTTGACTGTAAACCCCTCATCTATGACATATCGTGGGTTTAATGTTTTTCGATGGAGCCTAGCATCTTGGAGACATGGTGCACCTTGATTCTCCTCATGTTTCAATGGAGCCTACCTTGCACAAATGGTGGAGCCTCCTTCTCTCCGTGTTTCAATGGACCCTAGCTTGGACAAGGGGTGGACCTTTGCTTCTCTCTATGTTTCAATAGAGTTAGCTTGGACAAGTGGTGGACCTTGGAACCAAACCCCCATGTAAAACCTATCATGGTCACTCCAAGTAGTAAGAAAGAATAACCTTTAAGATGTAGCCTTATAGGTTGGACAAGTGGTGGACCTTAACACCCACATATTCTTAATAAAAGTGGTGAATCTTGAGACCAAACCACTCAGGCTACTAGCAACAATAGCTTGGACAAGTGGTGGACCTTGAATGTAAACCCCTCATCTACGAAATATCGTGGGTTTAATGTATTTTGATGGAGCCTAGCATCTTGGAGACATGGTGCAGCTTGCTTCTCGTCATGTTTCAATGGAGCCTATCTTGGACAAATGGTGGAGCATCCTTCTCTCCATGTTTCAATGGACCCTAGCTTGGACAAGTGGTGGACCTTTGTTTCTCTCTATGTTTCAATAGAGTTAGCTTGGACAAGTGGTGGACCTTGGAACCAAACCCCCATGTAAAACCTATCATGGTCACTCCAAGTGGTAATAAAGAATAACCTTAAAGATGTAGCCTTATAGGTTGGACAAGTGGTGGACCTTAACACGCGCATATTCTTAATATAATGACATAGAGTGGAAAAGTGGTGACTCTTGAGACCAAACCACTCAGGCTACTAGCAATAATAGCTTGGACAAGTGGTGGACCTTGAATGTACACCCCTCATCTACGACATATCGTGGGTTTAATGTTTTTCGATGGAGCCTAGCATCTTGGAGACATGGTGCACCTTGATTCTCCTCATGTTTCAATGGAGCCTACCTTGCACAAATGGTGGAGCGTCCTTCTCTCCATGTTTCAATGGACCCTAGCTTAGACAAGGGGTGGACCTTTGCTTCTCTCTATGTTTCAATAGAGTTAGCTTGGACAAGTGGTGGACCTTGGAACCAAACCCCCATTTAAAACCTATCATGGTCACTCCAAGTGGTGAGAAAGAATAACCTTTAAGATATAGCCTTATAGGTTGGACAAGTGGTGGACCTTAACACGCGCATATTCTTAATTTAATGACATAGAGTGGAAAAGTGGTGAATCTTGAGACCAAACCACTCAGGCTACTAGCAATAATAGCTTGGACAAGTGGTGGACCTTGACTGTAAACCCCTCATCTACGACATATCGTGGGTTTAATGTTTTTCGATGGAGCCTAGCATCTTGGAGACATGGTGCACCTTGATTGTCCTCATGTTTCAATGGAGCCTACCTTGCACAAATGGTGGAGCGTCCTTCTCTCCATGTTTCAATGGACCCTAGCTTAGACAAGGGGTGGACCTTTGCTTCTCTCTATGTTTCAATAGAGTTAGCTTGGACAAGTGGTGGACCTTGGAACCAAACCCCCATGTAAAACCTATCATGGTCACTCCAAGTAGTAAGAAAGAATAACCTTTAAGATGTAGCCTTATAGGTTGGACAAGTGGTGGACCTTAACACCCACATATTCTTAATAAAAGTGGTGAATCTTGAGACCAAACCACTCAGGCTACTAGCAATAATAGCTTGGACAAGTGGTGGACCTTGAATGTAAACCCTCATCTACGAAATATCGTGGGTTTAATGTATTTCGATGGAGCCTAGCATCTTGGAGACATGGTGCAGCTTGCTTCTCGTCATGTTTCAATGGAGCCTATCTTGGACAAATGGTGGAGCATCCTTCTCTCCATGTTTCAATGGACCCTAGCTTGGACAAGTGGTGGACCTTTGTTTCTCTCTATGTTTCAATAGAGTTAGCTTGGACAAGTGGTGGACCTTGGAACCAAACCCCCATGTAAAACCTATCATGGTCACTCCAAGTGGTAATAAAGAATAACCTTAAAGATGTAGCCTTATAGGTTGGACAAGTGGTGGACCTTAACACGGGCATATTCTTAATATAATGACATAGAGTGGAAAAGTGGTGACTCTTGAGACCAAACCACTCAGGCTACTAGCAATAATAGCTTGGACAAGTGGTGGACCTTGAATGTACACCCCTCATCTACGACATATCATGGGTTTAATGTTTTTCGATGGAGCCTAGCATCTTGGAGTCATGGTGCACCTTGATTCTCCTCATGTTTCAATGGAGCCTACCTTGGACAAATGGTGGAGCATCCTTCTCTCCATGTTTCAATGGACCCTAGCTTAGACAAGGGGTGGACCTTTGCTTCTCTCTATGTTTCAATAGAGTTAGCTTGGACAAGTGGTGGACCTTGGAACCAAACCCCCATGTAAAACCTATCATGGTCACTCCAAGTAGTAAGAAAGAATAACCTTTAAGATGTAGCCTTATAGGTTGGACAAGTGGTGGACCTTAACACCCACATATTCTTAATAAAAGTGGTGAATCTTGAGACCAAACCACTCAGGCTACTAGCAGTAATAGCTTGGACAAGTGGTGGACCTTGAATGTAAACCCCTCATCTACGAAATATCGTGGGTTTAATGTATTTCGATGGAGCCTAGCATCTTGGAGACATGGTGCAGCTTGCTTCTCGTCAAGTTTCAATGGAGCCTATCTTGGACAAATGGTGGAGCATCCTTCTCTCCATGTTTCAATGGACCCTAGCTTGGACAAGTGGTGGACCTTTGTTTCTCTCTATGTTTCAATAGAGTTAGCTTGGACAAGTGGTGGACCTTGGAACCAAACCCCCATGTAAAACCTATCATGGTCACTCCAAGTGGTAATAAAGAATAACCTTAAAGATGTAGCCTTATAGGTTGGATAATTGGTGGACCTTAACACGCGCATATTCTTAATATAATGACATAGAGTGGAAAAGTGGTGAATCTTGAGACCAAACCACTCAGGCTACTAGCAATAATAGCTTGGACAAGTGGTGGACCTTGAATGTACACCCCTCATCTACGACATATCGTGGGTTTAATGTTTTTCAATGGAGCTTAGCATCTTGGAGACATGGTGCACCTTGCTTCTCCTCATGTTTGAATGGAGCCTACCTTGGACAAATGGTGGAGCATCCTTCTCTCCATGTTTCAATGGACCCTAGCTTAGACAAGGGGTGGACCTTTGCTTCTCTCTATGTTTCAATAGAGTTAGCTTGGACAAGTGGTGGACCTTGGAACCAAACCCCCATGTAAAACCTATCATGGTCACTCCAAGTAGTAAGAAAGAATAACCTTTAAGATGTAGCCTTATAGGTTGGACAAGTGGTGGACCTTAACACCCACATATTCTTAATAAAAGTGGTGAATCTTGAGACCAAACCACTCAGGCTACTAGCAATAATAGCTTGGACAAGTGGTGGACCTTGAATGTAAACCCCTCATCTACGAAATATCGTGGGTTTAATGTATTTCGATGGAGCCTAGCATCTTGGAGACATGGTGCAGCTTGCTTCTCGTCATGTTTCAATGGATCCTATCTTGGACAAATGGTGGAGCATCCTTCTCTCCATGTTTCAATGGACCCTAGCTTGGACAAGTGGTGGACCTTTGTTTCTCTCTATGTTTCAATAGAGTTAGCTTGGACAAGTGGTGGACCTTGGAACCAAACCCCCATGTAAAACCTATCATGGTCACTCCAAGTGGTAATAAAGAATAACCTTTAAGATGTAGCCTTATAGGTTGGACAAGTGGTGGACCTTAACATGCGCATATTCTTAATATAATGACATAGAGTGGAAAAATGGTGAATCTTGAGACCAAACCACTCAGGCTACTACCAATAATAGCTTGGACAAGTGTTGGACCTTGAATGTAAACCCCTCATCTACGACATATCATGGGTTTAATGTTTTTCGATGGAGCTTAGCATCTTGGAGTCATGGTGCACCTTGATTCTCCTCATGTTTCAATGGAGCCTACCTTGGACAAATGGTGGAGCATCCTTCTCTCCATGTTTCAATGGACCCTAGCTTAGACAAGGGGTGGACCTTTGCTTCTCTCTATGTTTCAATAGAGTTAGCTTGGACAAGTGGTGGACCTTGGAACCAAACCCCCATGTAAAACCTATCATGGTCACTCCAAGTAGTAAGAAAGAATAACCTTTAAGATGTAGCCTTATAGGTTGGACAAGTGGTGGACCTTAACACCCACATATTCTTAATAAAAGTGGTGAATCTTGAGACCAAACCACTCACGCTACTAGCAATAATAGCTAGGGATAACCATTAAGATATAGTCTTTCAAGGGGTGAGAAAGAATAACCATTAAGATATAGTCTTATAGGTTGGACAAGTGGTGGACCTTAACACCCAAATATTCTTAATATAATGATAGAGAGTGGAAAAGTGGTGAATCTTGAGAGCAAACCACTCATGCTACTAGCGATAATAGGTTGGACAAATTGTTGATCTTGAATGTAAACTCCCCATGTACAAAATAACGTGGGTTTAAGGTATTTCGATGGAGTCTAGAATCTTGGAGATATGGTGCAGCTTGCTTCTCTTCATGTTTCAATGGAGTCTATCTTGGACAAATGGTGGAGCATCCTTCTCTCCATGTTTCAATAGACCCTAGCTTAGACAAGTGGTGGACCTTTGCTTCTCTCTATGTTTGAATAGAGTTAGCTTGGACAAGTGGTGGACCTTGGAACCAACCCCCCATGTAAAACCTTTCATGGTCACTCCAAGTGGTCAGAAAGAATAACCATTAAGATATAGTCTTATAGGTTGGACAAGTGGTGGACCTTAATACCCAAATATTCTTAATATAATAACACAGAGTGAAAAAGTGGTGAATCTTGAGACCAAACCCCTCATGCTACTAGCGTTAATAGGTTGGACAACTGGTGGACCTTGAATGTAAACCTTCCATGTTTCAATAGAGTTAGCTTCGACAAATGGTGGAGCATCCTTCTCTCCATGTTTCAATGGAGCCTAGCTTGGACAAGTGGTGGACCTTTTGCTTCTCTCTATGAGAAGAATAAAGTTAGCTTGGATAAGTGGTGGACCTTGGAACTAAACCCCTATGTAAAACATATCATGGACATTTCAAGTGGTGAGAAAGAATACCCTTTAAGATATACGCTTATAGGTTGGACAAGTGGTCGACCTTAACACCTAGATCTTCTTTATATAATGACATAGAGTGGAAAAGTGGTGAATCTTGAGACCAAACCACTCATGCTACTAGGGATAATAGCTTGGAAAAGTGACTGACCTTGACGTTAAACCCCACATGTAAACAATATCGTGGGTTTAAGGTATTTCAATTGATGCTAGAATCTTGGAGACATGGTGCAACTTGCTTCTTTTCATGTTTCAATGAAGCCTATCTTCCACCAATGGGGGATCATCCTTCTCTAAATGTCTCAGTGGAGCCTAGCTTGGACAAGTGGTGGACCTTTGCTTCTCTCTATGTTTCCATAGAGTTAGCTTGGACAAGTGGTGGACCTTGAAACCAAACCCCCATGTAAAACATATCATGGTCATTCCAAGTGGTGAGAAATAATACCCTTTAAGATCTAGCCTTATAGGTTGGACAAGTGGTCGACCTTAGAACCTAGATCTTCATAATATAACGACATAGAGTGGAAAAGTGGTAAATCTTGAGACCCAACCACTAGTGCTACTAGGGATAATAGCTTGGAAAAGTGACTGACCTTGACGTTAAACCCCACATGTAAACAATATCGTGGGTTTAAGGTATTTCAATGGATCCTAGAATCTTGGAGACATGGTGCAGATTGCTTCCCTTCATGTTTCAATGGAGCCTATCTTGGACAAATGGTGGAGCATCCTTCTCTCCATGCTTCAATGGAGCCTAGCTTGGACAAGTGGTGGACCTTTGCTTCTCTCTATGTTTCAATAGAGTTAGCTTGGACAAGTGGTGGGCCTTGGAACCAAACTCCCATGTAAAACCTATCTTGGTAACTCCAAGTGGTGAGAAAGAATAAAGTTTAAGATATGGCCTTATAGGTTGGACAAGTGGTGGACCTTAGCACCCATATATTCTTAATAGAATGACATAGAGTGGAAAAATGGTGAATCTTGAGACCAAACCACTCATGCTACTAGAGATAATAGGTTGGACAAGTGGGGGACCTTGAATGTAAACCCCCCATGTACAAAATATCATGGGTTTGAGGTATTTCAATGGAGCCTAGCATCTTGGAGACATGGTGTAGCTTGCTTCTCTTCATGTTTCAATGGAGTGTATCTTGGACAAATGGTGGAGCATCCTTCTCTCCATGTTTGAATGGACCCTAGCTTGGACAAGTGGTGGACCTTTGATTCTCTCTATGTTTCAATAGAGTTAGCTTGGACAAGTGGTGGACCTTGAAACAAAACCCCCATGTAAAACCTATGCTGGTCACTCCAAGTGGTGAGAAAGAATAACCCTTAAGATATAGCCTTATAGGTTGGACAAGTGGTGGACCTTAACACCCAAATATTCTTAATATAATGACAGAGTGAAAAAGTGGTGAATCTTGAGACCAAACCACTCATGCTACTAGCGTTAATAGGTTGGACAAGTGGTGGACCTTGAATGTAAACCCCCCATGTTTCAATAGAGTTAGCTTCGACAAATGGTAGAGGATCCTTCTCTCCATGTTTCAATGGAGCCTAGCTTGGACAAGTGGTGGACCTTTGTTTCTCTCTATGTTTCAATAGAGTTAGCTTGGAGACGTGGTGGACCTTGGAGCCAAACCCCCATGTAAAACATATCATGGACATTTCAAGTGGTGAGAAAGAATACCCTTTAAGATATACCCTTATAGGTTGGACAAGTGGTCGACCTTAACACCCAGATCTTCTTAACGTAATGACATAGAGTGGAAAAGTGGTGAATCTTCAGACCAAACCACTCATGCTACTAGAGATAATAGGTTGGACAAGTGGTGGACCTTGAATGTAAACTCCCCATGTACAAAATATCATGGGTTTAAGGTATTTCAATGGATCTTAGCATCTTGGAGACATGGTGCAGCTTGCTTCTCTTCATGTTTCAATGGAGCCTATCTTGGACAAATGGTGGAGCATCCTTCTCTCCATGTTTCAATGGACCCTAGCTTAGACAAGTGGTGGACCTTTGCTTCTCTCTATGTTTCAATAGAGTTAGCTTGGACAAGTGGTGGAACTTGGAACCAAACCCCCATGTAAAACCTATCATGGTCATTCCAAGTGGTGAGAAAGAATACCCTTTAAGATATAGCCTTATAGGTTGGACAAGTGGTGGACCTTAACACCCAGATCTTCTTAATATAATGACATAGAGTAGAAAAGTGGTGAATCTTGACATCAAACCACTCATGCTACTAGTGATAATAGGTTGGACAAGTGGTGGACCTTGAATGTAAACCCCCCATGTACGAAATATCATGGGTTTAAGATATTTCAATGGAGCCTAGCATTTTGGAGACATGGTGCAGCTTGCTTCTCTTCATGTTTCAATCAAACCTGGCTTGGACAAATGGTGGAGCATCCTTCTCTCCATGTTTCAATGGAGCCTAGCTTGGACAAGTGGTGGACCTTTGATTCTCTCTATGTTTCAATAGAGTTAGCTTGGACAAGTGGTGGACCTTGGAACCGTACCCCTATGTAAAACCCATCATGTGCATTCCAAGTGGTGGTAAATAATACCATTTAAGATATAGCCTTATAGGTTGGACAAGTGGTGGACCTTAACACCCAGATCTTCTTAATATAATGACATAGAGTGGAAAAGTGGTGAATCTTGAGACCAAACCACTCATGCTACTAGGGATAATAGGTTGGACAAGTGGTGGACCTTGAATTTAAACCCCACATATACAAAATATCATGGGTTTAAGGTATTTCAATGGAGCCTAGCATCTCAAAGACATGGTGCATCTTGTTTCTCTTCATGTTTCAATGGAGCCTATTTTGGACAAATGGTGGAGCATCCTTCTCTCCATGTTTCAATGGACCCTAGATTGGACAAGTGGTGGACCTTTGCTTCTCTCTATGTTTCAATATAGTTAGCCTATATTAGACAATTAGTAGACCTCCAATCTCTCCATGTTGTCTAGAGCTAAGCTTGGACAAGTGGTGGACCTTACTTCTCCCTTCCCTTAGTTTACTAGCTTAAATGATCACTATGTATACTTGCTTAGATCTAGCTTGAACAAGTGGTGGAACTTGTATTCACACAAACTTAATCCATTACAAAAAAGTATATGTTAAAATAACATTTGGTTTTTTTTGTTTCAGGAAAGATGGCTCCAAAAAAACAGGTTGCAAGGGTTGCTGTCTCAGTTGACTATACTTGCAATGATCTTAGGAAATGGTATTTGGACATACATGGTATAGAGGGTGCACAATTTCATAAGGTGCATCTATTTATTGCCAAAAAGGATAATGACAGCTTGTTTGAAGATGTTGGACAAGTTGTGGAAGCATCTGTCTCTGTAGTTGATAGTCATCCAGAGGTGGAATGCATTGACATTCTAGTTCCAATGAATCTAGAATTTCAACTATCTCCAGGAGCATATGCATTGGAGCGCATGTCTAGAAACAAAGAAGAGACAATGTTTTCTCGAGGATGGAAGTTTGCAGAATCAAATCCAAATATCACAGCAGATCAACTTCAAAGCTCCATCATTGCCACACTACAACGAAAAAAGGTGAAAGCTTCACGACCACCATCCACAAAGAAGCAAGCAAAAGTGCAGAAAGTAGAAGCTAAGCGAACTAGCTCCATTTTGGATGTAGACAAGGCATCTTTGGCATCCTCATCAACAGAGGGTTCAATGTCAAAGATGAGAATTGTGGATCCAGATGTTTTAGAAGCTGAGGCCATGAAAGGACAAGAAAAAGATACAGGTGGAATGAATAAGTACATAAATTATTTTCCTTTCCAATATAGGGAATTTGATATCCCTATTCAAAATTGTTGGCTTGCTCCTGATCACTATAATGCACGTATTATGGATAAAAAACACGCTGAAAGTGTGTTATTTGGATTTTCACGGAGTACGACCAAGCCTGCAGCATGTGCATATTTGATGCCTGTTCGAAATGCAAAATCAAAGAAGGGGACTCCTTTGGCAGTAGAAGAGGTAGAGGAGCAAAAAATTAAAGATTATCATTATTGGATTCTTGATGGGCAGCATTCAATCTATGCTGCAAAAGTTTTGCTTCACAATGAACAAAACAACAAAGAGATCTTTGAAAGACTGATTAGCGTGTATAAATTTAGAAAGGCTCGCATTGTTGTGAATGCTCCTCCATTTGTTGCAACTGCTATATCTGCCATTGCAAATGAGGAGGCTCAGGCATTGTATGTCAAGCAACCTTACAGCCAAATATTGAGACATTTACGGAGTCAATGGATCTTCGCAGGACGACCACCAAAGGCAGCAAGTGGAATTGCAGAGGGACATGCATCTCGTGCCGGATGGGATGTAAGTTATTTTCTTTGTCTTTTTGATAGTGTTTAATTAACAAATCTTGCTCAATAGTTTAATTATTTCTCTATTTCTTTTCAGGGTTTTCTTCGATTGGCAAGAATGAGTGCAGCAGCAAGTTGGATTGCTAAACAGGCACACATGGTCACCTACTCTGATTTAGTTTATGATTGCTGGATAGAAATCATTGAAAATCTAGAAGAGGAGAATAAGAAACCCCCAACAACTGTATTTAGATATCTTTGTGGCCTTGAGGAATCAGAGGTAAAGACTATTCAAGAAGAGATTAGAGATGAGAAGATTTTACTGTCAAAGAGTGCAAAGGATGGTGATGCAACTGACATGTATGATCGAATCAAGCAGTTGAAGCAAGACAAATTGATTCAAGATGCACTTCTTGAAGGCTTCAACAATTTGAATGAGTCTTCACCATGTAAAGACTGGGAGGAGGTGGTCAAAATGTATAACATCAATGATGTTGTTTATAAAACAATTTTAATGCTATGCGAGGAATGGATCAGATCTAGTTTGACGCGTGGAACAAAGAAAATGGCTTTTCCAGATGGAGCAATAAAATACATGCAATGGGCAATTCACCTTCAAAAGGAGAAAACTGAGCCTAGAGATTTGCCATGGTCAATCTATGTGGTGAGCCTACAAATGGAAGGCAATCTCTACTTGATGCGCCACTTCAATAATAAAGTGCCTATTGGCTTATGTGTTTTAGATATGACAAAAAACGTTGGAGGCAATTTGAAGTGGAGTGAGGAGACATTTAACAATGCTTTGGATGGGATCTTGGCTATTGCTGGAGGGTCAACAGATCCTGGATTTGTCTTTCTTGCATTTGTGGATTTCACTAACTTCACAAAATTGCAATGTGCCTTTCACGCCATGGGAGATAATTTGAGCTACCATTGTTGTGGTGCATTGCATCACTTTCCATCAGCTCCTTGCAAAGGAGAAATTCAATTCCTAACAGTTATTGCCTTCTTGGGACAAGGCAATGCATTTGAAGACCTGAGAAGAAGATCAGAGGAACATCCCATGCCAATTGATTGTTCTCTTCTTCAAGTAGCAGATAACGATATGTCAGATTTGCAATATTTGGAGGCCAAAAAAAGAGCTTTGGTCAAGCACTACATTCGTACATATTGTTTTGAAGACCGCAAGCTTGTTGATGTTTTTGGTGATGGCTCCTTGGTTGCACAAGAAGGAATACAACAGAAAAAAGAAGTCATCTGCTTAATTGATAGTGTGGAGGAGGCAAAAAGCATGGAGACCATGCTGCTAGACTTTGTTAAGTCTCATGAAGATATAGAAAAATGGGCTGGACTTCAACAATCCACTTCGCAATCAGGCGACATTGTGCCTGTTACAGAGGAGTGCTCTCCACAAACAGAAGAAGAACAACAACAACACCATCCTGTGTCAATGGAGGACTTTTTGGAAATGGAGACACGTATGTTTTGAGTTTCTTGTGCATGTTAGTGTTTCTTGTTACTGATTTGATACTCTTAATGTTAGATTTTGCTTTATATAGTATTGATTGAGCTTGTATTTTTTATCTCAAGCATTCAAGGTTTGAATGTAAATAGTAAATTACTTGAGTTTTTGAATGGTGGATCTGTAGACTAAAACTAAAACATTTAATACTCACAAAGACTTAATTACTTAAGAGCTTGAACTCAATAAGTTTTGGACCTTTTATCAATACCCCCTTGATATGATACATTAGATCGTAGCATGGTTAAATGGTGATGCTTCATAAATTGAACCTAGCTTAGACAGGTGCTGGAGCCTAAATTTAAACTAACCTTGCTAGAAGGGAGCTTATGTTTGGACTTTGAGAGAAATAGCATAAGTAATCAATTAGAGCATAGATTAGACATGTGGTGGTGGCCGGCCTTAGAGACCAAAATCTTAATGAGCTTGGAAAGGTATTTAAGTACTGCAATTTACTTAGTTTTAGTACTCATTAAATGCATAGCTTGACAAAAGGTGGACCTTACATGGATCCTAATTTCAAGAGGTGTGGTAGACCTTCAAAACAAGCTCATATAGCTTGGACATGTGGTAGACCTTGCATGAAGACTAGTTTAGACAAGTGTGGTACACCTTGTAACCAACACCCATTTGTTATATTAGCTTGGACAAGTGGTGGACCTTGCTTTTATGTTTCAATGGAGCATATTTTGGACAGGTGGTAGACCTTGTTTCTCTCCATGCTTCAATGGAGAGAAACTTTAGCTTGGACAAGTGGTGGACCTTGTTTTTATGTTTTAAAGGAGCATATTTCGGACAAGTGGTAGACATAGTTTCTCTCCATGGTTCAATGGAACCCACCTCAGACAAGTGAAGTACCTTGAAACCAAACCCCCATAATACAACCTACTAAATAGGTTGGAAAATTGGTAGGATATGAAACCATCCATGATAGAGCATAGTATAGGTGAAAACGTAGTGGTCCTTATATCAATTACCCATGCATAGCTTGGACAAGTGGTGGACCTTGATTCTCTCTATGTTTCAATGGATCCTATCTTGGACTAGAGATATATCTTACTTAGTTCCATGCTTCAATGGATTGTAGCTTGGATAAGGAGTGGAACTTCAAACAAAACTCCACAGCATAGCATATATTAACAATTCATGGATTTTATAGAGATTGTCCTGCCTATTTTGGAGAGTTGGTACACCTTTATTCTCCATTCTTCAATGGATCTGAGGTTGGACAAGCGGAGCTGGAGAAGTGTCAACCTTAAAATGAAACCTCCCATGCTACAACCCATCATAGATCGTATATGTAGTGGACCTTGAAACTCTTTTATGTCCCTAGCTTAGAGAAGCATTGCACTCTTGATTATCTCCATACATGAAGGCAAGGTTGGACA
The DNA here is from genome assembly GCF_014529385.1 of Adiantum capillus-veneris. Lineage (NCBI taxonomy): Eukaryota > Viridiplantae > Streptophyta > Polypodiopsida > Polypodiales > Pteridaceae > Adiantum > Adiantum capillus-veneris. The sequence goes on from NC_140953.1 coordinate 118,116,718, forward strand.
AGTGGTGGACCTTCAAACCAGAATCTCTATGCAATAATAGGCAAGTGGTGGAGCTTGTTTTCTCCTTGTTCCAATGGAGCCTAGCTTAGACAAACAATGGAGCTTGCTTCTCTCCATGTTTCAATGGATCCTAGCTTAGAAAAGTGGTGGAGCTTTGCTTCTCTCCATGTTCCAATGGACCATAGCTTAGACAAGTGGTAGACCTTGAAAAACACCCCTCGTATACAACATATTATGGGGTTTTCATGTTTCAATGGCTCCTAGCTTGGACAAATGGTAGAGCTTGCTTCTCTTTATGTTTCAATGGATCCAATCTTAGCCAAGGGTGGACCTTGAAACAAGAATCCCCCCCCCCATGTACAACGTATTATGGGTTTTGAAAGCACTGGGAGAAAATAATAGCTTTGATAAGTGGTGGACCTTGCTTCTCTCCATGCTTCAATGGAGCCGAGGTTGGACACATGTTGGAGAGAAGATGGTTGCCCATGAAATAAGACCATGCATGCTATAATCAATCATATGTTGTACACATGGTGGACCTTGCAATTGTTTTATATGCCTAACTTGGACAAGTGGAGGACCCTTGATTACCTCCAGATATCAACAACAAGCCAAGTTTGGACAAGTGTAGTACCACCAAACCAGAATCTATATGCTACAATAGAGTATAGGTAGGACACGCGATGAACCTTGATATCAAACCATCCATGCTACTAGAGATGATAGGTTTCACATGTGGTGGAACCTTGTATCAATGTTCTATGTGTAGTTTTTGACTAGTGATAGACCTTGAAACTAATCCCTCTAGGCTACAAGAAAAAAGAGATGGATGAGGAGGCTAGACTACTTTTGTTGCATCAATGCATCCCATGTTACCACATATACTATAGGGTTCTTGGATAAGTGCTGGATCTTGTGTCAATGCTCCATGTCTAGCTTGGACAAGTGGTGGACCTTGGTTCTCTCTATGCTTCAAATGGGCAATAGATTGGAGACACAGTGGCCTTTTTTTTCCAATGATTTTATTTTTTGGAAACCTTGGAGGCACCATGTAAGAGGCACTCTAAGTCTTCCATACAATGGACCTATTGGACTATAAAATAATGATATCTTTCTTTGATATTGTCATTATTTTATGCATAATATTTTCTTCTTTTTGCAGACACAAAGGAGTTAAGTGATATAAAATCTAGATGTATTTCACACTATGATTGGCATGAAGATCCTTTTGGGACACCAACTTTTCCTATTCCCAAAGATGTAATTTTCCATATTAACGTGTGGATTTTGAAGTGCGACTTTCATGTATTGAAGGAGCTGGTTATGGGCTATTTGTGCATACTACCCTGGAAAGTGGTTTGACTATTCTAAACTATGGAGGGCATAAGTATAGATTTCAAGACTGGAAAAAGATATGCAAAATATTTCAAGAGCTTATAAATATTCTCTTCTAGAGGATCCAAACATAGAAGAAGAGGAAGATCAATCATACATTATTGGTTGTGTAGAAGAAGGAAACGTGTCGGGCTATATAAATAGTTCTCACAGTACAAATGTCTGTCCCAACGTACGCTATACATTTGATCCAAATTTGCCACCTTGGCATAAATGCACCTCTTCACACATCAAGTCAGAAGAATATGGCCATGTATGCATTGAGACTATTTGTCAAGTTGAAGCAGGAGAAGAGTTGTTTGCTGACTATAACTTTACTTGACATTGTAAAGTATTGTACATGGATGGAAATCTCAAGTACATGCATCATTTTCATTTTTCATGGATGAAATCTCAAGTGAATATAACATTTGATTATTGTTTAGTTTATGCTCAACGAGAATCTAGAGTGCTCTTATGCTTTGTGTGTTGTCTAACATATTTGACTACCTTGGCCATAGAATCTTGATTCTACTCTAGATTTGTGATAAATCCTTACCAAAATTTAATCAATGTCTAGGTTGGACAAGTGGTGGGGCTTCAAACATTACTGTCTTAAACAAGTGGAGTTATCTTACTTGAATAAGTGGTGGCCTTTGAATCCCAAATCTAAGCCAAATCTCTAATTATTTTCTTGTAGTCTAGGTTGGACATTTGGTGGACCTTGTATCCATGTTTCCTCAACAAGGGTGGCTTTTAGTTTCACTTTAAGTACTCATCTTTAATAAAGTGTAGGATGGAAAATGTTGAGTTAGTAGATTGTATTTAGACAAGTGGTGTTTGTGTACGAATGCTGAAAATGGTTGCAAGGATTCTAACAACGACTATTACCTTAAATAAATTTCTTACTAGGAGTTCTACATATAAATATGGTGAATAAAATTCTAGTGGTTTTGAGATACCATTTGTGTGTGTTTTCTTAGATTCACAAACTGGGATGGATAACGCTCCTATGGTTCAGTCAACAACTATAGAATCCATAGATTCTATGGTTTCTAAAGTGCCCAAGATGGATGATATATTTCTATACTAGAGTCTAGTGTTAGTGCAACTTGATCAAGCTTCCAATAATGAGAACCAAGAAATCGATGCTTCAAAAATGCAACATACATCAAAAGAGACTGAAAAGTCCACTCACGAGCTATTGCCAATTGTACTACGTCATGTAGCGTAGATGTTGAGAAATCCATGCTTACAATTATATTGGATTTAAATGGTCTATTGTTGAAACGTTCCCCTCAACCATCCTCACACCACAACTCAGTGCAAATGGATTCAAAAAGATATATTATACTCAGGCCAGGTTGCATCCAATTCTTGAAGACTATTTTACAAAAGGTTTAATGTTGCAATTTGGTCGACAGCTACTAGGAATAATGTGTATCAAATCCTTGCAGCACTAAACAACTTAGCTGAGGATACATTGCCTTTCTTTGCAATTTGGTCGCAAGATGTTTGCTACACCGCTCAAACTCAAAAATTGTTTAGACCCGACAATCCAAACGTTGAGGCAATGTTCAAGCCTCTAGCCAAAATTGCCATGGGGTTTGAATGTGATCCACAAAGAACAGTGCTTATTGATGACTCTCCTTACAAGGGATGTATTTCACCAGCAAACAATTGCATTTTTCCACCACAATTTGATGCTGAGAAGATGGTTGACAATATGCTCTTGGAGGAGCTACTGCCATACTTGATTCAGCTTGATGAGAGAAGGGATGTGCGTGATTTAATTGCTTCTAATCGTTATGGACAACCTATAGTGACAAATGATAGTGAATACAAACAAATCATGGAGTATTGGAAGCAGAAAAATGATGTTTGGTCAGCTAAGGTGTTCTTTACAAGAAGAATACCACCTGCAAAAGGTGACAGAGATGAAACTATCATTGAAGATGCAAGTGACACAAGCCACCGCAATGAAATGAGAAGAGCCCAAATACAAGAGATCTTGGCAAAGGAGCGTACACCCATTGAAAGCATGAAGGCGTCACAATTGACCACTTTAGCTAGGCAATTGGGTTGTAACACAAAAGGAGTTTTGAAGGCAACCACAGCAAAGGCTTATATAAATAAGGTGAAAGCTGAGAACAATCTTCTAAGGCTGGATAGAAAGCAACCCTAAGGTACTAGTGACATGTCATATATTCTTGATACACATGCTTGAACACTCATGTGCATGGTATCTAACAAATCTTTCTTTTTATTCCTTCTTGCAGGATCTTACAAAGGATACTACTAGATGGAGCTCAATCAATAGAGATTTTGATATTTTTGCTCAAAATAATGAAGCAGTCACCTACATTTTTTGTTTATCAATTTCTTGAGAGACTTTATTTTAGTTTGTAATCATCAAATGAAATGAAAAGTATCCGTCTTATTAAGATTGTTGATCTTTTTCTTGTTCAAACCTTTCAATTGTGATTTATAGTTTTGTTAGCATGAGATTGTGCTTTTTTAGTTTGAAAAAAACTGTCAAAGATCCAAGTCTTTTTGGCTTTACTTAAGTTATTAATTGTGAAAGATCCAAGTTTTTTTTCTTTACTTAAGTTATTGATTGCCTATGTAATAGTCCTTAAAACAATATCGGATGGCTTTCTTGCTCCCATGTCTCACATTGGTCTTTAGGTAAGACAAGTGGTGACCTTGAAAGTATGGTCTCATATCTCGATCAAGTGAAGAGACATGAAGCTTAAATATCACTACTATGTATCTAGTGTTAAACTCCATCGAGACAAAGACTAGATAGCCAAATTGCAGTCGAGTTTAAGTGAAAAATCCATTTGAGCTAAGGTAAAACTTATAGTGCCTCATTTTTCTAGGATTCTACCCCATCAAGGAAGTTATAATCTAGCACAAACCAATTAAGACTCTTTTGGAGCCTAGATAGGACAATTCGTGGAACTTATGAAACTTATTATTGAGTTAGAGTCTAGTTTAGATAAGCAAAAGATCTTCAAACCAGCACTTGGTCTTACTATTCAATATTCAAAGTCCCTTGAAGCTAACAAATTACATACCCACTTGTAACCTAACTAATGAGTAATTATATAGATCTAAGCAAGTATATATAATGAGTCTTCAAACTAATAATCCAAGGGAAGAGAGTAGCAAGGTCCACTACTTGTCCAAGCTCAGCTCTAGACAACATAGAAAGATGCTAGTTCTACTAATTATCTAATTATAGGCATGGAGAAATGATAGAAGGTTGACCACTTGTCCAACCTATCATCTCTAGTAAGATGGGAGGTTTGGCCTTAAGATTCACCATGTAACCAACCTATACATCATTGTATTATGAAGAGTAAAAAAGCAAAGCTCCACCACTTGTCCAAGCTAGTTCTAAAATCCACATGGAGATAAGCAAGCTCCACCATTTGTCGAATCTCTCTTCCATTAAAACATGAAAAAACTCATCTATGTTGTACAGGGGGACTTTTTTCCAAGGTCCACCACTTGTCCAAGCTAGGATCCCTAGTAGCACGAGTGGTTTGGTCTCAAGATACACCACTTGTACACTCTATGTCATTATATTAAGAAGAACTATGTATTAAGGTCCACCACTTGTCCAACCTATAAGGTTATATCTTAAATGGTATCCTTTCTCACCACTTGAAATGCCCATGAGATGTTTTACACGGGGGTTTCATTCCAAGGTCCACCACTTGTCCAAGCTAACTCTATTCAAACATAGAGAGAAGCAAAGGTCCACCACTTGTCCAAGCTAACTCTATTCAAACATAGAGAGAAGCAAAGGTTCACCACTTGTCAAAGCTAGGCTCCGTTGAAGTATGGAGAGAAGTAACCTCCATCATTTTTCCAAGATAGGTGCCATTCAAACATGGAAAGAATCAAGATCTACCATGTCTCCGAGATTCTAGGCTCCATTGAAACACCCTAAAACCATGATATTTTGTACATGGGGTGTTTGCATTCAAGGTCTACCACTTCTCTAACGTATTATACCTAGTAGCATGAGTGATTTGGTCTTAAGATTCACCACTTATCCACTCTATGTCATTATATTAAGAATAACTGGGTGTTAAGGTCCACCACTAGTCCAACCTATAAGGGTATATCTTAAATGGTATCCTTCACCACTTATCAAGGTCCATCACCACTTTTCCAACCTATAAGGTTATATCTTGAATGATATTTTTCCTCATCACTTGTAATGTCCATGCTATGTTTTACAAAGGGGTTTTGTTCCAAGACCCACCACTTGTCCAAGCTAACTCCATCCACCACTTGTCCAAGATAGGCTCCATTGAAACATGGAGAGAAGGATGATCCACCATTTCTCCAAGATAGGTTCCATTGAAACATTGAGAGAAGCAATCTCCACCATGTCTCCAAGCTAGGCTCCATTGAAATACCCTAAACCCATAATTTTGTACATGAGGGGTTTACATTCAAGGTCCACCACTTGTCCAACCTATTATCCCTAGTAGCAAGAGTGGTTTGGTCTCAAGATTCACCACTTGTACACTCTATGTCATTATATTAAGAAGAAATATGTGTTAAAGTCCACCACTTGTCCAGCCTATAAGGTTATATTTTAAATAGTATCCTTTCTCACCACTTGAAATGCCCATGATATGTTTTACATGGGGGTTTCATTCCAAGGTCCACCACTTGTCCAAGCTAACTCTATTAAAACATATAGAGAAAGAAAGGTCCACCACTTGTCCAAGCTAGGCTCATTGAAACATAGAGAGAAGGAACCTCCACTGTTTCTCCTAGATAGGCTCCATTGAAACATGGAGAGAAATAAGCTCCACCATGTCTCCAAGTTGCTAGGCTCCATTGAAATACCCAATACCCATAATTTTTTGTACATGGGGGGTTTACATTCAAGGTTCACCACTTGTCCAACCTATTATCCCTAGTAGGTTTGGTCTCATGATTCACCACTTGTCCACTCTATGTCATTATATTAAGAGGAATTAGGTGTTAAGGTCCACCACTTGTCTAACCTATAATGTTATAGCTTGAATGGTATTTTTTCTCACCACTTGTAATGCCCATGACATGATTTACATGGGGGTTTTGTTCCAAGGTACACCACTTATCCAAGATAAATCTATTGAAACATAGAGAGAAACAAAGGTCCACCACTTTTCCAAGCTAGGCTGCATTGAAACATGGACCTTAATACCAAATTATTTCTAGTAGCATGAGTGATATTTTGTACATGGGGCGTTTACATTCAAGGTCCACCACTTGTCCAACCTATTTCCCTAGTAGGTTTGGTCCCAATTTCACCACTTATCCACTCTATGTCATTATATTAAGAATAATTGGGTGTTAAGGTCCACCACTTGTCCAACCTATAAGGTTATATATTGAATGGTATTTTTTCTCACCACTTGTAATGCCCATGATATGTTTTACATGGGGTTTTTGTTCCAAGGTCCACCACTTTTCCAAGATAACTCTATTTAAACATAGAGAGAAACAAAGGTCCACCACTTGTCCAATCTAGGCTCCATTGAAACATGGAGAGAATGATGCTGCACCATTTATCCAAGATAGGCTGCATTGAAACATGGAGAGAAGCAAGCTTTACCATGTTTCCAAGCTAGGATCCATTGAAACACTCTAGGGGGTTTTATTTCAAGGCCCACCACTTGTTTAACCTATTATCCCTAGTAGCATGAGTGGTTTGGTTTCAAGATTCACCACTTGTACACTCTATGTCATTATATTGTGTTAAAGTCCACCACTTGTCCAACCTATAAGGTTATATCTTAAATGGTATCCTTTCTCGCCACTTGAAATGCCCATGATATGTTTTACATGGGAGTTTCATTCCAAGATCCACCACTTGTCCAAGCTAACCATATTCAAACATAGAGAGAAACAAAGGTCCACGACTTGTCCAAGCTAGGCTCCATTGAAACATGGAGAGAAGGAACCTCCACCATTTCTCCTAGATAGGCTCCATTAAAACATGGAGAGAAGTAAGTTCCACCATGTCTCCAAGATGCTAGGCTCCATTGAAATACGCAAAACCCATGATATTTTGTACATGGGTGATTTACATTCAAGGTCAACCATTTCTCCAACCTATTATCCCTAGTAGGTTTGGTCTCACAATTCACCACTTTTCCACTATATGTCATTATAATAAGAGGAATTGGGTGCTAAGGTCCACCACTTGTCCAGCCTATAAGGTTATACCTTCAAAGGTATTTTTTCTCACCACTTGTAATGCCCATGACATGCTTTACATGGGGGTTTTGTTCCAAGGTTCACCACTTGTCCAAGAAAATTCTATTGAAACATAGAGAGAAACAAAGGTCCACCACTTTTCCAAGCTAGGCTCCATTGAAACATGGACCTTAATACCAAATTATTCCTAGTAGCATGAGTAATATTTTGTACATGGGGGGTTTGCATTCAAGGTCCACCACTTGTCCAACGTACTTTTCCTAGTAGGTTTGGTCGCAAGATTCACCACTTGTCCACTCTATGTCATTATATTAATAATAATTGGGTGTTAAGGTCCACCACTTTTCCAACCTATAAGGTTATATATTGAATGGTATTTTTTCTCACCACTTGTAATGTCCATGATATGTTTTACATGGGGATTTTGTTCCAAGGTCCACCACTTGTCCAAGCTAGATATGTTCAAACATAGAGAGAAACAAACATGCACCACTTGTCCAAGGTAGGCTCCATTGAAACATGGAGAGAATGATGCTCCACCATTTATCCAAGATAGACTCCATTGAAACATGGAGAGAAGTAAGCTCCACCATGTTTCCAAGATGCTAGAGTCCATTGAAATACCCAAAACCCCTGATACTTTGTACATGGGGGGTTTACATTCAAGGTCCACCACTTGTCCAACCTATTATCCCTAGTAGCATGAGTGGCTTGGTCTCAGGATTCACCACTTGTCCACTCTATATCATTATATTAAGAAAAATTGGGTTTCCATATCTAAATGGATCTTTGCTTGGATAAGTGGTAGACCTTGAGACCTAAATACCCATTCTACACTAGAGCATTGGTTAAGCCTTATACACTTCAAGCATACCTTTAACAACAAGTAGTAGTTATTAGTTGACTTAAATCTAGTTGAACTCCATGGTATTGAGACTAAGAGAGAGTGTAGCATAAAAAAGAGTCAGGATTTTAATTTGACTTTCTTTCTATTAATGAGTAGATCATAGATGGATTTTGGTATCTAATAAAACCTTAGGGTAGACAATGTAAAAATCATGTCTATTGTTGTGTTTGCATTAAGTGTTCTTGTTCTTTAATTTCAGAACCATTACAGAAAAATGGATTGGCTATATGCTGGCATAAATTGAAGAAAACTATTGAATTACCCATCCAACCTCCTCCAAGACCTTGTCCAAGGAATGAATCACCTCCTTATCACCTACCACTTGCTTTCAAGGACATCAAAAGAGTACTTATCTTGGATCTAGAGGGGTTACTTCTCAAGACAGTTGAAATGAAACATGGAGATTCTATGCCATCTTGGGCTCAACACATGCGACTTGTGGAGGACAAAGATGAAGTTTATCATGTGGTGCGACCAGACGCACAAAGTTTTTTGGATTTTTGTGCTGAATACTTTGAGCTATGGATATGGAGTTGCTATAACTTAACAAGGGTGCAACGCATCACACAAAAGTGTTTTCCTGAGCAGTATACCAAGTTCAAGGTGTTTATGAGTAACAAAAATTGCCAAAATCCAAATATCATGTTAGGATTTACAAGGGTTTATCACAAAAATCTGAGTGATATTTGGAAGATATTTGAGGATTTGGATGCAAACAATACCTTAATTTTTGATGACACTCCATATAGGGTGATGTGGAACATGCCAGGGACATATCTTATATTTCCAAAGATGTGGAGGCAAACTTCCGAGCAACTTCAAAACTTCTTGCAGAGAACCATAATTCCATGGTTGGTAGGATGGTTGTATGCAAGAGATAAGAGAGTCTATACATATAACACAATTGTAAATCAGTATAGTGATTCTGAGACAAATTATGTCCTTGGTGTGTACTTGTCAACACGAAAGCATTGAATAAATATGGCTATAAGATGCTTTTTTTATTCTAGTGTGTATCTTTCAACATTTGTATAATTTGATATAGTCTTTTTTTTTTTTATAAAAGGTGTGTCAATTTTATGAACACTTGAATGGAGTGCACCCTACTCTAAGGGGACTTCAATGTACTATTGGAGTGCATCCTATTGTAAGGGGACTCTGATGTATTGCTAGAGTGCACCCAAATTTTTGGGGACTCATTTTTTATTTGATTGGGGCCTATGTTGGGTCATATAGTAAAAGAAATTCATTTTTTGTCAATTCATATCGAGGTTGCATTTATTTGGAACTATGAAAGAATTGATGTTTGATGTCAAAATAAAACTTGTAAGTGTGGATCAGAGAATTCATGGACTTTAAATATGTGAGAGGGATCTTTTTCTTGGGCACAAATGTTTGCTTCAAGAATTTTGTCATTACATACTTTATGTGAAAGAGTTTTAGAATCTAAAAGACTTTGAAAACAAAACTATGGAATCTAAGTGCATGTATTCTTGAATGGCTTGAAAGTTGATGTATACATGCATGTCGCTTTGATGAAGATTTAGATCTGACAAGATGGAAAGATATAATTCTTGGACGTTACCTTTGTCAATTTGGTAATAACATATTTAACTTTCTTTTAATATGGGTGGAAAATATATTATTATGTGCATTTGGAAAATATATTATTATTTGCATATTTAACTTTCTTTTAATATGGGTGGAAAATATATTATTATGTGCATTTGGAACCTAATTGCTTGACCTTCAAACCAAGATTCCTATGTTATTTTTTCATATACTTTTTTATACTGAATTAAGATTGTGGATGCAAGGTCCACCACTTGTTCAAGCTAGATCTAAGAAAGTATATATACTGAGTCTTCAAACTAGTAAACCAAGGGGAGAGAGAAGCAGGGTCCATCACTTGTCCAAGCTCATCTCTAGACAACATAGAGAGATGTTATGTCTACTAATTGTCCAATATAGTCATGGAGAAATGATAGAAGGTTGATCCACTTGTCCAACCTATCATCTCTAGTAAAATGGGAGGTTTGGCCTTAAGATTCACCATGTAACCAACATATACTTCATTGTATTATGAAGAGTAGAAAAGAAAAGCTCCACCACTTGTCTAAGGTAGTTCCAAAATCAACATGGAGAGAAGAAAGCTTCACCATTTGTCCAAGATAGGCTCCATTAAAACATGGAAAACCTCATATATGTTGTACATGGAAGCTTTTTTCCAAGGTCCACCACTTGTCCAAGCTAGGATCCATTAAAACATGGATAGAAACAAGGCTCCACAACTCGTCCAACCTTTATAGCTGCAAAGTGTACCGGTTGTCTAAACTAGGCATGGGAAAATAATAGAAGGTCCACCACTTATCCAATATATTATCTCTAATAGCATGGGAGGTTTGGTCTCAAGATTTAGGAATTGGCTGACCTGTATTTCATTGTATTATGATGAATTTGGTTTTAAAGTCAACTACTTATCCAAGCTATAAGTTTATATCTTGAATGGTATTCCTTCCCATCACTTAGAAAACCAATGATATGTTGTACATGGGAGGGTTTGTTACAAGGTCCACCACTTGTCCAAGCTAGTTTCATTGAAACATGGATGAAGACAAGCTCCACCATTTGTTAAAGCTAGACTCCATTGAAATCTAGAAAATCCATTCTATGTTGTACATGGGGTTTTTGTTTTAAGGTCCAACACTTGTCCAAGCTAAGATCCATTGAAACATGGAGTAGAGAAACACTCCACCACTTGTCCAAGCTAGGCAACATTGATAGTAGTTGGTTTATTTTGAAGATCCACCACGTGTCTAAGCTAACTCTATTGAAACATAGAGAGAAGCAAAGGTCCACCAACTGTTCAAGCTAGGCTCCATTGAAACATGGACAGAAGCAAGCTCCACCATTTCTCCAAGATAGACTCCATTGAAACATGGAGAGAATCAAAGGTCCACCATTTCTCCAAGCCAAGATCTAGTTGTCCAACCTATAAGGTTATATCTTAAATGGTAATCTTTCTAATCACTTGGAATACCCATGATATGTTTTACATGGGGGTTTTGTTCCAAGATCACCACTTGTCCAAGCTAACTCTATTGAAACATAGAGAGAAGCAAAGGTCCACCACTTGTCCAAGCTAGTCTCCATTGAAACAAGGAGAGAAGAAAGCTCCATCATTTCTCCAAGATAGGCTAGCATGGATAAGTGCACCTTGAAACCAACCTTCCTATGAGGCAATAGAGCATATGCTACATATTTTATGTATGCCCCATGCCTCAAATTAAGAAGTTATAGATTAGAAGTGGACCTTGCTTAAATGTCACATGCAATAAATTAAGGAAAAATAGCCAAGTGGATTGTATTCCTCAATGGATCCTTGCTTTCACAAGTTGTGAACCTTGAGTCACTTTTACATTAACTTGGACAAGTGGTGGACCTAGAAACCAAGCTCTCCATGTTGAGATAAGTTGTAGGTAGGACATTAGAACATAGACAACGATAATGGATGCAATATACTCCTCTCCTAATAATCCAATTGATTGAAACCATGATATTTTAGTTGTTTTCATTGTGTATTGTATGTGCATAAAGTGGAATGAGACCTTAAGAAAACTCAAATTTTTGACAAAATCTCTATATTTTATACATGATATATTGAAAGTTGTCCAACCTGGGAATTGGGATTTTCCCACTTTACCTAATATGGTCTTATTCCTTGTTACCAAGGAGCCCGTTGAGAAAGTTTCACCTATTTTTGGATAAGGCGAGACCCTTCTTCTTTCTGTACCATTGTAATCCTGCTTTACAATGGTACTTGGCCAAAACCCATCATTTCCCTATGGTCATGAAACTCTTTGCTCACCTTTGGTAGAGGATGTTCTCTAAGGTTGTCACGATTTCTTTCATGGTTCACACAAACTGTGAGAAATTGGACAACACGTTTACCATCTTTGCTATGTATCCTAGCATATGTTGAACCATCGTCCATTACCTTTGTTTCCATTCGAACTCCCACAATGTAGGGTTGTCCAAGGATGAGATGATATGAAGATGTATCCTGTACAAAGAAGTTTTGGTCAATCTTTACATCACCTATTATCACCTTCACACCTGGACATGCTGCATACAATTCACCGGATGAATTGTTTGCCACTTGTACCATCCAACCATGATCTATATCCATCGACCATTTGCACTTGTTGTAGAGACTCTTTGACATTATGTTTATTTTTGAACCATGGTCAATCAAGGAAACAAATGGCTATTCAAAATCACCTACCTTGACCAAAGTTTCTGTAGTAGACCTTGCCCAGTGACTTCGTGAATAGTAGCTCCTATGAATAGCTTCAACTTATTCATCATCATTTGAAAATGCACTTGCTTCACTCTCCCACTAGATTGGTAGCATCCTACCACAGCTCCATCATCCTCCTTATTTTGCAACTGCATCCCTTGTGTCTTCAAGGTTTCTCCGTCAACCTACGAGCAACCTCAGCAAGAGTTTTCCTCTTTCTCTCGATGATGTCAATGATCTCCTCGTGGAATTCACGCTTTGCAGTGGCAAGGAATTCACCTAGAGTGAACTCAATCTTGATATTCAAAATCCTTTCCTCCAAAACTTTCTTTAAATCTGTAGCAACCTCAATATAAGATTGTAGTTTATAAGTTGGGCCTTTTGTCTTACCTTTTGTTGGCTCTTTCTTCTTTCCTGTTGTAGACTCCTCCATGAGTACTTTAGGTGGAGATGCTCCTTATGTCGGGGGTGTTTGATAAGGCATTCACTCGCTTATTCCCCCACTTCTAGAAGCTCTTTTTGATGGTTCTTCATCAGCATTCTCACGCCCGCGCTTCTCTTCTACAATAGCCTCATTTTTTTGGCATTTTGTAATGTAGGCATGCACTGACAATGAGTCCACTGGATCATTCCATCCTGTTTCTAGACATATGCAATCACCTGATTCATGTAGAATGTCTCTTGTAAGCTTTCCCTTTTTAGCTAATTGCATGAAATTTGGCCAAATTTGACCATGATGGTCACTCACCTCTTCATCACGAAGATGCTCAATTTTTACTCCATAAGTAGCTGCCTCAACTGAAGAGGTGGCATGGCTATTTTCCATATCTTCAACTAAGGTTTGCATTCCCCCCTTCCCAAAGTTAGTTCTCAAGGGTAGACCTGTCTCTCTCAAGTGGATTTTACCATCCGTAAAAAAGACAACATCTTTTGACAAAGCATCACTAAAATCATCACAATCCCTTCTTACATGGTCTGTACTATCACACCAAATACATCTATTAACAAAACCTTCTTTGGGCTGTTGTCTTTGCCTAGGAAGTGGCTCTGATGATTGGATTTTTTCTTCAAGCTTTGCAAGCTTCACCTTCAAGTCATGCATTACCTTCACAAGCTCATCTAGCATGGACTCATCAAACTTAGGAGCGATAAAAGTAGGCTTCACTATTTTGTCAAAAGTTGAGGTGGAAGGACTTGTAGTGTTTACTACCATCTTGTCCCTTCTTCTTTGTCGCTTGGCAAGCAGTGAGATAGCACCTTCAACCTCATTCCAGTCGATCTTTAGTCCTTGGCTTTACTATTTTGTCAAAAGTTGAGGTGGAAGGACTTGTAGTGTTTACTACCATCTTGTTCCTTCTTCTTTGTCGCTTGGCAAGCAATGAGATAGCACCTTCAACCTCATTCCAGTCGGTCTTTAGTCCTTGCTCAACATCTTTATCTTCAAGAAGAAGCTCCAAATTTTCTTGAAACTCTTTACCTGCTGCTTGTAAGAAAAGATCTGTCTTCTCTGCATCTCGTATGGCCCTTTGTGTCCTGGTGAGTTGTGCATAACGCCGCTCAAATTCCCTAAGTAGCTCTGTTATTGATAGTCCTTACTTTGGCTTGACTACCCATTCTAAGAATGTCCTTTTGGTTACTCTCTCAGAGTCCTCCATGAAATATTCCTCCTTCAAAGCTACCTTGAGTTCTTCCCTGGTTCTCCCATGCCCATCTTTAATTCCCCTAACATGTTCCCTAATTTCAAGGGCAACAACTAGCTCAAAGCTTTAAATCATCTCACCTTCTCACACGTGATGCAGATACATATCCTTCACATACTTGTGTAAGTACTTGGTTACATATTTGCCATTGAACCGATCCATTCTATTGATGACTGCTTGTATAGCCTTCATTGTGGAAATCTCCCTTCTTTCAGTGGCATGTTGTTGTTGCATGAACATTGCAAATTCTTGAAACATTTGCATTGTTGCTGGGTCAAAATGCATACCCTATTGCTCAACATGATCACCCATGGTTACCCAAAAACTCTCACCCTAGCAGTTTCACATTGGGTTCACCAAAAATATGTCAAGGAATTTGTGGTCTTGCCAGGAAAGCACCGGGCTTTTGGCTATGAGAGTTTATGAGAGAACTCCAAAATCTATATGAAGGAGTTAAACCATAGATGCCATGAAGTAAAGGGTTTGGAAGGAAGTGCAATCAAAGAAGCTTTTTTCTTTTTCTCTTGTACTCACACACACAAAGAAAGAACACAAAAGATAATATCAAAACAACACAAAGATGCAAACATCAAGGCTATGGGCATATCGTATAATGGGTAATATGAAAGGGTTAATAGATGAGTTAATGGCGTTTAATTTTTTCCGACCAAACAGGCTACGAATTGTTCTTTGGAATTGTAGTTTTGTGCTCACCATAACATATATATGTTTTGTCTAGTGATTGGGATTAATTGTGTGTACAAATCCTCTTGGTTCATAGCAAGAAAACTACACTTACATCAAAAGAAAAGTTATAGTCTATAAGAGATAGTATGATGGGATCCGGTGAAAGAAGTATTTCATTGAGCCTTTTTGGGCCAAAGAGAAACACTATACGTTGTTGAAAGTGTATTTTACCGCTAATCCATACGTTAATTCTCATCATGTGGATTATTTATCTAGGATAGTATGTGAGAAATGTAGATATGAGAGAAGTGAAGAGATGAGAAGTTTCCCTCCCAAGCCCTATTCTTGCCCGTAGGCAATAAGGATACTACAGGGAGAGATGTACCTGTAGCAAGGAGAACCTATAATTTCTAGAGAGAATGAATTTTTAAGAGTGAGAGATATAGGTTTGGTTAAGGAGATGAGATTAGGTATATATATGTTGGATTAGAGATGAAAGAGAAAATAACAAGAAATCAACAAGTATCAATGTAGAACACATCTTAGTTGTCAAACCCTTCGACGCCATTTTTGATGGGGAGAGAAGAAGAGGGAAGAATTCAACTTTGATTGATACACCAAATCCAATACCTTATTCAATTAGAGTTGCTCTCCCAAGGATAGCTTACAAGAATGGCTAGTCTTCCTCTAGAAGAAAGTGTAGGCTTAGGCTTAAAGTTAATAGCTAAGTACAATTAAGCATTACTACTCACTTGCTCATGAATTTCTCTTATCAATGGATTGAATGGCTTGAGTGATTCAATGGTTTTCAAGGAAGAAGAGGTCCCCTTTTATAGGTGAAGGGTACCCCCTAGGGTTTACACAAGAAGAGAAGAGCCAGTGTGAACAGAAACTGGAAAAGTTGGAAATGAGCTGTCCCTACATGATGTGGGCAGACTGGGGTCCAGTATTTTGATCATATCGCCTCAACCATGGCTCAAAATAAAATAGTAAAAATACGGGCAAAAAATTCAGCTCATTAGCTATGACTCCCATTTTCTATACTGTTTCCAATTCGGATTGAAACCTTTTGTAAAAAACTCATCGAAATAGGGTACAGTTTTGGCAGCAAAAGTCTTCTTGTGGTCCCCTTAGCCTAGACTTTTATTTGATTCCAATGGACACCTCATGCCATATGAAAGCATGACATTGCTCCTTGACAAAGTTTTGTAATCATGTTTTCAATAATGCATTAAAATAAGTGTATCTTTGAAATCATGCCACCTAGTGTTCCACTAGGATTTGATTCCCTCCTAGTATCTATTTAAAAAGATATATAAGAAAAATACATAGAATATATATATATTGGAAGTTACCCTAGATATAGGATTTAGCTAGGGTGTGAGATAATAATGAGATAGTAGAAATATAAAATCAATGCTTTTTGCCCCAAGTTAAAGAGGCAGAGCTATTGACGCTTTTTCCATAGTACTTTTTGACGGTAAAGTAAGAATAAAGAATACGTTACCCTTGAGATAAATAATAGGATGAGATAGAAAGCATATTATTATACTTAAATATTCATATGTACATTATAGGAAATATAATTATGTATCTAAAAAATTACAAGATAACTCTTGTAGCATGCATTCCCACTATGTACGTGTCACAACATGACAACGCCCGTTCAGTTTGTCCTCAAACAAGAATCTAGAATTGCAATGTCCCCAAAATTTTCATAAGCTTTGTAAAAATTTTACTGTGTCCTACTTTTTGCTAAGTCTACCACCAAAAAGAGAAATTGTGGTACCATTAATACATGCTTTCACCCATGCTCATTTATGTTGTTAGACATCATACGTGTATGGTGTCCACGTGCTTTGAATGAGGTGAAACTTAACATATTCATAGCTTATAGCTTGTACATCACACGTGTATGCATGGAATGTGGTTTGGACAAGTAAAGAGCAAGATTTTGGCTTAGAAACACTTTGCAGACTTTGAAATGGTAATATGGCTATATTTTGGGTATATGAGGTTCAAATGGCTTGAAGCTTGTGGCTTGAACTCATGAGCATATGGTAAGAGAATTGGATGGGTCAAAACCACCTTAGATGGACAATTTTGACATTTGAGAGATCATACACGTATGATGTCT
This sequence comes from Adiantum capillus-veneris, assembly GCF_014529385.1. Lineage (NCBI taxonomy): Eukaryota > Viridiplantae > Streptophyta > Polypodiopsida > Polypodiales > Pteridaceae > Adiantum > Adiantum capillus-veneris. The sequence goes on from NC_140953.1 coordinate 118,134,057, forward strand.
TTTGTGCCCAAATGACCTGAAACTCATATGATAGGATGTACATAGCATCAGCATAGTGTCTAAAGCATACTTTGTCTCCTCTTGACTTATTGTATGTTCACACTTCTTTGTAAAACAAGTCCTTCAGCTCTTGTAGGGATTGATGTAGTCTTTACTTTATTTCCCATGAGAAGCGATTGTTGATGTGTGTGGGTTCTTTGTAATTGAGTTTCCACTAGCAATTTTGGAACCCATCTTGTTTTTGGTCCTTGTGTGATCTTGTTTTGTATTTTATCTTCTTCTATCATTTTATGGACACTAGGCTTCAATATCCATAACTGATTGTTTCCGTTGTAGAAGCCTTGATTTTGTAGTTGATGAAGAGGTATCCATCTATAGATTGCAGCAGCCTTGGTTGTAACTGGCTTGTGTTGGCTGTTAGTTATCTTTGACTGCTTTGGGGTAGAAGCTTGTGTTGCCTGATTTCTCTTGGTTGACCCAGATTGAGCTACAAATTTTGGTAACCATATTTGAGTGTTACCTTCATAGAATCCTTGTGCTTTGAGTAGCTTCACTAGAATCATCTGTTGCTGCAACTGTGTCTGTTGGGTAGCTTGGCTGAGATCTGACTTTGGTACCCAAACTTATCGCATTTCTTGCTTGGAAGGTCTTTTCTTCTGACTTTTGTGGTTTTTCTTTCTCCTATTTGAGTTGTTCGTCTTGCATTTATAGCGCATTTTGTTCTGTGTAGGACATGTTGGTTGAGGTAGGTAGGTCCAGGCTATTACTTTAGGCTTTTTGTCCCGAACATTAGCATTTCCTTGGAAGTAGCCGTGAGCAGTGATTGACTCTATTGATGCTACCCACCCTGTCACCTTTTGTTGTTGAGGTTCAACATGTGTCTTATGTATCCAAACTGAGTCTTTGAATTTGATGTACTCTTTGGATACCAACACTTGGTTGACATTCTTTGGCTTCTTATGGATGCGTTTTTGTGATGGAAACTTGGGTTGATAAACTTTTTTCTTTAGTTTCCATTGCATTGGCGATGGTTTGGATCTTGATGTAGAGGCTTCCTGGGAAGTTTGATGTAGGCTTGTTGAAGGTAAAGTAGTGTTGTGAGGTTTGTATACTTCAGTGTTTACCTTTGCTTTACCTTTTTTTGTGATGGTTGGCGATTTCTTCTCCACATGGCTTTGAGAAGCTTCATGAGCTCTTACAGTTGTTGTTGTTGCAGCTTTTGATTGTTGTTGAAAGAAAATGTTCCTCCAGCTTTTTGTCAGGATGAGACTCTCCTTGATATGATGGGAGTCAATTATGTGGAAAGTATCCTTGTACTCCCCGGTACTCAACTTGAGTACAACTTCTACCACTTCGAAGCTAGGAATCGGCATTTTAGAACTTGTGGACACTATCTTCTCTAGCTTGTTGATTTGTGGCTTTCCCATCATGATCCACGTTCCTTATGTCATTAGATTCTTTGTTGCTTCTGGATCTATCACAACTGAACATGTGATTTTGAGTCATGTTTCTCCGCATATGCTGAATTTGATTGGCGTAGAAGGCAGTTGATCTTCGTCCTTATCCTTGTTCTTCTTTTGATCTTGAGTTTGTTGAAGATTTGCCATTGAACTTGGAAACTTTTCTCATTCATCTACTTTCATTTGCACTTTTTCTGGAGTTGGCTTCTTTGAAACAACTTTTGTCGATTCTTTAGGTATGTCAATGATGACATATTCTCATTGTTGCTTTGCTTCCTTTATTTACACCTTGAAACCATGCTCCAGGACGTAGCTATCTATCTCAATTGTTCTGCTTTCACACTCACAAACTTCATTAGCTTTCTTCAACACCGTTATCGTAAATAAAGGAGTTATATTATACCCATCTCCATCACAAAATTTAGTCAGGGTCACCTCATTCACACACACATCAAGAGTGTCTAGTATTTGATCCCATCCAAAGGGTTCAAATAACTCCTCTGGAAATGGTTCTGGAATATATGTGTGTCGTCCATAGGCCGATCGAGAATACAATCCTCCTTCCTCAGACTTACACTCTCAGGCGCTCTGTACATCCAAATATGCACTTTTCTTTCAAAATTAGTTGTGGAGTTTAATTCTTCCCTCGGGGCTCGCTCTACATCTCTATAACTATGATCTTTGACACTGATCTTTGTTGTGACCTCTTTGCGTCCCAAGTAGATAAAGTCATAGCCCCAGTCTTGTACCATTTTGAGCTAACGCATGAATGGTCTACCCAATATGATGTCAAAGTTGTTGCTCTTGTCAAAATTCATTATGGCAATAGTGTGTTCATACTCTATTCCACACGAGGATACAATGATTTGTTCTAATATTCGTATCGGTCTCTCAACGTATCCATCTTCTAATTGCACTTTCATTCGAGTTTTTGTAAGAGCAGGCTTTCCCCAATTTTCCATATCTCTTTGGTTGCAATGGCAATTCCTACCCCACTATCTAATATAACAATTGTCTTTACTCCTTTGTACTCAAGTGGTAAGGTGGTGTTTCCTTCTCCTTCATAGTAGTCACCCACCTTATTTACCGGCACTGGCTTTGTTTGTGGATTCTTAGGCAAGGTGTCATCCATGTTTTGTCTGCAAGCTAGTCATGTGAAGGGATTTTCAACCCCATCTTTTCCATGTGTTTGCCCATTTGGCTCCATACATGCGGTCTAATTTTTAGTAGCTCTGAGAGATAAAGTGTGCATTGTATAGGAGAAGACATCAATTCATGCAAGCTCTTGGTATCCATCATTTTTGGTGTGGATTTCCACTGAGAAGTTACCATTTTAACCTCCAATTTTTTTTTGAGTTCTCCTATGAAAGATGTCAAAGTCTTTAGAGAGTGTGGTTTACTCTCTTCAGATGCGACAAACCCAACATCCCTTTATAGAGATCGTATATCTCTTGGGAAAAATTCATGATCCATGTTCATCTCAGGGATAGGTGCTGACTGTAGTGTTGAACTTCCATATTTTCTGTTTTGGATATCCTTCCATAGATCCTGTGGCCATTGTTCTTCCACTTCAGGAATTGGCATCACTGCTTGTGAGTCCACCCCATCTGTGGTATTGACTACTTCCCTTGTATCTAAAGGTGCCTCAACTCTCGATTCTTCCTGGTCTCTGTTTACAATACCCTGGCTCTCCAATTCTTGGAATTTATTGCAGATTAGGACCTCCATTTTTGGAGCATTTGGAACATGTGGTTCCATAAGAGCTTAGGACATTTGGATGAGCTCCTTGCAATTTGAAACCTCTCTTTTTCATACCCTGGATGAGGATATGTCAGCCATATATCCTCTTGGGTTTGATTGGTCTTTAACCTAGCATCATAAGCTTTCAAGATCACATCCAAAGGTTCAAAGACTTTGTTGACCAAGACTAAACCTCCCAAGTAGTCTTTGACTCTTTAGGTCCCTTTGCATTTATCATGCTTTCTTTTTGTCGTTTAAGCTGTTCTTTTGTTTGGTTTAGCTCAATTTCCAAAGCAACTTTCTCTTGTAGCCTTTTTGCTTTCATTTTGTCTCGTTTGGCTTTCCATGATCTTCTTCCGATATGTTCTCAATTTCTGTTTGAATAGGCAATGTGGCTTCTTCAACTGGTTTGTTTTTGGCAGCTTCTTGAGCTTGAGCTTGAGTCATCAACTTTAAAGTAATGGCAGGTTCTACCTCAGATCCGCTTGAAGAAGACATTACGCCTACAACGTTCATTGTTGATTTCCCTTTGTAGTCTAGATTTTTAGCATAGTGTTGGCATAGATGGTCTATCCCACAACGTTCACAAAATACAAATAATTCAATTTGTGGACCCTTGTTTGGACAACTTCGTGCCCAATGATCACCTCCACACTCATAGCATGGACCTTTTTGTTTCATAGCTGGTAATCCAGCCAATGGTTGTTCTTGCCTTGTGAGGATGTATATGAGCACATTCGTATCCATGGAGTACTGGTTTTTCATGGGTTGTGGCACATGCATTGATTGAGCATAGTTGACTATTAGTTTCCCATCGTTTAAAAGATGCAATTGTTGCCCTAGCATTTGTTGCGGTGATGGGGGCTTTTCACAAGACAAGCTCCCATACCCCTCTTCTCTCGTCCCCACCCCATGAAAACCCCCTCTTAGGGAGGGAGTGATAAAAGGCATTGGAAAAGTAAGAAAAAAAAAAAGTATGATTATGTAAATATATAAGAAAGGTAAAATAGGCCACCTCATGCCTGCGGGGTAGCCCATCCCCACCTTGCCTCCTTTTTCTTCACTGTTGTCCCGTTGGGTGTCCCTTTTCCTCTCCTCCACTCAAAAGGTCAACTCCCTCTCTCTTCCCCTTGTCCTTTCTCCTTTCTCTCTCCCCTCAAGCTACCCCACCTCTCACCAATAATGCATTATAACTCACCAATAATGCACCCTAACTCATATGCAACTTACCCTATCTTCCAAAATAGTATACCCCACCCCCTCTTTCTCTCTCCTATTATATCCCATGACCCAAATACCCCCCTCTCTCTCTAAAGGGCGCCATGTCTCTTGTCTTGTAGCTAAATAACCTCCCCCACACTCACACACACTCAGTTTCACTGAAAAAGGTGCCCACAGACCCATCCCCACCCGATGGTTACCTGATTTTTCTTGTGTTCACACACATCTGCACACAGATTCACCTCTAAACACACTCCCCTCTCTCCCATCTTGTAATTACTTTATTCTCCATGTCACCTCTCACTTTTTTCCATCAACCCATCTCTCTCTCTTAGTCTCTCTCTCATGAGACTATTGTTCTCGCACATATACACACAGCCAGACAAGTAGGGCCCACAGTCACATGGTCTATGTAGATAATGATTTCTTCATTTCTAAATTCTAGAATTTCTCCCCCCTCCTCCCCTATATAAAGAGGGGTCACCATCACACTAAGGACACACACCATCACCAAAGAGTACACTATGCACTGTGTGTGCCTAGTGCACACACACACACCAACACCATCACCATCACCGCAATCACCATGCTCATCTTGAGCATGACCTCTACACCCTTGGGCTATGGAAGATGAAGGGAAACTAAATGAAGGATGATGGCCATAACCCTCGTGCGAGTCTTCGCCATCAACTCCCACCTATCCGCCATGTGCTCTACCACGCTCTCCCTTCCCATTCCCCTACCCTATGCTCCCCATTTCATCGCTTTATTCTCTAAATAAAGCTTGAGGTTTTGTGAGTATGTTTTCTTGCAATTTTTTGCCCATGTGAGGTGTGCGGAATTTCCACCTAGTCTTGTGTTTGGAGTGAGCTTGTGTATGTGTGAAGGGTGTGCGGATTCGCCATCCTTTTGTGGTGCCTAAGAACTAAGCCGCTATACCCCCTCCCTCACTCTCTCTCTCTCTCTCTCTCTCTCTCACTTGATCTCATTCCCTTTCCTCTTCATCATTACTCCCAAGCATCCATCTCTCTTGGATGAAAACTTTGTTATGGTGGTGTGTTGTTTGCGTCCTAGCCGCTGAAGCTAGGTGGTGCCCCCTGTTTGCTTTACCATGACAGGCTCGAGGCACGCCATTTGGTCCCCGGTGTTTTAGAGGCCGTCGGGGTTCGGGGTTCGCTTTGCTCCCGTCATTTGGTGCCCCCACTGAGGATCTTTTCATGAAACCCTTCAGCTTACAAGACTGAAACCCCTAAACTATTGTGAATGGATGAATGGCTAGCAGGATTTGCTAAATGGTCGACAGAAGAAGAAGAGCTCCAAGCACAACTAGACGAACTCCGCATCTCCATCGAAGCTCGAGTGCTAGGCGTAACGGTAATCGATTTTGCAGTGGGAGAGTCAACCAACACGCCAAACCCAGTGGATATACATAGGCCAAGTGCCAAGAAGAAGAAGAAGGAGAAGTTTGAAACCATGTCCGCAACCTACAACCAACCCACAACAACAAAATGGAAGGATCTCTACACAATAGAGAATCAACACTATTCTACTTTGAGAGTTGGGTAACTCAAGTCACCAAGGTAATTATCACAGTCAGTTTTCAAGTCGCACCTGATGCTGCAGCACAGATAACAAAATCCTTGGCTCACACTCTCACTAGAGAAACTAGGGATCTACTGAGTTTGTTTCGGGAAAGAACACCACCCTCTCCCACAAGCTTGGACAGTGAATAAGCACCTCTAAGCTTCACATGAATCAGTACAACCTACCTCAAGACAGATCACACATACCAACACGCGTACGCTCAATCAAGGTAATACTGGATTTGAAGGCTCACTACCAGCACGTCATTGACACCATGCTGGGTGGGGAGCGATTTTTTGAGGTTCTGGCATCAGATCAACCATTTGTCCTACCTTTGGTACAAGGCAATGTACTGTTTGAAGTTTTAATCTATGTCCTAGTATAAGAGGGTATACACGCCTCCTTGTAAAGAAGAAAAAAACTTTTGCAAGTTAAGCAGTGTGTCTTTTTAGTTCTCTCTCAGTAATCATGGCAAGTGTAGCATTTCCAACATTTAAAGGAAAGAAGGGGAAGGATTTGGTAACAGACTTCCTAGATGACTTTGAAGTAGCATGTGTAGTGAGCAACAAAGATACGGATGAATCCCGGGTTAGAATCTTTAAGCATCTCATGAAGCTAGAAGCTAGATCATGGTACAATGCACTTCCACAAGCAACCAAGGATGACTGGGAACCCTTAAAAACTGCTTTTAAGAGGTGCTTTGGGGGAGGTACCACTTCAGAAAAGTTGTGGGACAAGTTGAGAGACTTGAAGCAGGAGGGTCTTTTAGAATATGCCACCTATGAGTCCAAATTTGTGGATTTGTGGGAACGGTGGGTTGAGTCATTGGCAAGGGGGGAAGCCGCACCCGATTTCCTAAAAAAAGATCGGTTCACGCATGGCTTATGGCCGCTTCTCAAGGAGAAGGTGAAAGGTAGATTCCCGGCTACGTACGAGTTAGCCGTTGAGATTGTTCACCTTAAGGACAAGAAGCTGCGAATGAAAGCCAAAGAAACCGAGTCAACAGAAGCAGGAACATCACGTTGACCAGCAACTACGACAACCACCATACCACCACCACCGGCTCTTGGGGTAAGAGATGACCAACAAGATATGTTGGCCCATATTACTGACCAACTGCAGAATTTGTCTGTCCACTTAATACAGCAAGGGAGGAGTCAAGAAAGAGATCAAGATCCTAGAAGAGCACGATGACAAAACAGGGAGTATCATTGCTACAACTGCGGAGAAGACGGTCACGGTATGTACTACTGTCCCAAACCACGACAAAACTATAATAGAGGAGGTAGGAGGAACCAATTGTCACTCCCTAGAGAAAGAACACCCCCACCGCGAGCACCACCCCACCAACACAAATTCTACGTCCACCCCAGACACCACTACAAGCATCCATCCCACCTCTTCCACCAGCCCCACCACCTGATTGCCCTGTAAACATCATAAGGCTAGAAGAGAAAGGAAAAGCCGTAGTAGTGGATCCACCCAGAGCAAAGGAGAGGGACAAGGGTAAGGAGAAGGTAACCTTTTTAGAACCACTTGAGGCCATGACTATGAAAAGATCTAGGAGGGAGAAGGCTACACAATCAGATGATGAGAGAAGCATGAGAGGAGAAACTAGCAAGAGGCCATCCAGGCCACGACGGAAATTGGGCATCACCGACTTCCAGCTAGGGGAAAGTTCTAAGCCCTATGATCTAAGATTGGATGTGGCAGAGCAAGGACCGAAGATTACATGGCCACAGCTGCTACATCTTGTACCTAAAGTAAGGCGACAATGGTCTAAAATGGTAAGTACAAGACGCTCCAAAATCAAGGTAGCCGGAGCAATTTCGGGATGCAACATGGATGACATCCTTCCAATTGTCGACGTAAACATAAAAGGAAAGAGGGTTGGAAACACCTACATTGATGGAGGTGCACAAATCTGTGTAATGAGCGAAGCTATGATGCTTCGATTAGGGCTCAAGGTTGACAGGCCTTCTCCATGCAAGGCAAAGATTGCAAACAATGCAAAAGTAAAGTGTGTGGGTGTGGTAAGTGCCGTGAAAATCAAAGCTTTCAACACTGAGGTAGAGGTAGATGTTTTTGTAATGCCTACTAAGGGGGAGGGCTATCCACTAATTTTGGGAAGGCCATGGTTGATGGCCATGAAGGCAAAGCAGGACTGGGGTACTGACCTTCTACGCATGACCGGTAAGAAAGGGGAGACAATCTACTACGACATGAGGATTGGCAAGCAGAAGCAAATGAATCTGTAAACATCGGCAGATGAAACCACTAGCGAATCTTCCAGTTCTGAGGAGGAGACCACATCCACCGACGAAAGTGACAGTTCCATTGATGTGATGGGTATCATTATGAAGGATCCACAAAGGGTAAGCACAATTGGTGATCCATCACCAAAAGGGCAACCCAATGAATAGGAGAGAAAATCACCTAGCCTAGGAGGATGTAGGTTGAAGGGTATGTTGTCTACGGAATTAACACTTGAGGAGAAAGATAGTTTTTTGCAAATGTTGATGGGATTTCCTAACCTGTTCATTGACAACTATGAAAGAATCACAGGCATTACAGTGGTGGAACATCATATTAAGCTGAAGGAAGGGGTAAAACCAGTTGTGCAAAAGCTACGACGACTGGGGGTCATACAAGAAAAGGCACTCTTGGCCGAGGTAAGGAAACTGTTGGAGGCGGGATTCATCTATCCTGTAGAAAACTCAGAATGGGTGTCACCCGTAGTGGTGACGCCTAAAAAGAATGGTAAGTGGAGGGTCTGTGTTGACTACAAACCACTAAATGTAGCTACAAAGAGAGACCACTTTCCTCTCCCTTTCCTGGATGAAATTCTGAATGAAGTAGCGGGTTTTGAATGCTATACCGTCTGTGATGGTTATTATGGATACTTTCAAATACGCATAGCCTTGGAAGATCAACTAAAAACCACTTTTATCACGCCATGGGGTTGTTTTGCATACAGGGTTATGCCATTTGGTCTCACAAATGCACCTGCCACATTCCAAAGATATGTCACATATGTTTTTCAACCGTTCTTTGGAACATCCATAAGAGTGTTCATTGACGATTTTTGTATATATAGCTCCCGTATTTCACATTTAGAAAAGGTAACTGAAGGTTTGGCCTGGTTGCAGAGCCTAGGTGGGCAATTAAATGTGGATAAATGCCACATTGGGGAGAGTAAAGTCATTCTACTAGGCCATGAAATTTCAGCAAAAGGTATCAACACCGACCCAAGTAAGATGTCCGCACTCATAGCCCTACCTTCACCAACGACCGCACGTCAACTGGTCTCTTTTCTACAGAAGGTGAGGTACTTAAGTAGATTCATACATCTACTATCACAACTTGTTCTACCACTGCAACAACTCACTCAAAGATCAACTTTCACTTGGGACGAGGAAAGCGAACATCACTACAACAAGGTAAAGGAGGTCTTAGCCACGCTGCCAACTATCTCACCACCTAAGTGGGATGAAAAATTCTATGTCACCTCAAGTGTTGGTGATGACTCATTGGGGGCTGTGCTACTCCAAAAGGATACGACGACATCTTTCATGAGGCCAATCTACTTCTCTAGTCGAATGATGACAGCAGGAGAGAAAGGTTTCACCCATGTGGAACACTTAGTCCTAGCTCTAAGATTTGCAACTACAAAGTTTAGGTCATATTTGCTGCCTAAGCAATTTGTGATTCTAACCACGGATGAAATATTTCCCTATGTTGTACAACACATGGATGTGTCTGCTAGAATTACTAAATGGCTAGTTCGTCTGCAAGAGTTTGACTACACGGTACAGGTAGAAAGCACGACAAGGGCAAGTTTGGGGGGACTCATGACCTACCAACTCTTTGAAATGAAGGAGAAGAAATCTAAGGAAGGAGAAGTCCGATTACCTCCAGTACCACCGATGGTAGAAGGAGCATACTCTCTCTACTTTGATGGAGCCTACAAGCGAGCGTCCGACAAAGCAGCTGCAGGCATAGTGGTCTTTGATGACAAAGGGACAAAGGTATTTTGGTTGGGCCAATTGTTAGATTCACATTCTAACAATGAAGCTGAGTATATAGCACTAACCAAGGGTCTACAATGGTGCGTCTCGCAAGGTGTACAACGCCTTAATGTATTTGGGGATGCTCTACTTCTGGTAAGGCAAGTAAATGGAGCATGGACATGCAAGAATCCTAGTTTAAGGACTCACTTAAGTGGTGTAAAAACCTTGTTGGGTAAGTTTGAAGAAGTTCAAATACACCATATCCCAAGGGCTCAAAACCAAGAAGCAGATGCCCTAGCAAGTGAAAGACTATAGGAAGTGGTGGTTGGAAAACTAAAGCTCCCTCTATTTCAATGCAGTGATGCCTTGCCTAACATCATGCATTTTTTGGAAACAGGGGAATGCCCATCAGATTTAACAAAGGGACAGAAGCAATGGCTGACGTGGAAGGCCACAAGGTATCGACTCATCAATGATGGTTTGTACTGTAAGGGTAAGGACCAAATACTCAGGAAGGTCCCTGTCTCTCACGAAATCATGGGAGTAATTGCTAGCTGTCACGACGGGGTTTGTGGTGGTCACTTTGCCCTAGACATAACAAGTAGGAAAATCTTGCAGGTAGGCTTAATATGGCCTAGCCTCAACCGTGATGTACACCATTGGTGCAAAACGTGTAAGTTGTGTCAAAAGGCCGGCACTAGGTCACTTATGCCTGAACCACAGACACCTATTCTCTCATATGGCCCATTTGAAAAATGGGGTATCGATGCCATTGGGCCATTACCTAGGTCCAACTCAAGAAAATTCTACATTATCATGGGGTTCGACTACATGACTAGATGGGCAGAGGCTACAGCCACCACTAGAATCACAGCGGTAGAGGTAGCTTAATTTATCTACGAGCACATATGCTGTAGGTTTGGCACACCTTTAGAGATCATCTCTGATAGAGGGCAAGGTTTCAGAGCAGACTTGGTAGGAGAATTAATGCACAAACTGGGCATTACAAGGAGGCATTAATTACCAAGCAGGAAAACAATCATCCCGGAGACTGGGATAAGTATCTACTACCAGCTTTATGGGCCTACAGAACTTCATTTCGTACATCCTTGGGATTCACACCGTATCATCTAGTATTTGGTAAGGAAGCAATATTGCCCATTGAAGTGCAACTACAAAGTCTCAGAGTAAAGGCAAGCCAACTTCAACAACCCAACATGCATTTGAGAGATCACATCATCAACTTGGAAAGACTGCAGCTGGACAGAGAAGAAGCAATAAATTATTATGCAGCACAAGCAGAGCATAGACGGCTTAGCTTTAACGAGCATCTCTGGAAAAAAGAATTGAAGAAAGGAATGTTGGTGCTCCGCTATGACAATCGCTTCGACACGCGCAAGGATAAGAAACTCCTGCTCCGATGGGAAGGCCCTTTCATCATCAGGAAAAAATATGCCAATGGAAGCTACCAGCTTATGGAGGCTGATGGAAAACTTCATAAAACCAGGGTAAATGGTTGGCGACTTAAACCTTATTTTCTTTGATTTGACCAAGCTCCACCAATTGACATTCCAGACGAGGACACACCATTAGCCGCCACCTCCGACGATAATGATCAAACATATGAGCTAGAGACATGAATGCCTCTAGCCAAAAGGGGAGGGCTAATGATGGGGGCTTTTCACAAGCCAAGCTCCCATACCTCTCTTCTCTCGTCCCCACCCCATGAAAACCCCCTCTTAGGGAGGGAGTGATAAAAGGCATTGGAAAAAGTAAGAAAAAAATAAAGTATGATTATGTAAATATATAAGAAAGGTAAAATAGGCCACCTCATGCCTGCGGGGTAGCCCATCCCCACCTTGCCTCCTTTTTCTTCACTGTTGCCCCGCCGGGTGTCCCTTTTCCTCTCCTCCACCCAAAAGGTCAACCCCCTCTCTCTTCCCCTTTTCCTTTCTCCTTTCTCTCTCCCCTCAAGCTACCCCACCTCTCACCAATAATGCATTATAACTCACCAATAATGCACCCTAACTCATATGCAACTTACCCTATCTTCCAAAATAGTATACCCCACCCCCTCTTTCTCTCTCCTATCATATCCCATGACCCAAATACCCCCCTCTCTCTCTAAAGGGCGCCATGTCTCTTGTCTTGTAGCTAAATAACCTCCCCCACACTCACACACACTCAGTTTCACTGAAAAAGGTGCCCACAGACCCATCCCCACCCGATGGTTACCTGATTTTTCTTGTGTTCACACACATCTGCACACAGATTCACCTCTAAACACACTCCCCTCTCTCCCATCTTGTAATTACTTTATTCTCCATGTCACCTCTCACTTTTTTCCATCAACCCATCTCTCTCTCTTAGTCTCTCTCTCATGAGACTATTGTTCTCGCACATATACACACAGCCAGACAAGTAGGGCCCACAGTCACATGGTCTATGTAGATAATGATTTCTTCATTTCTAAATTCTAGAATTTCTCCCCCCTCCTCCCCTATATAAAGAGGGGTCACCATCACACTAAGGACACACACCATCACCAAAGAGTACACTATGCACTGTGTGTGCCTAGTGCACACACACACACCAACACCATCACCATCACCGCAATCACCATGCTCATCTTGAGCATGACCTCTACACCCTTGGGCTATGGAAGATGAAGGGAAACTAAATGAAGGATGATGGCCATAACCCTCGTGCGAGTCTTCGCCATCAACTCCCACCTATCCGCCATGTGCTCTACCACGCTCTCCCTTCCCATTCCCCTACCCTATGCTCCCCATTTCATCGCTTTATTCTCTAAATAAAGCTTGAGGTTTTGTGAGTATGTTTTCTTGCAATTTTTTGCCCATGTGAGGTGTGCGGAATTTCCACCTAGTCTTGTGTTTGGAGTGAGCTTGTGTATGTGTGAAGGGTGTGCGGATTCGCCATCCTTTTGTGGTGCCTAAGAACTAAGCCGCTATACCCCCTCCCTCACACTCTCTCTCTCTCTCTCTCTCTCTCTCACTTGATCTCATTCCCTTTCCTCTTCATCATTACTCCCAAGCATCCATCTCTCTTGGATGAAAACTTTGTTATGGTGGTGTGTTGTTTGCGTCCTAGCCGCTGAAGCTAGGTGGTGCCCCCTGTTTGCTTTACCATGACAGGCTCGAGGCACGCCATTCGGTCCCCGGTGTTTTAGAGGCCGCCGGGGTTCGGGGTTCGCTTTTCTCCCGTCAGCAGCTTCGGTTGAGTGCTACACCATGGAGTGGGATGATCCCCTCCAAAAGTATTACATCTCCTCAATTGAGGTTTTTGTACTTTTAGGTTTTTCTTGTAGCCTTGGTTTATTCCTATAATCACCCCCATTCCACTTGATCAATGATTGGTTCCCAAGGAGTTTTACCATCTCTCTTTGTTGTTGATTCGCTCTTTGAGATGAGGCACTACTAGTTGCATTATCTTTATCTTCACTCACCTCTCCGTAGGCCTTGCAATTGTCAACTAGATACAGAGCTTCTCTACTGACTTGCTCAAACGTCGTGCATCCTTTTAAATATAGGTCCTTTTTTAGAGTTTTGTTCCTCAAGCCCTCTATGAAGAGAACTGATAACTTCTCATCTTGCGGTAACTCTCTCATAGGACATCTCTCAATGTATGTGTTTGAAGTGAAGCAGAACTTCCTTCACTCTCTTGTTCTTTTTCTGTTTGAAAGCGTAAACTTGGGACACTGTGTTGTGTTTGATTTCCCTTTTTCAGAAGTCCTCTACAAACTCTTGTAAGAGTTGTGCTATGTTTGGGAATTCATCTCTGTTTAGTGGTTGGAACCATGTCAAATCCCTTCCTTCTAATGTGAAGCCAAATCCCTCATATTGAGTATGAAAATCTATAATCTGTTCAGCTCTCAACACTTGTGTGAAGAGTGAGACATGAGCATATGGATCCCTTGACCCATTGTACTTTGTCTTGACACATTGAGCCATTTGATATGGTCTTAATTGTTGTGGTTCAGTCACTAATCTAACCAATTCGTGGTCTCTTGGAAAGATGTCTCTAGCTCTCACCTCTCGTTTTGGAGAAAATCCCGACGGAATCCTCTCTGATGTGTACTCTAGCATTGTTTTTGTCTGAAAGTAAGTAGAGATTGGAGTACCCTTGTATTTACATCGCTCTAAGTCAATTGAATCTACAAGTTTGTACTCTCTTCCATACTTATCTACCATCAAAACTTGCACTCCGTGGTCATCTGTATACGTGAATGCATAGAGGTTCTTATGGGTGGTCAAATTTCTGGCACAGGGTTCTACACACTTGTAGAATATATATGAATCTCGATTGTGAACCTACACAAGCCCTAATGAGTGTAATTTGTAAGCACTCTCATGGATTCATTGGCTTTGATGCATCTCACGTTTGGTTTGTTGATCAGAGGATGCTTCTCCTCTAGATATTCTCCCAATCCCCCAGTTGTCGGCATTGCAACATTTTTCATGTCTTTGAGTGGAGTACAAAACCTTGGTGGTGCATGATTTGTCATGGTCAAGGATTACTCAAATCTCTCAAGATAATCCCTTATAAGCCCACTTTGTCTTAGTGCAACTCATCCCTTTTTGCCTCTAGTGAGGTCTCTCAAAAGTCAAGAATTTGTGAATTTTTTGGTCTCTGGAAACTGGTTTTGGGTACCCTAAAAGTTTGGATTTAGGAAACGTGGAAAACTCAGCTCTAAAATTAATGTGTGCTATTGCTCGCAAGATTTCTTCCTAGATATACCTGACTCAATTTGGAGTTATCTATCAAAAGTTAAAGCACTTTTAGTGAATTGCACTTGAAATAGCACTCAAAATAGTTTCAGGACCAGAACACAAGAACTTTGGCTTTTATCTTGGCCTCCTGAAGGTAATTTTAGCTCAAACTTGAGATTTGGAATGTTCTCAAGTATGTCTACAAGATTATCAAATCAGATGTCCCCACTATGCTAAGGTACATGGATTGCGATCCATGTTCCTCTGATAATTAGTTTTCTGACTATGTGTAGACAAGGTCATATGCAGACTATATACCAATTTTCACCAAATTTTGAGGTGGAGGTACATGGATCGCGATCCATGTGCAACCACATATGGACTTGTTTTCTGAGGAGTTTGTTTCTCACTATGTCCACAAGCTAAATCTCAAATCTTTTTCGAGTTGGACTTGGTTTGATAGGTCAAATGGCCAATACTAGGTCTGCACTGCGGTTTTCAGTCTGTCACCTATTTTTCTCCCTTTTGACCCAAATTTGCTCAGTTTTTTCCAAGAGTGGACTTGGGAATATGTTTCCTTGTGTATGCACTATTAATTTGGAAAGTTTTAGGTCAAGCTGTCACTATGGGTACATGGATCGCGATCCTTGTTTGGAGCCCAAATTAACTTTTCTTGGTATCATCAAAATCAGCATGATTAGGAGGTCCTGTGGTATCAAAACTTTTAAAAATGGACCTCTAGATTGAAATTTAAGTCAATTCTGGCACTTGCTCAAAGTACTTGGCAGTTATGGGCTTTTGATTTGGTTTTTGATATCAAAAATTCACTTTTGAAAAGACCACTAGACTCCTTGTGATGTGATCTAGCTATGGTGCAAATATGGTATCAGTATGTGACAAAGGAACATGGATCGCGATCCATGTACTGAGGCGGTCCGGGGCGGGCAACAAGAAAGGCGACCTCTAAACACCCCTCAAGGCTCCCGTGCTGCTCAATTGGGGCTGGGGCAACCACAAGCACAACAAAACAACAAACCCACATCCAAACCCAAACAAGATAGGGGCACCACCTAGTTATGGTATGCGAACTAGGACGCAAGAGAGATTTTGGCACAACCAAGAAGATGCACCACACAACACACACAAGCAACCTCACACCAAGACACACATGAAATGGACCAGACAGAGATAGAGCAAGGGAAAGAGAGAGAGGAAAGGATCTTGCGTAATACCTTATTTGTGACTTGCAAATGGAGATGGTTCGTTATGTTGCTATCGTAGAACTTGTACAAAATTCACTCAATGCTTAGTGATTGCTAAACATTGCCAAAACACACACACACACTGTCTTAGGGTGTGGGAGACCTCTCACCACAATACCCTCCTACAATGGACAAAAAACTTGCAATGCAAAACACACTAAAACACTTTTTAAAATCAAGATCAACCGATAAAAACTCAAAATACACAAGTCTCCTTGAATTCACCAAACTGTATTGCACAAATGGAAGGACGAAGATTTGAACGTCGAATCACGCCTTTGATGCGCCAAACCGTAATTTATTGATGATGAAGGAGCATATACAATAGTGGTTTTGAGATTTGTGGAACTCACGCTCTCTCACTTGCAATGTGTAGCTTGAAGGCTTCTCTCACACCAAGAGTGAAGCTCACAAGTGGTTGCTACACCTAAGTGTCTCCTCACGCATAGAGTGTTGGGGTGCTTATATGTGAGATGTTGGAGGTTGTTTTACAAGAAGGAAAGGGGCCTATTTATAGGTTGGAGACCCCTTATTAAGATTATTGGAAATCCTAATTTACAAGCTAACAAATCAGGATTATGATTTTTTTGAATATCAAAACATTGCGGGCCTTCTTTGTCTGCTTCAGTCATGGGTGTGGGCTCAAAAGAGAGCATTATTGATGGTAGATAAGGTGAAAGAAAGTAAAGAGAGAGAGAGAGAGAGAGAGAGAGAGAGAGAGAGAGAGAGAGAGAGAGAGAGAGTTACTATACACATGTTTTGAGGCGAGGTGTCTTTTATGGTTAGGTCAATGGCTATTTTGTGTTAGTATGTTAGTGGTTAGTAATCACTAGAAAGTTAATGTTACATTTACAATGGGTAGAATGAGGTGGATGGTTGAATGAAGTGAGAAAATCCTTGTGATGGTGAAGCTTGAAGATGTTTTGGACTTACTTGTGTAGGTTCTCAAAATCACTATCGATCTTCTTCTTCGTCTTCTCTTCTTTACGCCACCGCCGCCAAGGTTGATTATCGTGATGAAAATGGTAATTTCGTTGATGAGATCTCTTGATTTGCAGAGGTTAATCATGGTACACATGCTGAATTTATGTATATATATAAGGGTTAAGATGGAATTGTACTTTGGAGATAATAGAGAGAGGCATAGAGATGGTGTATGTATGTAGAGGTTCATAAAAGAACTATAGGGATGAGAGAGAAGGGTAATGGTGAAGAGGGTGGGAGAAGCCATGGAAATTGTAGGTTTGAGTGAGGGAAGGAAAGGGAGGGATGTGTAAGAGTGAGTAGGTGTGTGGAAGGGTGAGAGAAGACTAAAAGCTACTTGTGAGAAAAGTGGACAGACTGGGGTCCACTCAAAAAATCATAGCTCACCGTTGGTAGCTCCAAAAATCATGAAAAAATTTGAGGTGATTATTCATAGCGTGGGCTACATTTTCTTTTTTGACCACCGCTCAGAATTCAGAGTGGAGATAGATGCAAAAATTCTCACCAAAAAGCCTGTTTTTTATGCCTGCAAAAGTCTTTTAGTGGCCCTCTCCTTTGTTGAATTTGTACAATGCATCCAAGAGTGAGCCCCTCCTTTGTCATATTATAATACAAAGCATCCAAGTTGCCCTTGACCCATGCATGGAGGAGGATTATTGATGAATAAAGAAATATATACATGGTGGGACTAGTGTATGGACTATTCATGGACTTTAGCTCAATGAGCACATGGTGTTAGAATAATGAGTAAAAATAATAATAAAAATATGAAGGAGTTATGGATATGGAAAGATATTGGAATCATATGATATGGTCCCTCCTTGAATTATTTTGGGTGAAAGAGGAAAAGGTATGTAAGTAAATAATATAATAAAAGTAACCAATGAGTAGAAATCAATTTTTTGTTTTCACGAGGGTGAGGGTGAAAATGTGGGAGTGATTTGTATAAAGGAAAAATATGAGGTTAGAGTATGTACAATATTGGCAAAAAATATAATTATGGTGTAAGAGAATGAAAGAAGGTGTACATAGGTTTAATAAAACACACACCTAAGTAGAATATTTAAATAAAATACCAAAATAATTATAAAAAATCCCTATATTTAGGCCATATATACAATGAAATATTTACACACAAAGAGGCCATAATATACTTTTTTTTTTTTTGGCTCAACTAGCCCAGTGACTAGCTAGCTGAGGGTTTTTAAGAAGATATGGGAAAAGTCCCCTAACTCACACACGCCTATGTACAGTGAAATGGTAGGGATAGCCATAGCGTTTGGGTGAATTTGGTAGGGTGGAGTAACTTACTATGGCAATTATGGAGAGCCGAAAAACGGCTATTAGTACCTATGTGTCAGATGATAATGAACTTGGCACACAGCTTCCCCTTGGTCTCTTGATGCTAGCTATATGGTTTTTCTATGATTTGGACTTGTTTAGGCCAGGAAAAAGTCAATCCCTAGGTTTGTTTTAGGGTCTTCCTCTTTGAACAATTTTTTGCCCTTTTGACCCATTTTTTGAAGTTTTTTGACAATGCTTCTTTGGGGACTTTTTTTCACAATGGTCTATGCTATAGGCTGGAAAAGTTTACGTCCAAAAATTTCTCAGGGGTACATGGATCACGATCCATGTTCCACCACTTTTGGACTTGATCTTTGGTGTGCTCATAGGTTATGATGTCTGTAGCTTGCTACACAATTCTTTCTAAATTTGACTCAGTTTGGCCCAACCAAAATTGACTTCTACAGTTTGTTGTGGCAGTTTTGACAATGAACTATTTTTGGCTCTTTTGACCAATTTTTACAACTTTTTTGCATATGGTTCTTTTGGGAAAGTTGTTCCAAATGGTACCAGTTACCTCCTACTCAAATCTTAGCCAAAAAAAATTCAAATTTTTTTCATGAGGTATATGGATCGCAATCCATGTTTGACCACATTTTGACATGAAACTTGGTCATCTTATAATCCATGTTATGGTGATATTCTTCCCCAAATCTTAACCAAATTTTTTTCATGAGGTATATGGATCGCGATCCATGTTTGACCACATTTTGACATGAAATTGGTCATCTTATAGTCCACGTTATGGTGATATTCTTCCCCAAATCTTCTTGAATTTGGACAACCTTTTCCTTGTCAAAAGTGAGTTTTTCTGTTTGACCTGCGGTTTTTGATTAGTTTTTGTATTTGGCTATTTTGACCAACTTTTTTCAATTTTTTGACATGGTCTCTTTTGGCAAAGTTGTTCTACTAGTTATTAGGGATGTACTTGTTAAATATCAGTCCCAAATGTAAAAGAGGTACATGGATCACGATCCATGTTTCACAACATTTTTTCATGAATTTTGTTGTGCTCGTTCTCTATCCCCTGTAGAAGCCAAATCTCACCCCTTTTTGAATTTGGATCCCAAAATGTTAAAAAAACCCAACTTTTGTGTCTGTAATGCCTGTTTTACTGTTTTTGCCCTAGCAGTCAATTCTGATGTGATTTTTGAGTTTTTCTTTCAGGAAAACTTGATCAGAGCAATATCCCGCTGATGCTCAATGTAACTGGTCACTTTTTTAGTAAAGTTGGTCTCTGAGGTACATGGATCGCGATCCATGTTCCTCCATAGATTCTAGTCAAACTTCTAGATTGCTTCTAGAGAGTCTATTGATGCCCTTGATCCACAAACTTCTGAATTTGGATCACTTTTGAGATCTCTATCATCAAATTTTCAAAATTTAAGAGTTATGGTCATTTCGGCCAAAATATGGTTGTCACCCTTTTTTCTCCTCAATCTTTTAGCCCAAATTTGATGGTGGTAATTGTTATTTAACCTACTCCTAAGTAATGAAACATGAAATAAAAACAAACAAAACGTTACAAAATAAAGTCAAAATGGAAAATGGTACAACACTTTGAAAGCATAGAGAAAATCAAAGAATGAAATGCTTTTGGCTATCTCACTCACAACCCTCTTTACCTCTCAAGAATAGATCTAGCAAGTTCTTGACTTCGTGCTAAACCTTGTGTCCAGCTGCTTCACTACTAATGTGTAAATGAAATGGAGAGACAAATCTTCAGAAAAGAATTCTCTAAATAAGCACTAGATCACTCACCATCTAAGGATCATATCCGTGGCAACGATGCCAATGTTAGTGGGTCGTCGCGATGGACGGCTGCAGCATAGCTTGTTGGTACTAACATAATATCAATACTCAGGGAAGTGACTTGGATGGGGCACGGAGAGTCTATGAGATCATCAATATCATGAAGTAAACCTAAACAAGCAAACACAATAACTCGACAAGCAAACAAACACTCAAAGATCAAGGAAATCTACCTATGTCCTTTCTCACAGCTCTAGGTCATCACGCCATTCGGCACTATAGCAGACTCGAAATGCAACAAAACTTTAGGAGGAGATCTAGGACACCTAGGGGCACTATCCTACCAACTCTGGGTGCAATACAACAAGGTACCAAAATCACGATCCATCATGAAAAAGGTCCTAAAAACTGCAACAGAACTATCTAGTGATAGCCGTTTTTTGGCTCTCTATGATTGCCATAGTGAGTTATCCCCCCCTATCAAATCACTCAAACACCTTGGTTACCCTCACCCTTTCACTGTATATAGGTGCATGTGAGTTAGGGGACTTTTCCCATATTTCCTTATTGAAATAAAAAAACCTCAATTAGCTAGTCATTGGGCTAGTTGAGCCAAAATATATATATATATATATATATATATATATATATATATATATATATATATATAAGTATATTATGGCCCATGCGTATGTAAATATTTCTTTGTATATAGGGCCTAAATAAAAGATTTTTTCATAATTATTTTGGTATTTATTTAAATATTTCTACCTAGGTGTGTGGTATTTATGCTATGTACATTGACTCACCATTACCATATTTTTTCTTATCATTTTGCATACTCTTTATTCCATATAAAAAGAATTTCATGCAAGCTTCTCTTATTTTTGGTGTAACTCCATCCCAACAAAAATCCAAAAAAACTAGTTCTATTTATGTGTATATTTTTTTGACTATTGTGATTTTTTCCTTCCTACATATATTCTCTATTACTCTCATAAATTAGACCACCAAAAATGTTCATCTTTTTATGGTAGACTTATAATGAGAGAGATTTATTTTGACCCCTTTATATTTTTTCACCTATATTATTTATATTTGACATGTACATATTTTTTAGACTCCTCAATATTTGATTTTCTTAGTTGTACTATTCACTTATATCATGATCTCAACAATATCTTCAATTATAGACCTACCAAATAAGGTCAAGGGTAGGTGGCATGCATACATGCACTATGGAGGGCTCACTCTTGGAGGTATTCAAAAGAATCATCCAAAGAAGGACCCCACAAGGACCTTGTGCAATGGAAAAACACGGTCGGTTTTGCTGAATTTTAAAAGTTCACTTGCTCTCCTAATTTAAAAAGGTAATACAAACAAAAGTTGTAGCTCGTGAGCTAAACTTTTGCCTCAAATTTTTTCATATTTTTTTGAGCTACGAGCTGTGAGCTATGATTTTTTTAGTGGACCCCAGTTTTCCCATGCTATGCAGCCACACTCTCTCTTCCACTTTATCATTTTCCTCTTTCACACACACTTCTCCACTCATCATCCCCATCTCTCTCACCACTCCTCTCTGCACACTACTCACCTTCTCCTCAACCTTGAAGAATAAGAGAAACCATGGTGAGCTCATACCTCCCACACACAATTCCATTCCAAAATTGACCACCTAGTCTCATTTTTCCTCCTCCAATTTACCCATATCTATCAAAAAAACCACAAAATTCAGCCTCTTCTCTTAAAAGACAGCATCATGGTGGTTGATTACTCAGCTTCAATTACCTTGTCTCTCAAGGAAGGTCAAGAGTGGAGAAAAAATGTACCGTCAAAGCTAGTGGACCGTCAACAAGCGTCAAAATTGGCCCTACTCAAGACACTTGGAGCATCAACCTTGTAAGAAATCCACCTTTTCTTACCTCTTAAGAGTTTTTCTTCCTTATTTGTATCCTACATGGATACTCTTATTGTAAATATCCAATTCCATTTGTAAATTAATACTAACTCTACTAACACTAACCCACTATGAAAAGTCCTATCACCTCCATTTCTCTCCTCTCTCTTTCCCCACCAACTTCTTGATAATTCCAAGCAAAAGAAATTAGATCAATTGCTGAAAATCTAACCCAACCATGGTTAGAGGAGTAACCCTAGCCTTCAAAATTGCTGTAAAAGGAGGGTGTAGCTAGCACAAAAAGGGAGAGCCATAAGCAAGAGCACTATGCTATAGCTTGAGAAGCCAAGGTCAACCTCTCTAGAAGGAGCTCTTGAGTGGAAGCTCATTGTCTTATGCATGTGCATGTGTTGTAATAGGGGATTAGCAAGGGAACTATATGCCATTGTAAGAGAGAGAGTGATCATTCAATTGAGAGTAGGAAATCTATCATTTCTCCTACTAGTGTAAGCCCAACATTTGCTGAATCAAGGAGGGTGGATTTGGACTAAGCTTGGATACCTTGTCTCCCTTCCAACGTGAAGTAATGGACAACAATGATGCGTAAGTGTCTTGGGTGTTTTTTTTGTTAAGTTCTTGATAGCTTGTCTCTGGTGTTGTCATCAATCTAGCCATAAGTCCCACATACTGTAAGAGGGCGACAGGGTGGAGAGGACTCCCCTGGCTTTAAGACAGTGATTGGGGTGGTTTTTTTTGTGATGTGTTGTGGTAAAATTTACGCAAGCTATGTTGAACAAATACTAATCTCACTTTGATTTGTCATGACAGATTTGTAAGAAGGTATTAATGCAACAAGCACCCCCTCCCCCTTTCTCTCTCTTTCTTAAATATATAGTTGTGTTTGCTTGATCATTGCTGATACGTTCCAAAGGAGCCCGAGCACTATATCTCTCTCTCTCTCTCTCTCTCTCTCTCTCTCTCTCTCTCTCTCTCTCTCTCTCTCTCTCTCGTGTTTTAGTGTGTGAGAGTGTTCCATTGGTGTTAGCGTTAGTGTAAATTCCTTGCTTGTTTGTGGGTTGCTCTAACGATTCTCCCCTTTTGCGTCCTAGTTCGCTCTTAAACTAGGTGGTGCCCCTTGTGTAGTTGGGATTTGGCTGTGGGTTTGTTGTTTTGGTTTGTGTTGTGTTGTGCCCCAGCCCCATTGAGCAGCACGGGAGCCTTGAAGGGTGTCTAGAGGTTGCTCTTCTTGTTGCCCGCCCCGGACCACCTCAAATTGGTGCCCCCACGGAGGACGGCTTGTGTATTTTTGTGTAGAATCAACCTTTGGCATAGTCAAGTAGTTTGCATGAATCACGAAAATTTGTATGATCCCTTCATTCCCATTGCAAGGCAAAAGGTACACATAATTGTTAGTACTAAGTTGCAATTTCAACGTGTCATTCGTAGAATTTTAGGTCCTCTTAGGTTGGCCGAGATAAACGCTTCAGTAAATCCTTTTATTTTGCCTCTCATCAGGTACGACCTTAGTTTGGACGTCTATATTTTTGTTTTGTTTTAAGCATTAGGTCATGCATAGACCATGGATAATGGCCCAGGAATAGAGGTTTTCCCCTTCCATTTCACTCCATACATTAGAATAAACATTGCAATTAGTAGGAAAATCCATTTTCAACAACGTATGGTGTTCATGTTTGGTGCCCAAAGAGTAGGAGAAATTCTCGCATCACCAAACCCTGTCATCCTACCTCTTATTGATTATTATAGGTCGTTTGATGTGAATATCTTTATTTTGTTGTAGAATAGATTGCAAGCTAGAAAACATTATTGTGTAAATCTTTTTAAGAAAGAAAAACAAAAACGGGTGTCACTTTGAAATCAATTCAATGGAAAGCCAACGCCAAATGTCTGGGTATCCTCTTTTCTTTGGAGAGCCTGGAGAGGATGCAGAATTATTTTTAGCGAATTTCAAGATGTCTTGCCGTATCAAGAGGATAATAACTGATCAAGAACGTGTAGAAATGTTTGAGGTGGTCCTTAGGAAAGATGCTAGCACTTGGTTTGACTCTTTGCCTGAGAAAGTTAAGGGGAATTACATAGAAGTTTTGAATCGTTTCAAGAAATACTTCTTTGATCCCCAAAACACTCAAAAATTATGGCAAGACATTGTTTCTCATAAGCAAAAAGACTTAGATGACTACTACTTGTACAAGCAAGAGTTTCTACGTCTTTGGGCTCTATGGATACGAAATGTTGCTAACCCTGGTGATGGTGCAGAATTTCTAAAGAAGGAGAGGTTCATAGCCGGACTCTTTTCTGACCTTAAGGTAAAAGTTGAGGCGGGTGCACCTGCTACCTTTGATGCAGCTGAAACTAGGGCTACTGAGAAATATAGGAAACTCAAGTGCTTAAGGGGAGAGGTTCCAATAGAAGGTCTTAGACCCAAAGGTAAGTCACAAGCATCAACATCGAGGGAGCTTCCTGAGGTAACGGCTGAAGTGATTGAGACGTTAAATGAATCTTTAAGCATCCTATCAATTCACCTTGCACAAGCTGTAGGTCCAAAGGGACAAGCAAAGAAGTCAGAAGAGCGAGATCCACGACCTAGGAGAGTCTTGCAATGTTGGAATTGCGGAGAGTCTGGACATGGGATGTATAATTGTCCTTGGCCCCGTGGAGATCCAGGGAGACCTAACTTGAATTACCCAGTGATGAATGCAGGAGAAGGAGCTGGTCAACAACCAAGGCTTCTACAAAGGCCAAATGGACCAAGACCACCTCCACAAGGGATAGAAGGAGTTCCACCTTTGCCAGATCCAAATGTGCATGTGGTAGAGGTGACAAATTCAAATGAGGTTGACATGGAAGCCAATGGAATTAAGCGTGGCCGAGGAAAAGGTAAAGAGAAAGAAGGAGTCACATCACAGAGTGACCATGGACAAGGCAAGAAGGCAAAGGAAACCAAGGAAACCAAGAGGACTCGACGTCGTATCAACCTCCAAGACTTCCCTCTTGGACATGGTATGGCTCCGTACAACTTGTTGGAAGACATGAGAGGTAAGGGTCCTGATATTTCATTGCCTCAATTTCTTGAATTATGTCCACAAGTTAGGAGGGATTTAACAAGGGCAGTTAGCACTAGGAGAAAGGTAAAAGAGAGTGTGCCTGTTGTAAAAATTGCACAAGCTGAAATGAATGAGGACATTACACCGGTGCTAGACTGTTACATCAAAGGAAGAATTGTTAGGAAAGGTCTAGTGGATGGGGGTGCACAAATTTGCATCATGACAGAGGGACTCATGCAAAGACTAGGCATGCACATCCATGAGACACCTGAAATCAAAGTCAAGATGGCAAACAATAGCAAGGCTAGGTGTGTAGGCATTTGTAAAAATGTCTTTGTAGAGGCCTTTGGCATTAAGAAAGCGGTGGATTTTTATGTTATGTCGACCAAGGGAAGTGGTTATCCATTTATCCTAGGAAGACCATGGCTAATGAAAATGCGAGCTTTGCAGGATTGGGAGAGTGGGAAATTAATTTGCAAGAACGACAATCATAAGAAGGTTGTCTTTGACATGAAGGAGCAACGCCAAGAGGAGCTCCATGAAGAATCATCTCAAAGTGAGACGGAAGAAGGTTGGACCGATAGCACTTCAGAAGAAGAAAGTAGCGGCAGCATTACTGAAGAGGAGTCTTCCATCGAAGTCATGGGGGTAAGGTTTAAGCCAAACAACCAGGAGACCTCTTCTCGAGGTTTGGGAGAGGTAGGTTCCCAAGAGAACCAAAAGGTGGAAGATGAAGGAATGTTAGAAGGTATGTTGTCTACAACACTTACAAAGGATGAAAGAGAGGAGTTCAAATGTGTGCTAAGGAAATTTCTGAGGCTTTTTGCTAAAGACTACACCGATGTGCGTGGAGTAGATGTTGTTCAACACAAGATTGAGTTGAAGCCAGAGGCCACACCTAAGGCTCAGAAGCTACGAAGGCTAGGAGTCATCAAGGAGCAGGCTTTACTCAAGGAGGTAAGAAAGCTTCTAGCAGTAGGTTTCATTTATCCAGTGGAGAATTCAGAGTGGGTCTCTCCCATTGTTGTCACTCCTAAGAAAAACGGCAAGTGGAGGGTGTGTGTGGATTATCATCCACTTAATGAGGCAACAAAAAGAGATCACTTTCCCCTTCCATTTCAGGATGAGATACTAAATGAAGTAGCTGGTCATGAGAAGTACACTGTGTGTGATGGCTACTCGGGTTACTTTCAAATAGGTATCGCATTGGAAGATCAATTGAAAACAACCTTTATCACTCCTTGGGGTTGTTATGCTTTTAGAGTCATGCCATTTGGTCTGATAAATGCTCCTGCAACATTCCAACGTTTCATGAACATGGTGTTTCAAGCATTCTTTGGAAAGTCAATTAGGGTGTTCATTGATGATTTCTGCATTTCTACAAAGGGTAGAAGAAGGTTTAAAGAAGCTCTACGACATGGGAGGTCAACTCAACCCCGACAAGTGCCACATAGGTGAGGATGAAGTGATCTTGCTCGGTCACAAGGTTTCCTATAAAGGCATTGAGGTGGATCCTTCAAAGGCAAAGGCTCTTATTGAGCTCCCATCACCGAAGAGTCTTAAGGAGGTCATCTCTTTCATTCAGAAGGTGAAGTATATGTCACGCTTCATTCACTTAGCCTCGGAGTTGCTTCATCCTTTGAAAAAGTTGACACAACAAGTAGAATTTGCATGGTCTGATGAGCTTGAAGAGTATTTTTTGTAACATTAAAGTCATTTTGTCAGAGCTACCAACACTCATGCCTCCTTGTTGGGAGTACACATTCTTTGTTAGCTCTAGTGTTGGAAGGGAAACAATTGGTGCCGTGTTGCTACAACAAGATCCCCACAGTACAAGGATGCGACCCATCTACTTTGCTAGTAGGGTCATGAATGCTTTGGAGAGAGACCACACAGAAGCAGAACTCATGATGCTTTCTCTCATGCTTGCGGTGACAAAGTTTAGATCCTACTTGCTCCCAAAACCTTTTGTAATCCTCACCGCAGAGAATTTGTTCCCTTGGGTGTCATCTCAAATGAATCTTAGTACTAGGATCTCAAAGTGGATTATGGAGTTGCAAGAGTTTCAATACTCTTTCAAGGTAGAAGATAGTGTGCGTGCACAATTGGAGGGGATTCTCACTTATAGGGTACATGAGAAGGAAATTAAGGTGCCTCAAGTAAAGACCCTACCATTGCCACCACCAAAAAGTATTCCCAATGCTTTTACCTTGTTCTTTGATGGAGCTTTTCGACGAGCCACAGGGAAAGCAGGGGGAGGGCTAGTGTTGCTCAACCCAAGTGGAGAGGTGGTCATGAAAGAGAAGGTCAATCTACCAGGTTCAACTAGCAACAATGAAGCAGAATACAACACACTACTTCATGGTTTGAAGATGTGCATTGGCCAAGGGATAAAACGTCTCATGGTAAAGGGAGATGCACTTCTCATTGTTAAACAGATTTTAGGCATTTGGGCATGCAAGAATGAAAGCTTAAGGACAAAATTTCATGCCATTCGTAAGGTGTTTAATCAGTTTGAAGAAGTGCAACTATATCATATTCCGAGGAAACAAAATGAAGATGCCGATTTACTTGCACAACAAGCAGTTACATGTGTTGAGAGAGAAGTGCAGGTCATCATGGTGGCAGCAGCTGTCAAGCAACCAAGATACCAGGGATTGGAGTCATTGGCTCCCATTATCGGCTACATTTTGGAGGGTGAGTTTCCACAAGACTTCACGAAGGCTCAGAAGAGGAGACTCATGAAGAAGGCAAGTTTCTATCTCTTCCTAGAAGGCTCCCTCTATCAAAGAGGGAAGGATCAAGTGTGCAGAAGAGTACCAACTATCGAGGAAATTCCAGCCATTCTAAAAGGTTTGCATGAAGAGGCATGTGGTGGTCATTTTGCCCAAGAATCAACTGTGAAGAAGATTTTGCTTGCGGGGTATGTTTGGCCAAGCTTGCATGTGGATGTTCAACATTGGTGTAAAAGCTGTCACAATTGTCAGATAAATGGAAATAGAAGGTTGGTGCATGGCCCAAGGCAAATAGTGCTTGCAAATGGACCCTTTGAAAAGTGGGGCATTGATGCTATGGGTCCTCTGCCTAGGACAAAAAATGGTAAACTCTACATTCTAGTGGCTGTAGACTATATGACTAGGTGGGTGGAAGCTCAAAGTGTGGCAAGAGTGAATGAGAGGACAGTTAGCAAGTTTGTGTACAATCACATTTGTTGCAGATTTGGCACACCTTTGGAGATTGTTTTTGATAATGGTCCAGGGTTTAGAAAGGGCTTGCTCACAGAAGTTTGTGAAGAGCTTCACATTCTACATCGTCATAGCACACCCTCCTATCCCTAGTCAAATGGTTTGGTGGAGAAGGCTAATGGTGTCATTGCAGGAATCATTAGAAAGATGGTGCAAAACAAGACAAAATTATGGGATGACTTCTTGGATGGTGCCTTGTGGGCATATCGAACCACATATAGGGAAGCCACGGAGTTCACACCATTTCACTTGGTCTATGGTCAAGAGGCTTTGCAGCCTATCGAGCTCAACATTCCAACAATGCGACTTCATGGCAAAGGAGCACAAGATGATCAAGAAGCATGGATGGATCGACTTCTTACCTTAGCTGAGCTTGAGTGGAAAAGAGAAGCAGCATACGAGTGCTATAAGAGGAAAGCCACACAGACAAAGGAGAAGCTTGACAAGAAACTGAAGGACAAAGGCATCAATGAAGGAGATCTTGTGCTAAGGTATGACAATCGACTCGATAATCGTTTTGATGCCAAATTTGAAACAAGATGGCAAGGGCCATACATAGTCAAGAAGGCTTTCAATTCAAGTTACTATCAGCTTATGGAGTTGAATGGTAAAGAGCACTCCAGGAAAGTAAACAGGTATCGCTTGAAGCCCTATTTGAGTCGCCTTCTACCAAAGGATCTACCAAAGATCTGTCAAAAGGCCACTGTCTCATGTAAGTATTGTTACATGAAGCATGAGTGTAACTCTAGCCAAAATTCTGAGGGGCCAAACAATAAAGATCTCGTCAAGGACTCTGAAGCACTCTCTTTGGAAAAGATGCTCTATGATGGTACATGAATATACCATCATCCTGGGGGAGGTCTAATGATAGCCGTTTTTCGACTCTCTGTGATTGCCATAGTGAGTTATCCCCCCCTATCAAATCACTCAAACACTGTGGTTACCCTCACCCTTTCACTGTATATAGGTGCGTGCGAGTTAGGGGACTTTTCCCATATTTCCTTATTGAAATAAAAAAACCTCAATTAGCTAGTCATTGGGCTAGTTGAGCCAAAATATATATATATATATATAAGTATATTATGGCCCATGCGTATGTAAATATTTCTTTGTATATAGGGCCTAAATAAAAGATTTTTTCATAATTATTTTGGTATTTATTTAAATATTTCTATCTAGGTGTGTGGTATTTATGCTATGTACATTGACTCACCATTACCATATTTTTTCTTATCATTTTGCATACTCTTTATTCCATATAAAAAGAATTTCATGCAAGCTTCTCTTATTTTTGGTGTAACTCCATCCCAACAAAAATCCAAAAAAACTAGTTCTATTTATGTGTATATTTTTTTGACTATTGTGATTTTTTCCTTCCTACATATATTCTCTATTACTCTCATAAATTAAACCACCAAAAATATTCATCTTTTTATGGTAGACTTATAATGAGAGAGATTTATTTTGACCCCTTTATATTTTTCCACCTATATTATTTATATTTGACATGTACATATTTTTTAGACCCCTCAATATTTGATTTTCTTAGTTGTACTATTCACTTATATCATGATCTCAACAATATCTTCAATTATAGACCTACCAAATAAGGTCAAGGGTAGGTGGCATGCATACATGCACTATGGAGGGCTCACTCTTGGAGGTATTCAAAAGCATCATCCAAAGAAGGACCCCACAAGGACCTTGTGCAGTGGAAAAACACGGTCGGTTTTGCTGAATTTTAAAAGTTCACTTGCTCTCTGAATTTGAAAAGGTGATACAAACAAAAGTTGTAGCTCGTGAGCTGAACTTTTGCCTCAAATTTTTTCATATTTTTTTGAGCTACGAGCTGTGAGCTATGATTTTTTTAGTGGACCACAGTTTTCCCATGCTATGCAGCCACACTCTCTCTTCCACTTTATCATTTTCCTCTTTCACACACACTTCTCCACTCATCATCCCCATCTCTCTCACCACTCCTCTCTGCACACTACTCACCTTCTCCTCAACCTTGAAGAATAAGAGAAACCATGGTGAGCTCATACCTCCCACACACAATTCCATTCCAAAATTGACCACCTAGTCTCATTTTTCTTCCTCCAATTTACCCATATCTATCAAAAAAACCACAAAATTCAGCCTCTTCTCTTAAAAGACAGCATCATGGTGGTTGATTACTCAGCTTCAATTACCTTGTCTCTCAAGGAAGGTCAAGAGTGGAGAAAAAATGTACCGCCAAAGCTAGTGGACCGTCAACAAGCGTCAAAATTGGCCCTACTCAAGACACTTGGAGCATCAACCTTGTAAGAAATCCACCTTTTCTTACCTCTTAAGAGTTTTTCTTCCTTATTTGTATCCTACATGGATACTCTTATTGTAAATATCCAATTCCATTTGTAAATTAATACTAACTCTACTAACACTAACCCACTATGAAAAGTCCTATCACCTCCATTTCTCTCCTCTCTCTTTCCCCACCAACTTCTTGATAATTCCAAGCAAAAGAAATTAGATAAATTGCTGAAAATCTAACCCAACCATGGTTAGAGGAGTAACCCTAGCCTTCAAAATTGCTATAAAAGGAGGGTTTAGCTAGCACAAAAAGGGAGAGCCATAAGCAAGAGCACTATGCTATAGCTTGAGAAGCCAAGGTCAACCTCTCTAGAAGGAGCTCTTGAGTGGAAGCTCATTGTCTTATGCATGTGCATGTGTTGTAATAGGGGATTAGCAAGGGAACTCTCTGCCATTGTAAGAGAGAGAGAGTGATCATTAAATTGAGAGTAGGAAATCTATCATTTCTCCTACTAGTGTAAGCCCAACATTTGCTGAATCAAGGAGGGTGGATTTGGACTAAGCTTGGATACCTTGTCTCCCTTCCAACATGAAGTAATGGACAACAATGATGCGTAAGTGTCTTGGTGTTTTTTTTGTTAAGTTCTTGATAGCTTGTCTCTAGTGTTGTCATCAATCTAGCCATAAGTCCCACATACTGTAAGAGGGCGACAGGGTGGAGAGGACTCCCCTGGCTTTAAGACAGTGATTGGGGTGGTTTTTTTTGTGATGTGTTGTGGTAAAATTTACGCAAGCTATGTTGAACAAATACTAATCTCACTTTGATTTGTCATGACAGATTTGTAAGAAGGTATTAATGCAACAAGCACCCCCTCCCCCTTTCTCTCTCTTTCTTAAATATATAGTTGTGTTTGCTTGATCATTGCCGATACGTTCCAAAGCAGCCCGAGCACTATATATATATATCTCTCTCTCTCTCTCTCGTGTTTTAGTGTGTGAGAGTGTTCCATTGGTGTTAGGGTTAGTGTAAATTCCTTGCTTGTTTGTGGGTTGCTCTAACGATTCTCCTCTTTTGCGTCCTAGTTCGCTCTTAAACTAGGTGGTGCCCCTTGTGTAGTTGGGATTTGGCTGTG
This sequence comes from Adiantum capillus-veneris, assembly GCF_014529385.1. Classification (NCBI taxonomy): domain Eukaryota; kingdom Viridiplantae; phylum Streptophyta; class Polypodiopsida; order Polypodiales; family Pteridaceae; genus Adiantum; species Adiantum capillus-veneris. The sequence continues at coordinate 118,165,773 of NC_140953.1, forward strand.
GGTTTGTTGTTTTGGTTTGTGTTGTGTTGTGCCCCAGCCCCATTGAGCAGCACGTACGGGAGCCTTGAAGGGTGTCTAGAGGTTGCTCTTCTTGTTGCCCGCCCCGGTCCGCCTCACTAGAAAGGTCTCCCTATGGTCTAGGAACACAGATGCATAGTCGCGAGCCATAGCAAAATTGACAATGCTTACACTTAATTGAAAGACCAAAGAGAGAGGAACACAATGCAAGTTTTGGATTTGAAAACGGATTACCAAATCATAGCTGCGATGATTACAAGTTTGAAGCAGCTCGTAGCTTGAGCGTACGTTTTTAGAGCTCCTTTCTTCTTCTAAGATAAGCCTCCTTTCACATTAAGGTTATTGTCATGTATACCTAGGGCATTATAAATGGCTAGTGGCAGGTTTACATGGACCTTTACAAATATCATGATAGCATTACAACTCAGAGAATTGATCCACTACTCTAGAATCAAGATTTACACAGAGTATTACTACACTAGCTCAATAAACTAATAGAGTACAAATGTGGTGTCATGCTATGTGTTCGACCAGGTGGGCACCCGTTCGGTTTGTTCTCAAATATTTCTGGATAGTTCTGTTATAGTTTTCAAGACCTTTTTCATGATGGACCGTGATTTTGGTACCTTATCGGATTGCGACTATATTTAGTAGCATAGTTCCCCTAGGTTTCTTAGACCTCCTCCTAAAGTTTTGTTGCATTTCGAGTCCGTTCGAGTGCCGAAATGGCGTGATGACCTAGAGTTGTGAGAAAGGACATAGGCATATTTTTTTATCATTGAATGCTGGTTTTCTTGTTAAGGTTCACTTCTTGATATTGACAATCTCAAAGAGTCTCCATGCCCCATCCGAGTCACTTCCCTAAGTATTGACATTATTTTAGTATCAAAAAGCTATGCTACGGACGTCCGTCGTGGTAACCCGCTAACATTGGCGCCATTGCCGGGGATCGAACCCGGGTCACTCGTGTGATAGGAAATTTTTTTTGGAAAAGATGGGGTTAAAAATCCCTTCACATGACCAATTTGCTGACAAAAACATAGATGACACCTTGCCTAAAAATCCACAGACAAAGCCAGTACTAGTAAATAAGGTGGGTGAATACTGTGAAGGAGAAGAAGGAAAAACCACCTTACCACTTGAGTACAAAGAAGTAAAGACGGTTTCTATATTAGATAGTAGGACAGGAATTCCATTGCAACCAGAAATATGGAAAATATGGGGAAAGCATGCTGTTACAAGAACTCGAATGAAACTACAATTAGTGGATGGATACGTGGAGAAACTGATAGGAATATTAGAAAAAATCATTGTATCCTCGTGTGGCATAGAGTATGAGCACACCTTTGCCATAATTAATTATGACAAGAGCAGCAACTTTGATATCATATTGGGTAGACCATTCATGTGTCAACTCAAAATGGTACAAGATTGGGGATATGACTATATCTACTTGAGACACAAAGAGGTCACAACAAAAATCAGTGTCAAAGATCATAGTTATAGAGATGTAGAGCGAGCACCGGGGGAAGAATTAAACTCCACAACCAATTTGGAAAGCAAAGCCCATATTTGGATGTACGGAGCTCCTGAGAGTGTAAATCTGAGGAAGGAGAATTGTTTTCTCAATCGACCTGTGGAGGACACACACTATATTCTAGAACCATTTCCAGAGGAGTTATTTGAACCCTTTGGATGATATCAAATAATGGTCTCTCTTGATGTGTGTGTGAATGATGTGATCCTGACTAACTTTTGTGATGAGGAAGGGTATGATATAGCTCCCGTATTTATGATAAAGTTGTTGAAGGAAGCTAATGAGGTTTGTGAGTGTGAAAGCAGAAAAGGTGAAACAGATAGCTATGTTATGGAGCATGATGCCAAAGTGAAAATGAAGGAGATTAGAGAAACTACAAGAATATGTCATCGTTGACATACCTAAAGAATCGACAAAAGTTGTTTCAAAGAAGTCACCTCCAAAAAAAGTGCAAATGAAAGCAGATGAAGGAGAAAATTTTCCACTTTTAACGTTAAATGTTAAACAAACGCAAGATCAAGAGGAGAACAAGGATATGAGAGAAGATCTACTGTCTTCTACGATAATCAAATTCAGCATATGCAGAGAAAGGGGACTCAAAATCACACATTCAGCTGTAATAGATCCAGTAGCAACAAAGAATCTAATGACTTACGAAACATGGATAATGATGGGAAATGTCATGCCAAGGGTAGGACTATAGGAAGGCACGACCCTGGCCAAGGTTCAATGGATACACATGCGTTACAGGGGCTATATATAGGAGGGACAAGGGACTATATATAGGTATGGTTGGGTGGTTATTGGCATGTCTACCTCCCTATGCTCTCTCATTGCTATGAAGGACAGACTAAGTGATGGATTGTTTAATATGCTTGCTGGTTTCTATCAACATACAACCACACTAAAAGGAACCGAAATCTAGGACTTATTTTAGGGGCAAAGTGCCAATGATAAGTCATCCTCATACAAGCACAACCCCTGGTTGGTAGGTGGGTCAAAATGAGTTTTCTGTTTTTCTCTTACCTCTCTCGATGAGAGCCATACTGGAAAACTGTAGAATTCTTATACTCTAAGCTACAATTTAGGCATAAGATGTGTAAGAGCACACAACTAGGGTACACACTCTAAAACTTAAGGAAAGTTCCTTAGCCTAGAATTCTCTTGTTCTCTCTCTCTCTCTCTCTCTCTCTCTCTCTCTCTCTCTCTCTCTCTCTCTCTCTCTCTCTCTCTTTAAGGAGTACGTCTCATCTAACACGTGGCTAGGATGCTACTCAAATTATTCTTCATCGGTTCGTCCATTGAACACTAATTTGCATAATGGCTATGAGCGACACTGGCTAAGAGCCATTGTTAGGCCAAAGGTAAGACCTAACTATTGGCATTCTTTGGGTGATTGTTTTCAAGATCGAACAGATCTACCCCGGGAAATACACATCGACGTTACTAGACAAGCAAGAGTATTGTCATTACGGATATCTAGGGTGTCATTTTTGCACTACATGTTAGTGCGACACTCTCAAGTTGAGTTTTTGATAATCTTTAACTCACAGCAGCTGATCTTTAAAAGGAAGTATCGATGCAGCAATCAGTTAAGACAGCATGGCTATCCATAAGAGCTAGGCTTTACACGCATGTGTATCCTCATGCTCTTGTTCTCTCTCTCTATAGCACTATGAGTGTCTATGGACGCAATGTTTTGGGGTAAGACCCCTACGGGTGCTTACTTCAACCTTACCCCCTGTGGGTGCTTACCTCAACTTTTCAAGTTGATTCTCATCATTTTGTACACGGTTGATTATGCTGTTTACCATTACCTGCTAGTTGAGAAGTTTCTACAAAGGGTCTTACCAAGGGGTTGGCTACGTAGATTCTACCCAACGGGTTTAGATTGCGAAGGCAACACCCAGGGTTTCCAGTGCAATGTTTCTTGGTTTTTCACAGGTGGGAGACGTACTCCTATGCATTTGCATTTGGGTAACTGAACTTTCAGTTCAATCCCCAGGGACATGCCAAGGGTAGGTCGGAACAAGTATTTTGGGTCGTAGTGTCCAATGTACATTATGCTATTATGCACCCACTTGTCGGATTCGATTTGGCACATGTTGTCACATGGGATACAACATGGTCTAGGGACTCAAGGAGTTTGGTTTAGCCAGTGTGGAGAAAGGCTAATGAGGGTCTCTCTCACTCCCGTCGTAGAGTGTTTGCAGTTACCTCCACACACAAGTACATCTTGTACTTGTAGGATGTTCTTTTTTCAGACATCCTTAATCGAGACATATTCTACATGTGGCAAATATGAGTCTCTTGGACTGACACTGGCGCCACTATTTCAAGTATGTGTCATGACAAGGTTCCTAGGTGCTGGTCAAATCTGTTTTCTAGACCATTTTCAACACGATGTATCAGGAGCAATTTTAGTGGCAAAAAATTATTGGATATTTAGAAAGACTTGTTAAGGTACAAGTGCTGCTAAACAACATTACAAATGGTTGTTTTACATATAGAAGGGCTATGAGTTGTTACTAAAAAAAGTTTCATTGTTTGTACCTATAAGCGATCATTGTCTCACCTTCTATAATGGTTTAGGCGTTTCAGCAAGGCTTGCAAATAATTTCAACTGAAAGTATTTAGTTTCTTTTCAGAACTATTTACATTCCTCTTTAATGTGTGCTAGGCGCATCACATTTGCCATAAGTATTGGCAAGAATGATCATGGATATAGAGGTTCGGATCTGATTTGCTAAATGCATGCACACTAGGTGTTATGGGCCCTAGTGTTTATCAAAAGATGATTTAGAACAGCATGCGTATTCATTCAATTGTTGCTTATGAAGCATTTTTCACTTTGTGTGTAGTATCTCTACGAGATTACTTTTGAGTCTACCAATCACCCACAGAGGTCATGGCTCGGTTTGGGTGCTTGTGGATGTTTTTCAAGTTAACCACGATGGTTATTTTGGACATTGTTGCTTCCACAACAATGTTACACAATGTTGTGATTCCCATTTACCAGTCATCTGGGAAGACTGTCTCTAAACCGTGGGGGAAACACACCTCAGTATTGTCAGTTATCCAAGGGGATAGGCAAATTACAAAGTGTAATTTTGTGCTAAAGAATATGCAAAGTGCGTACATTAGCACCAAGAAATCTAATTAATAAGAATTTATTGATCTACTTGGCGTTTTCTTACCATCAGATAAAGCATGTTTGCAATTAGGTTTAATCTCTTCATGTTTAAATCAAATTCTCAACCTTGAACACTAGTTATGGTTGGGTTGTTTATTGATGAAATTTGAGAACAAGTCAAGGACTTATACTTGGCTGAAGAGTTATGTCAGCAAGTTACTTTCACAGAAAGTGAAAAGTAGTATTATTTCAAATACATCTTTGTTGTGATAACTCGTTTAAGCATGCTCATGTGCATTCTAAATGGAGTCTACAAACCGGAGGGTTCCAAAAGGACAACAATGTGCAAAATCACGATGTTATTCTTGATTTCATTGAACCTCTTACTTACCGTATTTTGATCAAACAAACGGCTGGATCCATGATGATACCACTTTGGAAAACATTAGTGTTCTTATGAAGATCCCACCACTTTTGTTTTCGTGGACAAAAACCTTCTCCAAGGGGGGAAGTAATGTCATGCCAAGGGTAGGACTATAGGAAGACACGTCCCTAGCCAAGGGTTGATGGATACACATACGGTACAGGGGCTATATATAGGAGGACCAAGGACCTATATATAGGTATGGTTGGGTGGTTATTGGAATGTCTATCTCCCTATGCTCTTTCAAGAAAGCCACCAATCACCGAGCTAGTGAAGATCGTGTTCACAAGTTAAAAAATTCCCATTCCTAGTTTTGGCATGGCAGAAGCTGTACTCAAGTTGAGTATTGGGGAGTACAAGGATACTTTCTACATAATTGAATCCCATCATATCAAAGAGAGTCTGATCCTCACAGAAAGCTAGAGGAACATCTTCTTTCAACCACAAGAAAAATCTTCAGCCACAACACCATCAAAAATCCCAAAAGCACCTCAAGTCAATGCAAAAAAGGAGCAACCAAGCATTGTAGAAAAAGGTAAAGCTAAGGTAAAATTTTTAAGTATATCAACCTCGCAAGACGACTTTACCTTGAATGAGCCTACATAAAAATTTCAGCAAATCCTCTACATCAAGAGACAAACCATCGGCAATGTAATGGAAACCGAAATAGAAATTCTATCAACCAAAGTTTCCATCACATCAAAGCATTAGGAAGAAGCCGAAGAATGTCAACCAAGTATTTGTATCCAAAGAGCACATCAAAGTCAAAGACCCAATTTGGATACATGAAACACAAGTTCAGCATCAACAACAAAAGGTGACAGGGTGGGTAGCATCAAACCAATCAATCACTGCTCAGGGCTACTTCCAAGGAAACGCTAATGTTTGGGCCAAAAATCCTTAAGTAATAGCCCGGACCTACCCACCTCAATCAACGAGTTCTACAAAGAACAAGATGCACTATCAATACAAGCTAAGCAACTCAAGTAGGATAAAGAACAACACCAGAATGCATCAAAAGAGAAGATCAAAGAAGCAAACAATGTGACAAGTTTGGGTACTAAAGTCAATCGTTAGTCAAATTACCCAAGAAAGACATGTGAAGTAGTGAATGATTCCAATCAAGCTACTCGAAGCACAAGGATTTTATGAAGGTAACACTCAAGTATGGTTACCAAAAGTTGTAGCTCAATCTGTGACAACCAAGAGAAATCAGGAATCACAAGCTTCTATCCAAAGGCAAGCAATGACAACCAAAAACCAAAAAAAGCCAATTGCAACCAAGGCTTGTGCACTCTACAGATGGATACCTTGTCATCAACTACAAAAACAAGGCTTCTACAATTGAAATCATTAGGTATGGATACCGTAGCCTAGTGAAAATCAAGACAAAGCAGAAGAGAAAATTCCAAAGACAGTCACACAAGGACCAAAAACAAGATGGGTTCTGAAATTGCTAGTGGAAACTCAAACACAAAGAACCCACCCACTTCAACAATTGCTTATCATGGGAGATAAAGCAAAAGCTCCATCAGTCCCTAAAGGAGCTGAAGGACTTGTTTCACAAAGCAATGTGAAATACGACAAGAAAGTCAAGAGGAGCCAACATATGCCAACCTACTCGACAAAATGGTGGCATCCAAAGACCAACACAATGGAAGAGACCTAAATTTTCAGAACTTATGGAATTGGGTTTCTGGCATTGAACAGGTAAGTCAAAGTTTCCATTAAAAATACATGGCATAAAAGTCAGAGTCGGGCAGCTAAGCCACTAAATGAGCGAGGTTTAGGGTCCCAAGACTTCATGTAATATCTCTGTGGTCTAAGCATCTTAGCTATTCTAGGTACTGCTCAAGATGGAAGAGTTGGGCATAATTACGTTGTGTCACTCAATCTGGTATAGGTGAGCATAAGAGTCAAAGTCATTGTAGTATAGTGGTAAGTGAAGGAGGAAAGTCCAAAAGACACTCACGCACTCAGCATAGTGAGGTATGAGTGGAAAAGCTTCTACATCAAATACCCTTCTTGGAAATGTGGAAGCTATTGAGACGTCCTTTGATGTCACATGTGCTACATTTGTTCCTTAAAGCACGCATCATCTCCATCTCTTACACTGAATGCTTCTGCTCGATAAATATTCATAAGCATATTGAGTGTCCCATAATTGGCACTTGCATTATACACTCTTCCTTTGTTTCTCCCAAGCACTCACCTTGCATGACAGGTACTTCAAGTCCAAATGCTCAACACCAATAAGAGCGTATACCAAAGGCACTTTTTTCCCACTGGGTTTTTCCATTTTGTCATCCAGGTTTTAGACCCTAATCCTTCTACATCAGCAATAACGAAATGGCTACCCATGTCAATCAACAAAGACTTGAAGCAAAAATTTCATATCTCGATATGATTATCATGAGAATCTTTTATCTCCAAGGTCGACAACAAAGCTCCATCAAACAATGGAAAGTTAAAGAATGGCCTACAATGACAAATTCCGTAAGAGAGTCATCAACAACAATCAAAAGTAGTTCACATAGTGCTTCAACATTGGTGACATATTGTAGAAAACTCAAGTTATAGTGGACATGGAAAGAAAACCCAATATAAAGTCCATGCCACAAAGAGGATCAATTCTACAAGCTTAGACACATCAACATCCATCCTCATGGTGGCCAAGACTGGCAACAAAGAGTTGAATGCACAACAAGAAGAAAATTTGCCTCAAAAATCAAATATCAAATCACGTATCAACAACATGGTAGATATGAATCACTCAACGAAGGGGGGAGTGTCATCAATGACAAAACTCTTCCAAATCTCAAGACTAACCTAGAAGAAAAAGATTCAACGTTCAATGGAAAGACGAAAAACGTCACACAAAGACAACGGACAAACAATGATAACTTCAAGAAAAAATCTCCCAACAACAAAACATAAGGAGTTCCATAGTGCTGAAGCTAATCAAGTATTGCAAGTCAATGACAAAGACAGAAACATCAAAAGAACTCTTCACGGAAGATATGAATCACTCAAGGAAGGGGGGAGCGTCATCAACAACAAATCACTTCCCAAGATGAAGTCCAACCTTGCAAACAAAGCTGAAGACTACACAAGGTCATGTCAAGGGACGACACGAATTAGGAAGGGGGGACTTTTTGAGGACAGATCAAATGGGCACCCACCTGGCCAGACATGTAGTCAAACACCACATTTGTAGTCTATTAATTGTGAGAGCTATTGTAGTGATACTCTATGTAAATCCTAATTTTAGAGTAGGAGGTCAATTCTATGAGTTGTAATGATGTCATGATAATTGTAAAGGTCCGTGTGAGCCAGCCATTGGCCATTTAGAAAGCCCTAGGTATGAAGGTCAAAAAATTTAATGTGAAAAGAAGGCTTATCTTTAGAAGAGAAGGGAGCTCTGAAAACGTACGCTCAAGTTACAAGCTGCGATGTATGTCTGCAGTATAGATTTGTGGCACTAACATAATGCCAATACTCAGGGAAAGTGACTCGGATGGGGCATTGAGACTCTTTGAGATCGTCAATCTCAAGAAGTGAACCTAAATAAGCAAACGCAACAACTCTACAAGCAAACCAACACTCAATGATCAAGGAAATTTTCATATGTCTTTTCTCACAGCTCTAGGTCATCACGCCATTTTGTCACTAGAACGGACTTGAAATGCAACGAAAATTTAGGAGGAGGTCTAGGACACCTAGGGGCACTATCCTACCAACTCTGGTCACAATCCAACAAGGTACCAAAATCACGATCCATCATGAAAAAGGTCCTAAAAATTGCAACAGATCAGTCCAGAAAGGTCGCCCTATGGTTTAGGATCACTCTCCTATGATCAAAATGACTAAAAATAGTGATTTAAGCACTCAAACCTGCAATTATAGCTCACAGACGTGTAGTCGCAAACCACAACAAAACTGACAATGCTTACACTTAATTGAAAGAGCAAAGAGAGAGGAACACAATGCACGTTTTAGATTTGAAAATGGATTACCAAATCATTAGCTACGATGATTACAATTTGGAGCAGCTCGTAGCTTGAGCGTATGTTTTCAGAGATCCTTTCTTCTTCTAAGATAAGCCTCCTTTCACATTAAGGTTATTGTCATTTATACCTAGGGCATTCTAAATGGCCAGTGGCCAATTTACATGGACCTTTACAAATATCATGACAACATTCTTGTCAAAAGCTTTCCAACGATATACAACATGGTTGGTATGTTTATACGAGACACATGAAATTGGGATTCGTAAGTTGCTATCAAAGTAGTGTCCAAGAAACCACTATTTGGACCACCAATACATATTTTGGTCCGTATCCAAATGCACTTTTGTCAACTTGCATAGAATCATTAGGCCCTAATTAGCTTGTGATTCAATTTTGAAGTCATTTGGATAGCTAAAAGATGATCAATTACCAGATTTAGTAAAAGATGCTAACGTTTGTACTTGAAGAGTGCAGGATCAATGGAAGCCGGCAAGTCACCAGTAAAGAAAAAAAGGCTCGCCTTGAAAGATATCATAGCAACAATTAAGCCCTTCACCATTCCACCTGAGACACTAAAGCCGAATAAATCATGGATGGATGAAGCTACTTTAGAAGGTGAGGACATTAAGAGATCCACAATGTAACATTGTGGACGTGCCAATGATTCCAAGAGAGCTAAATAAATATGCAAGCAAAGAGGGCCTCCTCAACCACCTAGAAAGAGTGGACCTACATGGATTTTTCACATCAATTCTAGCTGGCATTGATTTTTAGAGAGTTTATGAGTTAACCACTACAATCAAGAAAGATGGCATGACAATCCTCACCACACTTAAGGGGGAAAGAAAAGAAGTCAAAATTACACCACAAAATATTATCGATGCTTTGGGGTTGCATAACAAAGTTAGCTTTGTCCCTAAGAAAGAAGAGATGAAGTAAAGGTATATTCTCAAAATAAGACCAACCAAACTTTTGAAGATCTAGTGGAATCAGGAGCAAATAGAATCTGCAATTTGTAACAACCAATTTTTCCATGTCTACAACAAGCGGCCATAAAAGTACACAACCTCACCTCACTTCATTGCTGCCACTTTCACTTGGGCATTAGGCAACAATGTAACAAAAAATGTGAACTACACCCATTATATACATGAGCAAGCAGTGGCCTTGGGGACTAATAAGCTTAAATCATTAGTGGATCAGAGATCCTGACCAAGATTGCATATGAAGCTATTGGAGCAAGAGGATAGTGGCCATACCCACCCACACAAAATGAGTGATTGAGATTAAAGGACTATATAGAAGATGAACCTTCTATAGTAGTAGCATCATCTGTCTCTACACGACTTTGAAGAAAGCTTGAGATAGTACCAAAAAAAAAAGGTGGAGGAGCCACCAAAGAAGAGGAGGAAAGCTGTAATGATGAAGGAGAAAAGACCAAAAAGAAACTAACAACCAAAGAAAGGTTAATAGAGTAGTTCAAGGGTGACAAGCACTGAAAGGGGATTTCAAAGAGTATTGGGTGCTAGACCCAAAGAAAATGGGTGACAATTCCTCTCGACCACTGGAGGACCAATTTATATCAAGGCCTATGAAGAGACCGAGCGGGTGATTGAAAAGAAAAATCTAGAGCCATTCATTGTTGAGAAGTCCAAGACATTAAGAAGAAGCTACAAGAGCAGCCAGAAGCAAGAGAAGTAAAGAAAGAAAAAGAAGAAGGAGATACCAAGGCAGAGGGAGGAAGTGCGACACCACTAGCATCTCCCCCTGAATTCAATCGACCACCAAGCCTGAAACCCCCAACATCCTAGAAAAAGGATCTACTCGGGGGTGAATTATGTAATCATGTTAATGTATAACGCGAGTTGAAAAGGAGGGGTTTAAAATACCAAACTTTTAGGAAATTTAACAGAGTTGCATTAAAATAAGGGCTTTTTATATTCAATTTTGGAAAATTTTCCAAAAATAAGGGGTCATTTTAATCATTCATACATGTTAAAAGAGGGGGTTTTTTAATACCCCACGAATGCAAGTTATATAGGGGGGTACTGAATGCTCGAGGGGTTCACTATTTAGTACCCCCCATATAATGTGCGTTCGTGGGGTATTAAAAAAAAACCTCTTTTAACATGACTCAATGAATAAAATGACCCCTTATTTTAGGAAATTTTTCCAACATTGAATATAAAAAACCCTTATTTTAATGTATCTCTGTTAAATTGCCTAATTTTTTTGCATTTCAAAACCCCTCCTTTTGAACTCACATTATACATTAGCATGATTACATAGTGCACCCTCGAGACTGAACGATGAACCCCCTGAGAGGATCTGCCAAAGATAAAACCCGAAGCTGAGCCAACATCGGAAGGAAAGGAAACGACCAAAAGGTGCACTTATGAAGATCTTCTCAAAGCGGGGTACACACCCAAAGGATGATTCTGAGTCTTTTTACGGTACATCTAACCCACATGGGTAATAAAGAAAGAAGCAAAGATGAGGAGAAGTCTAAGGACCAAAGTACACAAGAAAGGCACCCGAAGTGCATATATCACCACCCGGCGTACGAGAGATGATGCTAGTTCTACCTATGTGTCAATGGAGATCCCTGGAGAGACCGTGGTGTCCCCTTCTAGTAGGAGTGCTGTTAAGCATGGGCTATAAAATCCCCTTAGCTGGACCACTGCCATAGCTTGTAGCAAGGAGTGTGGTGGCAGTTAATGGAGAAGATGTTAGAGTTTCCCACCAAATTTTAGACCAAAGCAGGACAAGATCCCTCTGAGTGGTTGAAGAGAACAATATGCTTAGAACAAGAGAGTATAACATGATCAAAGAGCATGAAAACCTTAAAAGAGCATGATGAAAGTGCTGAGAGAGAGTAATATGCATAAAGAAAAGTACTATAGGAAGCTGAGGCTGAAAGAGACACCCTCACATGGCAAATAGCCAAAGTGTTAAAGAAAATAGAAAAGCTACAAGAGGAAAAAGACAAGACTGAGGATGAGCTAAAATCAGCTAAAGACAAGGTTGTGGAGCTGAAAGACAAATTAGAGCTCCAAGTGCTTACTATAAAAAGGCTGAGAGGAACCCCAAGGGCTACTAGAGCAAGCACAAGAGCAAACAACCAGGTTGTACAAGCCTTGGAAACCTAGATCATAGCTCTACAAAGAGAATTAAAGCTAGAACAAAGACAAAGAATCCATATTGCAGAAGGGTCATTGGCAGTGGAAGAAAGATTAAGAGCACAACAACAAGAGCTCCAGAAAGAGAATGATGAGCTAAAGAAACAATTGGAGATAGTGCAGGAGTTGTTTCTCAATAATGCCAAAGAGGAAACAAGAAGAGATGAGGTGGTGCATCAAAAAATACTAGACCTACGACAAGAGGTAGAACGGGCACAACTCAACCTACGGACCTTGATCGAAGCGGCTCTAAATTCAACGCCCAGCAAGAGCCTATGGATCTCTAGAAAGTTCAAAAGAACCCATATTGGTGGAGTTACCTCCACAGATCCAAGAACAAGGACAAGTGCTAACTACAGAAGAAGAGGCCCTCTTCCTCAATTTAATAGAGAAAACCATGAAAGATAGTGCTAAAGCCACAATACAATGGGAGCAACACATGATACACTCTATAAGTGTCCCATGACTTGACATGTGTAATGCTTAGAAAGATATGCAAAACACTTCTATCCTGCATCGAAGTGTTTGCACTGCATAAAGCTATGGACTTAAGTCTATTATCAATGGGCGACACCCTCCTCAAACTGGCTTACAATCTCTCCACCCAACCATTTCCACAAGTGCTACATTATTTCTACCAGAGATTGATGTTCCTACCAAGCTATCACATCCAAGCCTTTTAAGAGGCATTTTATACAGGCTTTTTCTCTTCCGACAATTATTTGTTTGGGCCAACGGTGAGCATCGACAATATAAGGTATGAATCATATTTGAAGATAATGTTCTATTAAGAAAAGATTCAGTTTGGAGAGCATACAAAGAGAAAGACCCATCATGTATGGGATGACATGGATATGTGGGGGGGAGTGTTGATGTCTGAACATAGGAAAACTACACCACTTTTGTATTATTTAATTTTTATGGAAGTAGAATATTTTGTAAGGGTTAAGAGCTCAATTTTGGTGGGAATGAGACTCTAAGGAGGATTGTATATAAGCAAATTTTTGTAACCCTTAAACAAATTTTGAATTAATCAAACTATTGTGTTCAATGCACGATGTCCGTGTAACTGAGAGAGAGAGAGAGAGAGAGAGAGAGAGAGAGAGAGAGAGAGAGAGAGAGAGAGAGAGAGAGAGAGAGAGAGAGAGAGAGAGGTCTTATCTCTATGCTACACACGCTATGGAGCAGGTACTACAAAGCTAACATCTCCAAAAAATTAGCAATGGTGAGGGCTATGCTCCAATGCCAAGATTGCTAATTTTTGGCTCCGTCTCACGAGGCAAGCTCCGAGGAGCTTCTGAGTGAGTTATCTTGCAAACCATGTGTCTGTTTCATGAGTTCTTTATACTGATGGAATCATTGTGAGTAGAGATACATGTTAGGACCATACATGACAAAAAATGGTGATTGTAATACATTGTTTTCCTTTCTACGTGTTTGCTGCACGAAGTGGTTACAGGAAGGATAGCGGGTTAGAATCCATACGGTAGTGACCTATTGGTAAATAGAGTGTGTCCTATAAGTTTTGTGGAAATTTGAGCACATTTGGTCCTCATTCAAAGAGTGTTATCACTGTATGTTGAGTCGCATTCATTAGCACATAGTATGTCCAAGTTTGATTTCCTCGAGTAGTGATTGTTTTAGAAGGTCGAGTAGGTGATTGACAACCATCCACTTGTTTCCATGTGCCTACGGGTTGAGCTTCATCCTTGGCTGACCCTTAGTTTTTCGATGTCATAAAAACTAACACTTAATAATCCCAAATGATTTTCTCATGTTAAATTGATCATTTAATATGGGGAAGTACGAGGTGAGTAAAAGCTAGAATATTGGTAAGGCTATTAAACCCATCTCTGATAGGGATCCAAAGGGGGACAGTCAGCAAAAGAGAAATGTGCTTAAATGGGGCTTAAAGACCTAAGGATTATCTCCATTAAGACTTCCATAGGCTAAGGTTCCAAAAATTAACTCATTTGTCCAAAGGCCAAAGTAGGAGAAATATTGGATGTTCATGGGAAGACTCAAATGACTTCCCACATCCCTAGGAAGGAGGGGGCGAGCCTTATTGTAGAGGATGAGAGAGAAACACACACACACACACACACACACATACAGCCCAAGACTCCCCCTTTACAAAAAGGGAATATTGGACACATGTCAGGCTCTTAGGCCAGTTGCTACCAATCTCTCCTCAAATCCTATTGGATGGCCATAGAGGTGGACCAATGAGAATTAGGCTAAGTAAAATTATTCTAATCAATTTAAAAATGCTTGATAAAAGAACCAATAGAATTTAAGCCCCCTAGAAGCCTATTGGACAGTCTACCAAGGGGTCCAATGAGCATTCAGTAGCCCAATGGCTTGCTTGATTCCTCTTGTCCAGAAGACTAAGAGGTCCAATGAGAGTTTAGTTGAATTATTTAATTACCTAAAGCTCTCACAAAAGGGGAAAGGGGGACACTTGTCAAAAGGCTATCATCCATGCCTATAATTTGTGATTGCCTAAGCTTTACAGGAGCCAATGGGAGGCCAACATGAGCATTTAGCAAGAGGGGTCGACCAAGATGAGAGAGAGGGCTGCATTTTACTCTAACACAATGCTACACACACACACACACACACACACACACACACACACACACACACACACACACACACACACACACACACACAACTCATGTGTGCAAGAAGAACTTCATCTCCTTCTCCAAGCTCTGAGAAGTAGAGACCTACACCAAAAACTCTTGGCTATGGAATGCAAATCCAACCAAGAGCCAAGCTTAAATAGCATGCTCATCTCCTCTACCATGCTAATTACTAAGCTAAGCTATGCTATTAGAGTGATTATGTGAGGAGAATACTTCTTCTTGTAAGATACATCTTCTTCGTCTCAATCTATCCTCATTCCCTGATAGCTCTCACCATTTTTGAAGATGTGTGAGGTCTTGGGACTGAGGCTAGGGACACTAGGTGTGTTTTTCAAGCATAATTTGGTGTATGAAGCTTCCATCTTCATTACACCAACTAGTTTTATCAAGGAACACAAAGATTGTATTGTACAAAAGTCTCCTTCGATGGGAGAAGCTATAATACAAAACCTTTATGGAGGGGGGACCGGATCCATGTAAATCCGGTCCTCACCTGTTGTCAATTGTTCTATTTTTCTCTCTTTGCAAGTATTGTAAATTCCAATTTAGCTAGGTGTAAATTTCTATGTTTCTTTCTCAAATTAAGTACTCGATCTATGATCATTAGGAACTTGTTCTTAATGAAATGCTCACTATGTTATCAATTTCCGCTACACACAAGTAACTAGTGCATTAAATATTGCAGTTGTCCTTATTCTCGCTGTGCTAGCATGTGCTTGTGGAAAATCTGCCAACAACACTGCAAGACTTGAGGTTGTAGGAGAGCCAACGACAAGTGTGTTGTACATTCTTACAAAAAGTGAATTTTCCATGGAATATTCTTGACCCTTCAAGTTAATAGTGTCCTCACAAGATTCTTTTCTAGTATTGTCCTCGAGAGGCAATGCATGAAGCTTCTACCTTTTCTTCAACCGGCCACCATCACCTTTTGTTAAGGAGAGGAATTCTTCATTGTGCTGAACATTTTGAAATGCCAAGGCAGCATCTCATGTGCAAGAGATATCCTCAAACAAATCCCACCCCATATTTTTTTGAGAGTAATTGTCTTCAATCTGCATCTGTGTAGCATCAAAGGTCAAGGGGTCAAGCTTGTAGCACATATTATTGTCCCTTAAATTAACCTCATTACAATGAACCCCTTCCTTGCTAGCACACCCCTCTGCACTATTGTCTATCGCCCCATTTTGTTCAAAACCCAATGTTGCATATTTCTTTGTGAATAAGACCATATGTGGGTGTAATTGTCCTTGTAGGTCATAGACACCAATATACCAGAAATATGCAAACTTTTTGGTAACCCCATCAATCACCTCGAGTCTCTTTTTAGAAGCTTTTTCTTTGCCATTTGAGAGTCTATAGAACATACAACAATAAAATATTAGTCCACATTATTGCACATTACTATAACGTGGACATACCTAAGTACTTGCATAACTTTTGACCATGTGGACAAACCTCTCTCTCTCTCTCTCTCTGTCCCTCCCTTTATCCCTAAGTTCTGTCCATGTGGTCAAATTCTATCCCTCCCTTTATCCCTAAGTTCTGTCCACGTGGTCAAATTCTATCCCTCCCTCTCTAAGTTTTGTACTTTCTTTCTCAATATTTTATATTTCTCCTTGGCTTTCTCATTTTTTTTGTCAGTTTTATCCACATGGTCAGAACTCCCTCTCTCCATTCCTCTCTCTCTGGCTCCCTCTCCCATCCTCTCTTTGTGTCCCTCACTCCATCCGGGGACTTTTTCCACATGGTCATTAACTCTCTGACTCCTTTTCTATGTTTTGAACTTTCCCTCTAACTCTCTTAGATTTTTCCATGGCTTTCTCATCCCTCTCTCCACCCTTTCATCCCTCGGTTTGACCACACGGTCAAAACTTTGCAAAGACGTTTCTATACTCTTCCTTGGAGCTTGTTCCACTTTGTTAAAACCTAAGTGGGCGAGTTTGGTCCTCTCTCTCTCTCTCCCTCTCTCTCTCTCTATCTATCTATCTCTATCTCTATCTCTATCTCTATCTCCCCCTTTGATTTGTTAGAGAGAGAGAGAGAGAGAGATAGATAGATAGATTTTATTATTTTCCTCGGAGGTCAAATATGATCTATGGGACCAAAGCTACATGTGATGTAGTATGTGTATGGCGGATGAGTGACTCTCGATGCTCCAAAATTGTGGTGATGAGAGTCGCAATGGAGAGCCCACACTTTGGCTGGGAGAGGAAAGTGTGTATGTCTAAGTTATGGCTGAAAATGTGAGAGAAGCAAGTCTGGATGTGACCAAAAGCTGAGAACTCTAGTAGTATGTGGTACTTAGACTCTGGAACTTGCAATGATCATAATGTGCACAATCGATTTGACTCTTCTCCATTGCCCCAATGCCCTGTCTCGCATTGAGGGAAATGGGAGCTAAGCCAAATGGCTGCGATTGTGCGTATCACCGACAAGGGGATAGGCTCAAGCATGTAAGTGTGAGTACAGTTTCCTCTTTCAGTGAAGAACATGGTTTTGTAGTTGGGGGCAATATGGGTGGTGTAATGTATGAAGCGTGACCCGTCGGATTTCTCCCAAGCCATAATACATTGGCGTTGTAGAAAAACTTCATTCACTTGGGAGTCCATTGAAGCATCACGTAGAAAGTGTAATGCATCCCATCTCCCAAACCACTTCTTTATGTCTTGCATCCATCCCGTGCTCAAGATATTTCTTTTATGCATCTTTTGAACTTTTTGCTTGCTTTCCATGCAATTGTAGGAAGTCGATGTGAGGGGTTTTGACGCATCTTTATCACGTACTCCACAACCGTTTCCATGCCCATAACCTCAATTGGAAGACATCCCAACTCAAGAACTAGGAGCATATATGGTGTTTGTGTCTTCACTTGGAGAAAGTTTGTAAGAAAATGCTTTTGGACATTCTCAAACTCTTTCCAAGTAGGCTTTGAAATTCTCCCGCCCCACACTTCAACTCCATAAAAAAGAATCGATGTCACCAATGCATCAAAAAGATACTTCTTGAGAACCCAACACTTGATGTTTCCCGCATTACACATGTTCTCAAATGCATAATATGCTCTATTTTCTGCTTCCAAATGACACATAGCACATTCATGATACTTGTGATTGGACGGAACCTCAAGGCCAAGATACTTAAAGCTCTCAACAACTTCAAGTGTCTCCTTGTTGTACACAATGGATGGCTTCTCCTTATGGTTGGTTTTCACAAGCATAACCTTTGTTTTGGATTCATTCACAATCAACCCACTATGCAAGAAAAAGTTCTCAAGGACAACCATAAGCTTTTGTGCATCTTCTAAAGTGTGTGCTAGAAGCACTACATCATCCGCATACAACAAAAGCATGATTACCGCACCGCAAATAGTGACCTCTTCAATTGCATCAAGTTAAGTACCATTTTCTCCAATTGATCGATGCATAGACCAAAGAGAGTTAGTGACAACGGACATCCTTGTTTAACCCCAATCGTGCTGATAGCCGTTTTTCGGCTCTCCATAATTGCCATACTAAGTTACTCCACCCTACCAAATTCACCCAAACGCTATGGCTATCCCTACCATTTCACTGTACATAGGCGTGTGTGAGTTAGGGGGCTTTTCCCATATCTTCTTAAAAACCCTCAGCTAGCTAGTCACTGGGCTAGGTGAGCAAAAAAAAAATAAAAAAATAAAAGTATATTATGGCCTCTTTGTGTGTAAATATTTCATTGTATATATGGCCTAAATATAGGGATTTTTTATAATTATTTTGGTATTTTATTTAAATATTTCTACTTAGGTGTGCATTTTATTAAACCTATGTACACCTTCTTTCATCCTTTTACACCATAATTATATTTTTTTCCAATATGTACATACTCTAACCTCATATTCTTCCTTTATACAAATCACTCCCACATTTTCACCCTCACCCTCGTGAAAACAAAAAATTGATTTCTACTCATTGGTTACTTTTATTATATTATTTACTTGCATACCTTTTCCTCTTTCACCCAAAATAATTCAAGGAGGGACCATATCATATGATTTCAATATCTTTCCATATCCATAACTCCTCCATATTTTTATTATTATTTTTACTCATTATTCTAACACCATGTGCTCATTGAGCTAAAGTCCATGAATAGTCCATACACTTGTCCCACCATGTATATATTTCTTATTTCACCAATAATCCTCCTTCATGCATGGGTCAAGGGCAACTTGAATGCTTTGTATTATAATATGACAAAGGAGGGGCTCACTCTTGGATGCATTGTACAAATTCAACAAAGGAGGGGGCCACTAAAAGACTTTTGCAGGCATAAAAAACAGGCTTTTTGGTGAGAATTTTGGCACCTATCTCCACTCCGAATTTGGAGTGGTAGTCAAAAGAGAAAATGTAGCCCACGCTCTGAATAATCACCTCAAGTTTTTTCATGATTTTTGAAGCTACCAGCGGTGAGCTATGATTTTTTGAGTGGACCCCAGTCTGCCCACTTTTCTCACAAGTAGCCCTTAGTCTTCTCTCACCCTTCCACACAACTCACTCTTACACATCCCTCCCTCTCCTTCCCTCACTCAAACCTGCAATTTCCATGGCTTCTCCCACCCTCTTCACCATTACCCTTCTCTCTCATCCCTATAGTTCTTTTATGAACCTCTACATACATACACCCTCTCCATGTCTCTCTCTATTGCTTCTATGTTACAATTTCATTTACCTCTCCTAAAAATATCTAAAATTCAGCATCTTAACCATGATAACTTCTGCAAATTGAGGATTTTTCATCAACAAATCCTCTTTTCATCCTGGTGATCAACCGTGGCGGCGGCGTAAAGAAGCGAAGAAGAAGAAGAAGACCAGCGGTCATTTTTTCCACAATCTACACATGGGTGAGTTCAAGCTTCTTCAAAGCTTCACCATCTCAATGATTCTCTTTTAATTCACCCCTCTTCCTTCATCAAATCAACTCACTCTACCCATTGTAAATGTAACATTAACCTTCTAGTGATTACTAACGACTAACATACTAACACAAAATAGCATTGACCTAACCATAAAAGACACCTCACCTCAAGACATGTATAGTAACTCTCTCTCTCTCTCTCTCTCTCTCTCTCTCTCTCTCTCTCTCTCTCTCTCTCTCTCTCTCTCTCTCCCCTTCTTTAAAACTTACTTTCACCTTATCTACCATCAATAATGCTCTCTTTTGAGCCCACACCCATGACTCAAGCAGACAAAGAAGGCCCGCAATGTTTTGATATTCAAAAAAATCATAATCCTGATTTGTTAGCTTGTAAATTAGGATTTCCAATAATCTTAATGAGGGGTCTCCAACCTATAAATAGGCCCCTCTCCTTCTTGTAAAACAACCTCCAACATCTCACATAGCCCCCCAACACTCTATGCGTGAGGAGAGACTTAGGTGTAGCAACCACTTGTGAGCTTCACTCTTGGTGTGAGAGAAGCCTTCAAGCTACACATTGCAAGTGAGAGAGCGTGAGTTCCACAAATCTAAAAACCACTATTGTACATGCTCCTTCATCATCAATAAATTGAGGTTTGGTGCATCAAAGGCGCGATTCGACGTTCAAATCTTCGTCCTTCCATTTGTGCAATATGGTTTGGTGAATTCAAGGTGACTTGTGTATTTTGAGTTTTTATCGGTTGATTTTGATTTTAGAAAGTGTTTTAGTGTGTTTTTCATTGCCAGTTTTGTGTCCATTGTAAGAGGGTATTGTGGTGAGAGGTCTCTCACACCCTAAGACAGTGTGTGTGTGTTTTGGCAATGATTAGCAATCACTAAGCATTGAGTGAGTTTTGTACAAGTTCTACGATAGCATCATAACGAACCATCTCCATTTGCAAGTCACAAATAAGGTATCACGCAAGATCCTTTCCTCTCTCTCTTCCCTTTGCTCTAGCTCTCTCTGGTCCATTTCATGTGTGTCTCGGTGTGAGGTTGCTTGTGTGTGTTGTGTGGTGCATCTTCTTGGTTGTGCCAAAATCTCTCTTGCGTCCTAGTTCGCATACCATAACTAGGTGGTGCCCCTATCTTGTTTGGGTTTGGCTGTGGGTTTGTTGTTGTGTTGTGCTTGTGGTTGCCCCAGCCCCAATTGAGCAGCACGGGAGCCTTGAGGAGTATTTAGAGGTTGCCTCTCTTGTTGCCCGCCCCGGACCGCCTCAGTGCTTACAATTTTTTTGAAATTTCTCTTCCCATGCGAAATTGACAAATCATCTTTTCATAGATTCGAGAAGCCGCAGGCATAAACTCACTTGGCACTTGGAATTATTCCATCCTTCTCCACAAATTGTTGCGTGGAATCATATCATAGGCTTTCTGAAAGTCCACAAAACAACAATACAATCGCTTGCCTTTCAACCAACTTTCCTCCATGAGAACACGAAGAGTGACAAGATGATCAATGGTGCTATGCATCACCAAAAACCCGCTTGTCCCTTTGCACAATTGTCATTATCTTCATCCCAATCACTCAATTTCATTTCCATTATGCACCCAAAAAACTTTGCCATAAGAGATCCAATCATTATAGTCTAGCCCAGTTGTTTACATTCTTTACATCCCCTCCTTTATGCAAGGGCTTAACCCAATTGGTACTCCGATCATAAGGCATACCATGTGGAAGTGCAAGGTTGAACATATCACACATCAACTCATGAGTAAAATCTCCCATCCATTGGATCATCTCCAGCTTGATACCTTGAAGATCTCCCGCTTTGTGAGTGGCCAAATTTTCAAGCCCACAGCGTAAGCCCACCGCATACATCCTCATAGTAAAAAAAGAGGTCATACATGGGAGTGAACCATAAAATGACATTTTTTCAGAATTTTCTTGCTCATATAATTGCCTACAATGTGTGTACATATCCACAAGACTCAAGTTACCAAAATTCTCAACCCACTTGCCCCTCAAGTTTCTCCAAAATCTTCCACATGCATGTGCCTTTTCTTTGACTTGAAAAAGTGGTTTCTTTACTTCCCATCTTCTTCTCTTCTTTTGATTCAATGCTTGTATGTGTGCAAATGACTTTGATAGTTTTCTTTGTCTATAGCTGCATCAAGCTTTATCAAGGACTTTCGAGCATCTTGACATTCTTTATCAAACCACCTTTTGCGTGATCTATCTTTGTTGATACCATGGAGATGTTTTATAGAAAAGCATTCTTTGGCACAAGAACAAATAACTTTCTTGAAAGCTTCCCATTTAGTTTCCAATGGTGCATCATATTGAAGCTTCCTTATCCATATTTTTTTCTCAATCATTTCAATGTACATTGGTGCCCATTTGAAATCCATACATAGTGTATTTTCTCTTTCCTTTGGCTGAGATTATCATGCTTAGTTGCTTTTCCACATGAAAGGTCAATACATAAGATGCGATGGTTGGATTCCGGGGTTTATTGGCCAAACATAAAACTCTTAATGCGATACATGATGGCTTCGGAGAGTAGAATATAGTCAATCACATTGTCCCCCTTATGTCTCCTACATGTAAATCCATCGGTTCCACTTCACAAAGATACACCATTGGCAATGAGCATACCCGTGCTATTACACATGTGTAAAAGTAACTTTCCATAGTGATCTGGCTCTCTCTCATCCATTGATGAATGATCATACAAGTGAACATCCTCCAACTCCCTTGAAATGTATGGCATATCAAATTGTTGAGTATCATGTTGCATTTTTTTGTGCGAGCATTCATATCCCCAAATACAATAACATCACCTTCACCTTTGGAATAAGCAATGTCTTCTTCTAAATAAAAAAATGGCTGATCTCTATCCATGCAAGCATAAAAGGGGAAATCATGATGAGGATTGTAGCAACTGGCTACAAAAATGGGTGCTCTTTTGGTGTCATAATTTTGAGCCATACATAATGTTTGTACTTGTCATCTTTCACATTTGAAACAAAATCTTCCAATACTTTCTTAACCATACATGCTACCCCTCCTTGTACTCTTCGCTGCTTAAGATTCTTTAACCACATCAATGAATGTACATTGTAATTGTTCAAGCCGTTAATCCTTTGTGTATCATGCTCCCAAGTTTCAACAAGAAGTACAAAATCGGCTTTGCTTGTTAGTTCATCAATGTCAACCCCCGCATTCCATGGGTATCCATTACAATTCCAAAATCATATTTTCAATTGTAACTCGGTCTCATAGGTCACACATCACTATTTGCTCGAGGGACTTGCCTCCTCCTTGGGCACATTTTCTTCATGAGAGATCTCCTTGTTTTTCTTATTCTTTTCCTCATATGCCTTGCGATGCATATTTTATTACTTAATAGTGCGATCTTCACATACAAAAAATTTTGTATCCCTCAAATAGATCCAACTATTATCAAGGATAATCTTTCACTTGGTCTCATCCGGCATGGTGCATACAATTGGCTGTTCTCCCGAGCAAGGAGCTCTTTGCTTCCCCACTCTATGTGCTCCATAGACCATAACTCCGAGCATGCCAAAGTGGATTTTGAAAAAATATTTGATAACAATGGCAAGAGAAGGAGGTGTCTCTAGCCTCTCTTTTTTGGGAATTCCACGAATAACAATATTCTTGGAACATCGCTCCCGTTCCTTCAACTCCTCCACATCTACATTCTCAACATTCTTTGTTTGAACCATATCTTGCATGAGTGAGGAATTAGAAACCACATTGCTACCACATACATCAACCCAAGACTTGTTTGTGCATACATTTTTCATGTCGCATACATCCCGGCTCATGGTGTCAAATTTCTCCTCTTTCAATACATGGTCATGCTTGTTGAGCCAGCAAAGGATCACACCCACATTTTTGCTCACACTCATCATTTTGTAACCATTGATTGTAATAAATGTATTTCCGACATTAATTTTGATTTGAGCCATTCATTAAGTAACGGGACTCAATTGAGTTTCCAGCTTGTAATCCCAAAGTAATTTCACTTGTTGATGTAATTAGTTAGAGATGTTCTCACCTCCAAGGCTGAGGTATATAAGCCAAAAATTTTGTAACCTAGGGGGGAGATTATTAATCAAAGTGGGTTTTTGAGCGCCGTGACTGTGTCTGAGAGAGAGTGAGAGAGAGAGAGAGAGAGAGAGAGAGAGAGTCTTATCTACTTGCTACGCGAGCTACAGAGCCGCCATTGGAGAAGCGACACCACCATTGTGTTAGCAACGGCGAGAGCTACGCACAGATACCAAGAGTGCGCGCTATCGGCTTCTATGTGTGGTAAGTTCCTACGAGCTTCGGTGTGAGTTTTCTTCCAACTCGTGTGTTGGAATGGAGTGTGCAACATATCTATAGAACCACAACGAGTAGAGCTACACATTAGTACCATCGGGGTCAAGTTTCGATCACCTGTATTTTTCGACCTGTCTTCATACGCGTTTTCCGCACGGAGTGGTTATAGGTTGATTTTGCAGTTCAAGTCTTTAGGGTGTTGTTCTTACCTAGTGTATAGACTTCCCCTTGAGTTTGAGATCGATTCGATGATTCTAGATCTTGTTTCGTATAGCATTCGTTCGTAGTACGGATTTCAGTCACTTGAGTATTTTAGAACTTAGATTTGATTTCCTTAGTAGTGATTGTCATTAGAAGGTTGAGTAGGTGATTTGACACCCACCTAGTTGTTTCCATGCGCCTACGGGTCAAGCTCCGTCCTCGTCTGACAAATTCTGTTGTTGGTTGAGTTCTCGCTATTTAGCTTCCGCTAGCGGCGTAACCGCCTTAACATTTGGAACCGCTGCCGGGGATGAGAGCCCTAAGTAGGTGACCTTAGACTAATCCTACGAGGTGAGTTGTATAAACTACTTTGTATACTTTAGTTAGAAAATATCTAGGAGTGGTGTACTCCGAAGATCTCGAGAGATACTAGGAAGTGGGGTATTCCTGGGTCTTCTGTGTTGACAGTATTTTTAGTTTAGCTTAGATTTGTTTGTTGTTTTGTTAGTGTTGAGTAGTTGTTGATAGAAGAAGAATTTTCTAGTCCGTGAGTGATAGTGGATCTCTTTAAAATCACAACTACCAAACCCATTTTATGACTAGGAATAGCTTAGGTAGGACTTCATTTGATCCTGATCTAGAGCTAGTAATCATTGGAGTATTTGCTTGATATGGTTGATTGCATGTTAGATCACTAAACCGTCGAGTTAGTAGTGAAACTTGCAATAAACAAAAGTTAGAGAAATTTTCTATGTATCTGGGAGCTGCTGAGCACTTGAGAAAGCTTTAGGAAGGATTCTATGCCAAAAAAAAACTGGAAATCTGCAACTTTAAACATCATACGCGTATGATGTCTAAATGACCAAACAGAGACCAAAACAGAAATTTTGACTTTATCAGAGTGTTCAAAAGGGGGGTTATACCCTAATTTCAACTTAAAACAAGAGCATTAACACTCAAAGAAACCCAAAAAGACAAGCCGGAGTCCAAGAAACGCAAAGAATAGGAAATTTTGGATTCAGATCTTGTTTTTACATTCAAACCTGACAAAAACACTTGAAACTCAATTATAAACATTGGAGAAGGCTTAAAACCAAAAATAGTCAAAATCTGGGACAAAAGACATCATACGCGTATAATGTCTTTTAGCACATCCACTGCTTATTTTTGATATCTGACCTGACAAGATTGTTACAAACACTGTAGAAAGCATAAATATCAAGTCTTGACCCAAATTGATGAAAAAGACATCATACGCGTATGATGTTTTTGACCTAATTTTAAACATATTTTGATACTTTGCCAACACAGATCCATTGTAATAGCTGTCTAGAGGTTATATTTCAAGTTTCATCCCATTTGGATCACAATTGACCCAAAACAAGTCAAAAGCAGAAAATTGCCAAGAAAAGCCTAAATTAGCCATAACTTGCTCAAACAGAGTTCAAACTGAATTTTGTGAGTGGACAGAGCATAAGGGGGCTACTGAGAGTGAGCATAACCAAAATAGTCCAAATCTGTGAAAAAAGACATCATACGCGTATAATGTCTTTTTCAGCATAACTGCAGCAAAATTCTCACTTGATGAAACAGAAGTTGTCCAACTGACAAGATTAAACAATTGACCAAGTATCAATCAGTTTGGATCAATTCTGACCACAAAAACTTGGGAAAACAAATTGCCGAGACGGAAAAGTTAAAGTCCTTTAGGGGAATTGATGAATTTGAGATCGGGTAGGAATCTCCAGAATAACCAACCAAAACAAGGGGAACAAGCAAGTGTCATATTAACCGAGGGAAGTGTAAACCAAAGTTGGGTGCAACCATTAGAGCCGATCTTTAAAGGAAGTGTTTCTGATACTTCTTCGGAGAGATCTTACGAGATTTTCACCGAACACTTGGAACAGTTGAACCTGAACAACAGAGAAAATATGGTAGCAGCATCATCAAACCCTTCCGCCACGATGAAGCTATTGTTCATAAAATACCAATACGACAATGAACAAGGTGCCAAGATCTACAAAGATGGAATGGACCGCTATTGTGTAAAGATAGAAGAGAGACCTAGTGAGTTCAAGGACTTAGTGCCTGTGAGCTATAGCGGAGATAGATATCTAGATGACGAGGGTACCATGTACTTGGTAGTCCTAAACCCTAACATTGTGGACAAGTGGGGATTGATGGGCACCAAAGCCAAAGTAGATGAAGAACTTGAGGACAAAGCACCAATAATGAACTTCCCTGATGCGAGGTTAAGAAGAGAGAATGAAACTACAAGGATCAACACTGATAACATCTATGTGGGGCTATACAAATATAATAATGGGGAGCAAGATCTCTATTATAGATGTGAAGAACCCTACACCGGAGAGTTGACAGACCAAAAAAGACTTTATGTCTTTACCTACACAGAGGGATCGGAAGTGAAAATTGCCGCTTACGACAAGTATGGGAGGCAATACTCAACAATGGGCAAGAAAGAATTAGAAGGATATACATATTTTGGGGGACCACTACATCAGTATTATGTTACTTCTAGCTCACAAAGACCAGCACCAACAAATGGAGTGCAAAACCCAATGACAATAGGAGGACAATGAACTCAGGCTGCTGACTCTTTTATTCAACCTCAGTACTCGAAGCCCGGACCAATGGGATCATTACATTCCAGAGAGTCAAGGGATACAAATCGAGGTAGTGCAATTCAAATCCCCACGTATACCACTCCAGGTCCAAGGTTCAAAGCGGAACCATCACATTTACCTCCTAGTAGTAGATTCAGGGCAGGGGAACCCGACAAGGGTAACCCATGAAGTCCATGATGCTAGAGAAAGCTTTAGCCGGGACACAGGAGCAATGAGATTGGTAGCAGACCATAGACGTATGAGACCATCTCAAGTAGCCAAGTGTATGCCAAAGAAGTATGGTGGTTCAGGAGATCCGCATGCACATGTGTCACTCTTTAAGTAAGTCTTAAGAGCTGAACAGATAACCGATTTCCATACACAATACGAGGGATTTGGTCTTACTCTAGAAGGTACGGCATTGACATGGTTTCAACCACTGAACATAGGGGGATTCCATGACATTGACCATTTGCTAAGAGAGTTTGCTGAGGAATTCTCAAAACGAGGGATTAAGCACAATACGGTCTCACAAATATATGCTTTTAAATAGAGAGAACACGAAAAAGTGAAGGAAACTTCACTTCACTTCAAACAATACATTGAGAGATGTCCAGTACGTGAACGACCACAAGATGACAGACTATCTATTCTCTTTATTGAGGGATTGAGAAACGACACTCTCAAGAAGGACTTGCACTTGAAAGCTTGTACAAGTTTCAAGCAAGTAATGAGAGAAGCATTGTACTTAGTGGATAACTGTAAGGTTTATGGAGAGGTGTCAGCGGATATAGATTTTGCATCCAGTAGCTCTTCCTCCATAGCGAGCGAGACTACCACTAAAAAGAATGTTCAAACAACAACCATGCCAAATGTAGAGCAAATGATAGAAGAGGCTCTAAAAAGGATGGCACCATACCAAAAACCATTGCCAAAACCACTGAAATGGTGTGCTATTGAACAAAAATGGACAAACCATCCAACAGAGGAGTGCTATTACAACAAAGGGTATGTAAGGGAGCGTCAGTATGCACCTCCTGGTCAATTAGCACCACCTCAGGTACATCCAGTACCTTGATACCCAACGGGAAATGTACCAGGACCTACGGGGATAGAAAGGCCGCAACCGGTATTGGGACAACAACCGCCTTTATCGGGAGCAAGACCAGTGGGCATTAGATATGCACCAACCTTAGAGAATCAGGAAGAACAAGCCTTAGTGCATGTTCAAGCCTATTATGAAGAATCTGGTGCACACATGTCTCCAACTGTGTATTACCCACCAGAAGAACCCAAACAACCAGAACCATGGGGCATGATTGGGAATGTTGGAATACCAACAGTTACAAGTGCTTCCGATGAAGAGAGATACAATTTGGATGCAAGAACATTGATGTTCATAGCTCATGGAGGGTTAACAGGACAAAGACCATCCTATCCACAAAGGACGAATCAAATGGGACCAAGACCAGCACTAGGACCCTGTTACAAGTGTGGAGGTGACCATCTGATGAATGTTTTTCCACATACGGAAATCATTAGAATTAACGCTTATTGCACTGAGTGTGGGGTTACTCACTTCATTGAGGATTGTTCAAAGAATCCAAACAAAGTGCAAAAGTCGACATTGAATATGCTAGAAACTATTCCTACCAGCAGTGGGTCTGAAAATGAAACTCTGATACCAACGCAAGTTGTTACTAGAGCTCAAGCTAAGAAAACCACTAGAGAACCTGAGAATGGAAAGTTAGCGACTGAAGTGGTTAGTCAAGGACCGCAGAGTCAGAGAAACACATGGAAAGCTAGAAAAGCACGCATAAAGTTGAGAAAAGAACGAGAAGACGCTATCACTACAAGAGGCTCTTCACATTAGCGACGCTCACACAGCGACGCTCAAAAAAAAAAATTCCCGGCGTCGCTATGAGCGTCGCTATGAGCGTCGCAAATTTACAAAGAAATTTGCGACGCTCATAGCGACGCTTATAGCGACGCTCATAGCGACGCCAGCTGGGGTAAGAAAAATAACCGAGCGCGCCCAAAAACTCAGATCTCAGATCTGAGTTTTTCGACGCCCTCAAGCAAAGAGCAGGTAACGCTCTCCCTCTCTCTCTCTCTCTCTCTCTCTCTCTCTCTCTCTTTTTCTTTTACACACACACACACACA
Source organism: Adiantum capillus-veneris (assembly GCF_014529385.1). Classification (NCBI taxonomy): domain Eukaryota; kingdom Viridiplantae; phylum Streptophyta; class Polypodiopsida; order Polypodiales; family Pteridaceae; genus Adiantum; species Adiantum capillus-veneris. Next base: position 118,194,954 of record NC_140953.1, read on the forward strand.
CACACACACACGAGGAGAGGAAGGAGAGACAGGTATGCTCCTTCCCTCTCCTCATTCTCATGTTCCCTTCCTCTCTTTCTCTCTCCCTCGCTCTCTCTCTCACACACACACACATACACACACACATATAGTGTTTTTGAGAGAGAGAGAGAGAGAGAGAGAGAGAGAGAGAGTGCAAAAACGCACACACATACATAAACAAAGAATGCACACACACATTGAGAGAGAAAAAGAGAGAGAGAGCATGCATAAACAAAAAACGCACGCATTGAGAGAGGAAAAGAGAGAGAGAACATGCATAAACAAAAAACGCACACATTGAGAGAGGAAAAGAGAAAGAAAACATGCATACGATCCAAAAAAACGCACACACATTGAGAGAAAAAGAAAGAGAAACTAAGGGAGCGTCGTAGGAAACTAATTAAAATTAAAAGACCTAAAGATCTAGCCGACGAGGAGTTGAACTGAAGACCTATTATTCAAGAGAGAAATGGCATAATCAATCTATCATACTTGGCATGGGTGATAGAAAGGTTATACCCTTTATCTCTTTTTATTGGCACACACATCCACACACGCGCACACACACAGGAAGAAGAGAGTTATAACGTCGTAGGAAACTATTTTAAAAGACGTTAAAGATTAGGTTATATGTAGACTTACATTAAATTAGATTTAGGTTTATTTTTAACTAGATTTACATTTATTTAAGCTAGATTTAGATTTATGTTATATTAGATTAGATGCGGGTCTCCATAGACTGCGATGCCTGCATGAAGCAGGTGAAGAAAGCCCTCAATGGAATATAGGGTATTGCTGCCTTCACTCATAGTGGGCTCCGTCGATCCAAAAGTACTGGTGAAATGTCTTCAGAAGATAGGGAAGAAGGTGGATCTTCAGGGCGGCAAGAGTCACTACATCCCCGACACAATGACCATCTAGACAACCTCTAGTCATTAGACTTACGTTAAATTAGATTTAGCTTTATTTTTAGTTAGATTTACGTTTATTTAGATTTACGCTTATTTACGTTAGATCGAGTCCACGCAAGAATTACTTACGGTTTAGGGTTTAGAGTTAGACGAACAGTGAAAAGATCTACTGTGAAAAGATGTTAAGATGAAGTGAAGTGCTACAGCTAGAGAAGAGGCAAAGGGATTTTGTCCACTACATGCAGTATCATGTAGACGTGGGTGTCTAGATTTCTTGTACCCACAAATATAGGTATTGACCAATAAAGACGAGATTATAACCCGGTGGTTCTGATCTCCGTGCACCTCTAGACCGAGGTGTGCGGGGATTGGACATGACTAGAGAATGTGAGGTAAAGAGAGAGAGAGAGAGAGAGAGAGAGAGAGAGAGAAAGAGAGAGAGAGAGAGAGAGAGAGATAAGACGAAGAATGCCAATAGAATATTAAATTTGTTGTCTAGGTTATAAGTTTTTTATCCTCATTATGAGTAGCGACGAGGATGTGGGACCGTCCAACCGAAACACCTATCTCTCAACGAGGGTCTTATGTCCTTGTAATCAATGCAAGCATGCTGTGCGACGGACAAGACGTGTTTCTTTGCAGCACGTTCGTGAATTTGGCGAGTTCGATCCATCTATTATAGATCGAGTTGTTGCCAATTATAACTCGTCGGACTCTGACGCTGGCCAACAAGCAGCAATCTTGCAACCCAATAGACGTATTCGCAGGCGCTTTGGTCAAGCAGCATATGTGAGGCCACAAGATGTAGCCTCTGACAGCTCGGGGGATGATCATGCAGAGCACATTCCCAACGAGGCAATGTTTGAGCCCGAGATTGATGAAATGATCGAGACGATCATGGATTCAGAAAGGCTTATCTATGATGATATGAAAAGTGAAGCCGATACATCATTGTATAATGGAGCACGTATGTCTAGATTGAAAGCACTCCTGGTTCTTCTCAACATGCAGGCAAAGTTTGGATGGAGTGACACTAGCGTCACAGCGCTTTTCAGGTGATCTATTACAATTAGTTTACTTTAATAGAACTCATGGTGTATAATGATCTGATAGATTTTTACACGACTGTATCATATTTTTATGTTGTGTAGATTGCTGAAAGAGCACATTCTACCAGCTGACAATGTGATGCCAGATTCCCGAGATGAAGCAAGAAAGATTTTGCGAAACTTGGGGATGGATTACAATTCTATCCACGCTTGTCCTAATGACTGCATTCTTTTCAGAGGGGAATACACAGACATGGAGAAGTGTCCGAAATGTGATTCCGAAAGATATCGAGTAGATCTCCACGGGACAAAAATTCCACAAAAGGTTTTGCGACATTTTCCTTTGCTTCCTCGCATCAAGCATTTCTTCGAATGTAAGTCCATGGCCGCCCTAGCATCATGGCATGAGGAGAATAAATCTTCGGATGGTGTGCTACGAATTCCTGCAGATTGCGCAGCCTGGAAACATATAGATGGAACATGGTCGGATTTTGCCAGGGAAGCTCGAAATTTGCGCTTAGGCCTGGCTATGGATGGCGTAAATCCATTTGGTCAAAGATCAACATCTTACAGTGTATGGCCCGTTGTCATCGTCAACTACAACATTCCCCCGTGGTTGACTACGAAGAAGGGGCACCTATGGCTAAGCTTGATTGTGCCAGGGCGATATAAAGTGGGGAATATGGATGTGTATCTTCGTCCACTATTGGAAGAGCTACAACAATTGTGGATTGGCATAGAGGTGGTGGATATGAGCCGACACACAGGACGACGGAATGCTTTGATCAGAGGTATTCTAATGTGGACCATGCATGACTATCCCGGGCTAACAGAATGCTCAGGTGATCTATTGACACTCCTCTCTCAGACACTGTAAATCTGGTTTTTCCCCATAGTTGATCTATTATCATGTGTATACATGCAGGGCTTCAAACAAGCGGATACAGAGCATGTGTCACATGTGGACCTAGACTGAATGCACGTAGGGCACCCTCACTGAAGAAGCAAATCTACGAAGGTCATCAAGCGTATCTTCCGGAGAATCATGTGTTACGCGACGGCTTTTTGGGAAGAGAGCCACCAAGGATGTCTGCACAAGCATGGTTAGAGCAGAAGGAGATGTGCGATGACGGATTGCCTCCAGGGATGAAGAGACTATCTCTATGGTACGAGTTACCATACTGGCCTCGACTCGTGATCAATCACTTGCTCGATCCAATGCACATATTCAAGAATGTGGGTAATCTACTATGGGACCATTTGACCGGCAAGAAAGATACTTTGGGAGCCAGAGTTGACCTTAGAAATGTGGATCGTATGGAGCAATATTGGCCGCAAACAGCGTCTGATGGATCGATAAAACTTCCTAAAGCACCATGGATTTTCACAGGAGCCCAAGAACGCAAAGTAAAAGAGGCCATTCGATCTTTGCGGACCCCCACTGGCGTAATGCACTCGCTCCGAACGTGTTTTACTAAAGAAGGAAAGCTTACCGGTTTGAAGTCACACGATTGGCATAAAATGTGTCAGGTACGTTCATAGTGGACTTTAATATCATTGCATAAAATGTGGACTTTAATATCATTGCTGCACATACTTTACAGTTTATTTTACCGGTTGCCATTGAGGGATGTTTGTCTCTCGACATCCGTAACACAATCTACAAACTTGCAAAGCTGGTGCAATGGATCTCACAAAAGGAGATCGACGTAGACTCCATACCATTCGCCAAACTAAATGCTGCGGAGCTTGTGTGCATGTTTGAGAAACATTTTCCTACTACAATGCTAACCATTCAGGTGCATCTTCTTATTCACATAGTTGATGAGGTGGAAATAGCTGGCACAGTTCATTCCAGATGGATGTTCTTCTTAGAGCGTTTCATGAAAACGCTTAAGGGATATGTGCGTCAAAAGGCACGTCCGGAGGGTAGCATGGCAGAAGGTTGGTTGGTATCAGAGTCCCTAGTGTACATTGGAGAGTGGTTAGACGGATTTGATAAATCCCGGGATACGCTATGGCGAACCATAGATGATGAGCGCATATCTGGGATTGTCATGTGCAATCTCGGTGTTGAGAAGAAGATGACGGAAGATCTAGAGGCTAAAATCAACCGATTTTGCATGCTTCACAATCCAGTGATGCAAAAGTGGATTTCACAATATGAGGATGCAAAGCAAGAGCGACAAAGGGCACGAATCGAGTGGAGACGGGGAAGACGACCACCGATGCACTATCCAGCGGTTCTGGAGAGCCTACCAACCTTCATGAGCTTAAGATGGTTGCACAACCAATTGAAAAGCGCACAACAATGCGGTGACGAAGTGACTGAAGAAGAGTGGGAGTACTCTCGGGGTTGCGCGACCAAGGTAAGTTTGCAATGTACGACTAGCAAGTGACTTTATTTATAAACGTTTGAACGGCCACTCATAATCTTTGTTCGTTGTAGTATAAGTCATACACAGCAGCATGGTGTAAAGGTCGACATTTTAGGGTGGAACGAATCGACAAAAAGCGTTTTACTCAAGATTGTGGAATCATGGCAAAATTTGAACAGTCTAGTCGACGACGTTCCTCTGATGCAGATCCCGTGGTGGCGGAACTCACTTACTTCGGCACGCTGCAAGAGATTTTGAGGATCGATTACAGAGGATTTTTTGTCGACTTGTTCGACGTGCAATGGTTCAAGATAATCATGGAGGGTCGAAACGCTACTGTGCGTAGAGGAGAGTCTGGTTTTCTTGAGGTGGATTCTACTAAGAAATGGACTGACCTAAGAGACACTTTCGTACTACCCGAGCATTGTGAACAAGTAAGTATATAAATAGTTAACATCCCCCTTTTACAAGTTATGTGCTTGAAAGCTCTCATGTAAGTTATGTGGCTCTGGCAGGTAGTATTTCATCCTACAAAGTCTACATCAAACTGGTGGTACGTCATAGAGGTAGCCCCTCGTAGTGCAAGGACGTATGAAGGCTACCATGTGCCAATCACAACGACATCAATGGAGGAGATCAGAGAAGATGCTCAATCAGAAGCCGCTGCGGTGGTGCCAGACGAGCATCAAGATGCTACTGCTCTATATGGGGTGCATGCAGAGGAGCTACAAAATGAAACAGAGGATATGTGTTTAAACGGAGAGCTCTATATAGATATAGGAAGTTATGCTGAGTTATGCGAGGATGAGAGAGAGATCTCTTAAAGCCACAAATATTGTATTTGAACAATTTTGCTCCGTGCTGTAAAAGCTCTAGCTCTTTTGATTGAAAATTCTGAGTTTTCGACTTGCCTCTTCTACCACTCGATTCATTGCGTCATTGTATTTATATGCGTCATTACGTCATTGTATTTAATGGTATTTGCGTCATTGTCTACTCTATTCATTCAATATTAAGTTTAAATATTCGTGTGTTTAATGCAGGTATGGATGATGAGGAGTTTCTTTCTTCTTTGTCACCGCAGCAGAGACAGTGGTACGTGGAGCGTCATCGCTCTGGCGCATCATCGCGCGTTCCTACACCATCCGCATCTCCCTCTCTTTCGGAGCATTCGGCGCGCTCCGAAGCTTCGGCGTCGACGAGACGAGCGTCACACTCTTCTAGACACCGGCGCTCTAGTGGTGGCGGTGGCGGTTGTTGTGGGGATTCCGCCACCGATGCCTCCACACCGCCTCGTGTTCGACGAGGCTCTTTACCCTCCCCTTCTTTGCCCGCCCCCACACCAGCCACAGCATCGCCGTCTACGCCAGGTTTTGCACGGCTGACTGTTCCTAGAAGCTACACACCTCTACCTACTCCGCCAGGAGCCACCCCACTCGACACTCCTCGCTTCGGGGCCCAGACGCCGGTGGAGACACCTGACGTCCGTACCCCCATCGACACGCCGCTAGAGACCCCTGCCGGGACACCCAGGTTCACGCGTCACCGGCCAGAGGGCTTGCCTTACTCCGTCGACATCAGCGGCGGCATCATCATGGATGATGACGGCAAGAAGGTGATCTCGCGCATGCGTGGTCTTTGCTCTCAGATGTTTAGACACTATATACTAAACAAATGGAGTGAAGTACCAAGTGATTTAAAAAACAGAGTCATCAGCATACTTCATGATGAGTTTCCCGTTCCAACACGGGATCAGCGCTTCAATGAAGACCTGATGAAGATTCGAATGCGCGAATACTGCAAACACAAGCGTTCCGAAGTGCAAAAAGCAATCAAGAATGGGTGGAATAGGCCAGATTGGCTGGCCAAAGAAGATTGGAAGAATGCGAAGAAAGCAGCGCGCGAGAATCCCGACAAGTGGAAGCAACAAAAAGATGCAGCCAGAGCGCGAGTAGAGGCAGGGAGCTCGCACCACTTGGGGAGCGGTGGATGGGCATCATTTGAGGCCGATTTTGTAAGTCTTTTCACATTGCTCTTTATGCATGTTCGATAGTTTAGGGTTTATGAGTTTTTTAGTTCTAACATAATGAAATCTTTGTATGTTTTGACAGTGGTCGATGACAGGACGTGATCCCACACCGTACGAGCGCGAGTACGCAGGCAGGAAGGGCTTAAACGCCCTGATGGACATTCTCAGTTCTCGCAGCGGCATGGTTAGTATTACGGTTTACTCTTTTTTATTTTTTGTATTGTTTTATAAATGTCGTTATATGTTTATACTTACTGAAAACTGTCTTATTGTCTTTTTTTGCAGAATCCGACAGATACGCCGCTTGGACGCGATGAGACGTCTGATTAGACGACGTCAGTTTAGCCGTAGCTAGATAGCATTAGTTTAGGGTTTCTCATAGCTTATGTATCATGAGACGGATTTTATACGTCTTTTTGAACCATGTATATTATTACATTTGTCACCGCAATTCCTTTTGCCAATCAATTCTTTATGCCTATGATGTTGTACAATTGTCATTATTACATTTGCCAATCAATTCAGTTTGTCTATGATGTGTACAATTGTCAATTTTGCAAACAATGCGTCTTGTGGGTGACTATTTTGGGTCTATTATTTACCTTTGCACTTTTTTTAAAAAGTGAATCAAGTACAATATGGTTGATGGGTGGCAGGCATTCAATGCCCTGCCACCAAAAAAATATTCTCTCAGGCGTCGCTATATGCGTCGCTATTTATGGCTCTGTAGCGTCGCTATATGCGTCGCTATACTCTTCTGTGAGAGCGTCGCTATAGGCGTCGCTATAGACGTCGCTATATAGCGACGCCTATAGCGACGCCTATAGCGACGCATATAGCGACGCTCTCGTAGCGACGCTTTTAGCGACGCTTATAGCGACGCCGGGGGTTATAAAAACCCAGTGTATTTCCGTCGCTAAGAGCGTCACAAGAGCACATAACCTCTTGTAGTGTATTCTAGCTGAGGAACTAAAGCAAACTAAAGATAGATTAGAAAAACTTGAGAGTCAAAACGGGAAACGAGAGATGAGCCCAGAAAGAACGAAACAAAAGAGTATCAAAGAGACAACGAGCTTAAGCTCACGGGGATCAGTGCTAGTCGACAAAGTACACGAACCATTGGACCCACTGATGAGAGCTTACGAAGCTAGGTTAAAGAACAACCAAACACAAGAACAAAGGTGGATGACATACCCAAACGCGGAATTGGAAAAGCAGAGACTTGAAATGTGCCAGAGAATGATCGAGACTGCACAAGCCTTATTAGAACCACTAAGAAAAATATTGAATTGTGGAACGGAAAACCCAATTCAGCAAGAGACTATCATTTCACGGGTAGCTGAAAAGACTCCCAGTGCACAAAAGTCTGAAGATACACACAAGGATGACCGCATAGTATTGAACACAACCGATCAGGAGATAGAGAGTTTTCATCCAGTCATACAGAGGTCTTACGGAAGAGATGAGGATTACAATGAATTTTGGAAACAAGTGAGAGAGGCAAACTTTGCAAACGAGCTAAGTTGCCAAGCTAATCAGAAAAATTGGAAAAAAGGACATCAGGAATCCTCCCATAGTGGAATTTGAGGCAGGATCTCAAGTGGACTTGGATCTGCAATCTTACTGGGGAGATGGGGGCTCTGTTAGAACAATGGAGAGCAAACCTCATTCACTGAATACCTTACCTTCATACTTAGGAGAGTATGAAGCAAAATCCGAGATTAGAGCACTTCCCTCATGAAGAATCTCATCAGAAAAAGTCATGGACTCGCAAGGATTGATAAAGATCTTGTCAACACCAGTGACATGCACTATCACTCTAGCTGAGCTTTTGAGGCTAAGACCACATATGTGGACCACTGTAGGAAAATGCTTGGAGAAATTTGGGACAAAAGACCCAGCATCGAGACTGCAAGAGGGTATACAAGAGCTCAGCAAACCACAAAAGAATGCTAAGCCTGTACCCTTAAACAAGGTCGGAGAATATTGCGAAGGTGAAGAGGGGAATACAACCTTACCAGTTGAATTCCAAGGCGTGAACACGATGGCAATACTAGACAGCGGAGCTGGGGTAGCCATTGATACAAAAGAAATCTGGAAAAAATGGGGGAAACCAGCAATAAGGAAGACTAGGTTGAAACTCCAATTAGCAGATGGACACATGGAGAAACCTATGGGGTTATTAGAGAAAGTCGTAGTGACTTCTTGCGGCATTGAATACGAACATAATTTTGCTATTGTCGATTTTGGCAAGGAGAATAACTATGATATCATACTGGGAAGACCATTCATGAGATAGTTGAAAATGGTCAAGGATTGGGGCTACGATCACATATACCTGAGAAATATGGAAACCACTACACTTGTGAACCTAAAGGACCATAGCTACAAAGATGTGAATCGAACACCGATAGAGGAGTTTGATTCAGCTACTTTGACGGCATCCGAATTTCCAGCTTGGTTAGGTAAGCCCAGGGAGTTATGGATGTGTGGAGCCTCGAAATGTGGAAGTCTGAGGCGAGAAGAATATGTTTTAGAAAGGGCTTTTGAAGAAGAAGCTTATATAGGAGAACCCTTTCCAGAGGACACGCTTGAACCATTAGAATGGACACACATTCTAGCAACCCTAGATGTTTGTGCAATTCCGGATGGTCCCACAACAAAATTTTGCGACAAGGACGGGTACGACGTGGTCTTGTACTTCATGTTGAGAACTGTACTCGAAAAAGAAACTGAAAAGAACGATACATTGGAAAAGGAAGATGAAGAAGAGGTGTTTCACAACATTCCCGATCATCGAGAGTGGGGAAATGAAGCAGACAACGAGTCAACGGACAATTCAAGCGGAAACGAAGATAGTATAACGGATGTCAGATTTTATGATTTTCCGAACCAAACTAAACAACGCCAGAAACGCTATAGAGCAAAGAGAAAAACAAAGGGGATTAGAACCAATCCGATGCCTAGAATAAGAGGAAAAAATCAATTCCTAATGCTAGTAAAGGCAGAAGATTGTGTTAAGGACAAGATTTCTGGAAGAATGAGAGGCAATGATCTAAAGAGCTTACGAAAAGACAAAAGAAGCTCAAGAAATCAAGTTCAAAGAAATGAAACGAAAACTGAAACAGAAAAACCAGAAAAGAACAAGCGTAATAGAGAACACACGGAGTCCAAGTTAGAACGTAGAAACAAGTACAGAGAGCTCAAGAAAACTCTGAAAGAAGTTTGGACGACAGAAATTGAGAGTGGAGAGGATGAAAACGCCAAAATCAAGGAAAACATGGATGTTCCCTCTCACTACAGGAAATTCACAATTGAGGATAGGAAGGTGGTATTAACCCAACCTATTCGAGAGAGAAGGGAGAACGAATCTTATGACAGACCGGAGGATGCAAAAAAAGTGGATTTAGCAGCTCCAGGTGAGACACCTAGACCGGTGTACATAGCCACAGATTTGTCTCCAGGCGAGGAAGAGGGACTTTTGAGTCTTCTCAGAGAGTACAAAGATGTGTTTGCATGGTCTTATAAGGACTTAAAGGGAGTTGACCCATCGATATGCCAACACACAATCCCACTAAAACAAGATGCAAAGCCTAGCAGACAGAGACCATACACATATAATGATATGTTTGCTAAGCGAATCAAAGAAGAGATAGATAAGCTAATGGAAGTTGAATTCATATACGAGATTGAACACACCAACTGGGTATCTCCGATTGTGGTGGTACCCAAGAAGAACGGAAAACTCCGAGTGTGTGTCAACTTAAAGAAAGTGAATGCTGCAAAAATTAGGGACAATTATCCCCTTCCGATAACTAATCATGTTTTAGAGCGTGTATCAGGGAAAACAACATACTCCTTTCTTGATGGTTTTTCAGGATATAACCAGCTAGCCATAGCACCGACAGATCAACATAAAACAGCTTTTGCAATGGAGTGGGGAATTTATGCTTATCGGGTTATGCCTTTTGGTCTAACCAATGCTCCCGCAACCTTCTAGAGGCTGATGACGCATGCTTTCAAAGAATACTTAAGGTTGTTTCTAGAAATATACATGGATGACTTATGTGTACATTCTCTTCTGAGAGATGAGCATCTAGAACACCTAAGAAAAGTATTTGAGAAATGTAGGACATATCGCATTTGTCTCAATCCTGAGAAATGTGTGTTTATGGTCCAACAGGGAAGAATTCTGGGACATATTGTCTCACAAAACGGAATATCCACGGATTTAGAGAAGATAAAAGTTATAGTGGATATGCCTAGACCAACCAATGCAAAACAAGTAAAGAGCTTTATGGGACATTGTGGATATTATAGAAGATTCATTTACATGTATGCTATAATAGGCCAACCACTTTACAGGCTAATAGTGAACTTTGAATGGACAGAGGAGTGTGAGGAGTCATTCAAGAAATTGAAAGAGGCACTCATTACTGCTCCAGTCTTGAAATCACCAGATTGGGAGAAGATATTCCATGTGCATATAGATGCTTCGGCATATGCAATAGGATGCATTTTGGCTCAGCCAGAAGAAGGAAACATGGATTTTCCTATCTGTTACGCCAGTCGATAGCTCAACAATGCAGAGAAGAATTACACCACAATAGAGCGAGAAGGATTAGGAATGATATATGCTGTGAAGAAATTTCAGCATTATCTTCTAGCCAACAAGTTTGTGTTTTTTACGGATCACCAAGCCTTGCTCTACCTAGTGAATAAACCATGCAATACCGGGAGAATAGTGAGATGGTTCATTATCTTACATGAATTCGACTTCACGGTAGTAGTAAAGAAAGGAAAAACACATCTTAGAGCTGATCATCTTTCGCGATTGACGAATGGGGAAGACCCTAAAGGAGTAGATGACGACATGCCAGACGCGTACTTGTTCAACATAGAAATGATACTGAAGTGGTCTCAAAATGTCGTTAGCTTATTAACCTATGGAGGAGAGTTTGATAGAAGAGAATACAACCAGAAACATATTGCTATTCAGCAATCCAAAAATCTTCAATTGGTTGAAGGAAGGTTGTATCAATAGGGAAATGATCATGTTTTAAAACTATGCATCAATCCTGAGGAATATAATATATATCTGCGCGAAGCACATGTTCAGAAATGTGCATTTCATTGTTCAAGAAGGAACACATATAGGAATTTGTTACAATTGGGAGTCTATTGGCCAGGAATGAAAGAAAGCGTACATGAATATGTCACTATATGTATTGTATGTTCATCAAAACCGCCAGCAGAGTATTCGACATTATATCAGATAATGATAGCTCCGGAATGGAGTCAGTATATTGTTGAATATCTCACAAATAGAACTTTCCCAGAAGGAACGTCAAAAGCTCGTCAAAAATCTGTAGAGACAGAATCTATAGATTACGCTTTAATAGGAGATCAACTCTATAAGAGAGGTAAAGACAACCAGCTTAGGATTTGCGCATCAGAGTCTGAGTATGTGATAATCCTAGAGCAAGCTCATGGAGGAGTAGGTGGAGGCCATTTCTCAGGTGATAAGACAGCAAAACTTGTCTTAGCCACAAGAATATGGTGGCCAACATTACATATGGACGCTGAGGAATACGTTAAACGGTGTGATGACTGTCAGCGGACCAAAGTACCACTTAAAAGAGATGATATGCCACTTAGACCAATGATGGGGGCAAGAGCTTTTGCAAAATGGGGGATTGATTATGTCGGACCCATTTCGCCTCCTGCATATAAGACTCATGCACAATACATCGTTGTGGCTACAGACTATCTAACAAAGTGGGTCGAAGCAAAGGCAACTCAAAAAGCAGATGCCAGGACCACGGCACAATTTCTATATGAATACGTCTTTGTACGATATGGATTGCCAATAGAAATTGTGAGTGATCGAGGCAAACATTTTATAAATGAAGTGATAGAGATCCTTCTAAATGAATTCATGGTAATCCATAGGAAATCAGCCCCGTATCATCCACAAGCAAACGGACAAGCTGAAGCAACAAACAAAACCATATGCACGGTCCTTACGAAGATTGTATCTGAGTCGAGAACTGACTGGGACCAGAAGTTGCATTCAACATTATGGGCATATAGGGTAGCATATAAAACATCAATAGGAACGACCCCATATAACATGGTTTTTGGGCTAAATGCTATCTTACCAATAGAATTCTTGATTTCAACCTTAAGGGTGGCTAAGGATCTAGAGTGGACAGGGCACGAGCTTTCTGATAGAATAGATGACCTGGAAAAGCTAGACGAGCTTCACCTAAAAGCAGTAGCTTCTATCTACGCTCAAAAAAGGCGACAAAAGGAATTTTTTGATAAGCATGTGTGGACTAAAGAGTTTAAGGTTGGGGACTATGTCCTAGTTTACACTCTGAAACAGCGTGCTAAGAAGCTTAAAAAGCGAGGGATGGGACCTCTGGTGATTAAAGATCTATCACCAAGTGGAGCCGTCAAGCTTGCTACATTAGACGGAGAAGAAATGCCCAATTGGATTAGTGGATGCAGAGTGAAAAAGTATCTTTTGCCGCTAACCCAAGACATGCTTCTCAAAATACATCAAGAAAAGCTGCGTGTCCAGAAAAAGAAAAAGGTTGTGGAGGAAGCGCAAGCCGAGGTGAAGGAAAGAATGGAGAAAAGAAGACTACTACGTCAGAAACAGCGCAATGAAGGAGCAATACGAATAAACGCAGTCAGTATAACAGAAATGGATAATGACAAAGAAGAACCCATCATTGAATGCAAAGTAGGAACCAACCAAATCAAAGCCAGAGCACTATTGGATTCAGGAGCTCAAACAAACCTACTTTCACTCAGTTTGTACAGACAATTGACAAATGACACTAAATTACAAACTGCCAAGCAAGAGTTAAAGAGTTACTCTGAGAATTCAATCAAAATTGTCGGATGCACAGTTTTACATATACAGATTAACCAGTATGTGTATCCTCATATGTTTTACGTGGTTGAAGACCAAGATACACAACATCCATTATTGATAGGAAAACCATGGCAAAAGCAATACAATGCAATGATTGACTGGAGTTCTAAATCAGTGCTTATCAAATACGAAGGTGAAAGTCAATTAGTTAAGTTCACCAAAGGATCAGAGACAGCTCCTAAGGAAGAATCCAAGAACAAAGGTAAACAACAACCAGAGAAAAAGAAGAAGCAATGGCAACCAAAAGTTTCTATACAACTGGATTTCTCTTTGACGAGGAACTCTCAACATTGGATAAGGAAGACAAGCAATAATATAACAGCTCAACCTTGGGAAAAAATGGAGTCAAAGTTGGTATGGAGACCAAAAAAGGTTGTGCCAGAGAACACAAAGGTGGAAAATAGAGTCTTCAATACCAGACAACAGAGTGATTCCAGACAATCAAGGAAAGTGAAACAGATCTGGATTCCAAAGAAGTTCATGACGGCACAAAGCTATAGCAAGCAAATTTGGATCCCAAGGATTTGTAAACAGGAACTCCCTTCAGTACAATCCACGGAAACTCCTAGGTATTTCAAGGCTAGGAAATCAACACAAAGAACAACGCAGGTTTGGGTCGCAAAGAGTTTGTGGCAAGCACAAGCGAAGCGGAAGCAGATTTGGATTGTGAAAAACAACAACAAGGTAAAGAAGAATCCATCTACTGATTCTACTACCGAAGTGCCAAAACCAACCCAAAACCAGACCACCAACCCTTCAATCAAACAAAGAGCAGCCTTATTGGAAAGACTGTTGTATCATCGCTCTACAATTGCATTGAGAACTTATGACCAAAACAACTACAATGCTTCGCCCACAGACACTGTATAGTTGTCCAGGAGGACTCAGACTAGGAGGGGGGGGAGGTATACAGGTATACGGGAGCTACAAAGCAGCTACAAGCAACAAAAACAAAGAAAAACAAAAATTATATTACAAGGGCAGTGTCTTACATGATTTTGCAATTTTTATGTTTGATTGCGGATATTGATAATATTTATGCCCTTATATACCTTTTTTTGCAACAAGAAGAGATCAAATGATGAATTTGGGTCTCTAGACGTGTAAATATCACTAAATAAGAGTGTTTTTGGAGCTAAAAAGTGGAAAAAGATGGTAATCCAAGTCCAAAAATCACAAATAAGTGTATATTCATATACATAGGGTTACCAGCTATTTATTGTGTATGTTTGAAATTTTTTGGCTTCAATTTGCTATTTTCCTTTATTTTTTATGATTTTCTTGATAAAAGTAAAAGAAAAATAAAAAAGCACGTGAAACAAGATCAGAAAAAATAAAAGAATAGATGGTGATGATCCTAATGACAAGAGCAACCCATGGTAAAAATTGAGTACAATTCGGGAAAAGTTGCGGAAAGCCCGAAATGACAGAATTTTGGCAAAGTGGACAGATTTCTCAGAAACAGGTCAAACGGAGTCCAAATTGAGAAATTTCAAATCCTAAAGTGCATGTCACGACAAGATAGGAGCACATGTCAAATTTGGTAACAAGTGATCCGGGAAGTCCGAAGTTAAGTATTTTTCACATCACTTTCAAGCTCATTTCCACTATTACCTTCTTGGAGAGAGCAAAGAGCACACAGGAGCATCCAACCTTCTACAGCCTTCTACGACTGCTACGAGAGCTCAGAGGACACCAGACATGAGAGGTAGACTCGTTTCCATAAGCTCTTGATGCTTATCATTAACTTTTGTCGCGAAAACTGACCAAAACCAAGAAACAAGAGCAGACGGGGAATGCGGTAGAATGCTAGGTAGTGGCACAACCGCCTAACCAAACCTTGCAAGAACTTTTAGGTGGGTTACCCTAGTATAGAAGATGGGTTTCTAACACTCAAAGCTCGAGAAAGAACGACTGGAAAAACCCTAGGTCAACAGAGCCTGCAAGAGGCAAACAGGAAAAAGTTGTCGAAACGACACAAAACTTCTCAGGAAGCTTAACAACATCGAGGGCAATGCAACCATGGAGTATCTCCAGGTTTGGACCACCAAAAGTAGGTCGGAACAACCGATTCGGCTGCGGACACACAAAGCGTCATTTTGGCATAACGGCTAAAATTGACGACCGAATGAAATGAAACTTCACAAGCAGCTTCAAATATACATGGATGACTTATGTTTGCAAGCAAAACCCAAAAGAAAGCTGATTCACTTACCGATGGTGAAAAAGACTCTTTCGGGCAACCAAAAGGAGAAAGATGGAGAACGGGGAGCCAAAGTCAAGTTCAACCAAATAGATGGCTTCACAACATATCCAATGAGCTGGAAATGCAACTCTCGAGAAGAAAAGTTGAAGAAATTCAACTCCAAGGCAAAAAGACGACTTCAGAGATTGAAATGCCTATAAGGGGGCTTTTTAGCTAAACTGATTACTTTTTAAGTTGAAAACTAGTTAGCAGGGCTTAGGACACTAGCACAAAGCATTCTTTGCACAAAAAGACCAACATTTCAAGAAAAGACATCATACGCGTATGATGTCTCACAGCAGGGAATTTCACATCCATTTCAACATTTGAGTGCATAACCTCATTCCACATGTTAATCATATCCTATGACCCAAGTATCATGAGAATTGGAGTTAGAAAACCCAAGGAAAACCAAAAAGATGCAAAGTAGGCCATATAATTGATTTTTGGTCCTAATTTTGTCAAAATAACTCCAAACTCATTGAAACTTTGTAGGATTGTTGATTAACACATCTACAAGCTATCTGGAACCAAAAAGCACCACTTTGACACAAAAGACATCATACGCGTATGATGTCTATTTGCACTTACAGAGCCAAAACTGCTCATTTGTCATCATACATCCATTATATATATCTAATACATGCTACATATGAAATTTGGAACCATTTGGTCAAGAGGATCACCCCATTAGCCCAATTGAGGGAAAATCCTTCACCTAGAGCCTATTTTTGGCCCAAATCCAACATACTCAAGTCCAAACCAAGATTTGAGTAGGGACAGTCCTTCACTAGTACATGGGGAGTCCACAGACCCAATCCCATGCAAAATTGATGAAAAAGACATCATACGCGTATGATGTCTCCAGAGCCATTTTTAGCCCAAAATCTATCCAAACTTCATAAATCCACTGAATAAGCCTATCTAAAGCCAAATCCAAGCTTATAGAGAAATTTGATAAAAAAATACACTAAAAGACATCATACGCGTATAATGTCTCATTATGTGATTTTGGTACCTCAGGGCTTCAACCACCAAACAGAAGTGATCTACATGCTATTTGAAAGTGAACCACCAAGTTTTATCCAATTTGGATCATAAAATCCAAATCCCTTTCAAAATTTTGCCAAGAGCTGGAACTGGACTAAACTAGCCAAAACTTGACCAAATGGGATCCAAACTCAAATCCAAGCTATGATACTCATGTATACACTATCAGCTATAAGCACAACCAATATGAAGTCATTTTGACACAAAAGACATCATACGCGTATGATGTCTCCAGCATGATTTTGAGCCCATTTTGCATATTTTCTCACCTATCTTGCATCCTTAGGCCCTGAATAGCTCATGTTTCAATTTTCAAGTCATTTGAATAGTTAAAAGCTTCATTTCGGCTTTCAGTACTAAAAAGACGCTAACTTCTGAAATTGGAGTTACAGGATCCATGGATTCCGCAAAGTCATCGGCAACGAAGAGAAAAAGACCGACAATTAAAGATGCTCTTACAGAAGCGGAACCCTTTGACATTCCAGCAGAAACCCTCAAGCCAACCAAAACTTGGGTGGAGGAAGCAGTATTGGAGAAAGAGGGAATAAAGATCTACCAGGGGACTTTCAGAGATCCTCAAGGGCAAGCGGTGGATGTACTAATGATCCCACAAGAATTGGTAGATTATAGCAGGTCAGAAGACATCAGCAGGTACCTGGAAAGGGCAAACTTGCACAGTTTCTTCACCTCGAGACCATCATGTGTGGATACAAGAAGAGTGTACGAGTTGGCAACATCCATTCAGAAGGATGGAAAAGCCATATTGACAGCCATGGATGGAGAGAAAGTAGAATTACAGATCACTCCATAGCTCATTGCAGACGCATTGAAGCTGCACAACAAAGGGAGCTCGGTCAGGGAAAGAAGGGAGGCCATAGAGGTCTATGGGCCCAAGAAGCAAAATGCAACCTATGGAGATATGGCGGACCCAAGAGCGGAAACCCTTTGCCGACTGTATAACCAATTTCTTCATGTTTGCAGTAAAAGACCGCAAAAGTATACGACACCACCCCATGCCATTGCGACCACCATCACATGGGCATTAAAGTGCAATATGCCAAAAGAGGTGAATTACGCTCAACACATCTACGAGCAAGTAATTGCCATGCACAACGAGAAGCCAAAGTACATAGGAGGAGCGGAAATTCTGACAAGAATAGCTTATGAAGCTATTGGAGCCAGAGATCAGTGGCCAAAGGTTCCCTCCCAGAATGAGTGGCTTAGAGAAGCCAACGAGGAGGAAGAACATCCCGAAGTATCCAAGAGGGCATCCACAAGAGCACGCCGGAAACTAGAAGTAGTTTCAGAACCTACAGAGGATGTGGACAAGCCGCTTAAGAAGAAAGTAAAGAAGAAGGTTGCTCCCAAGCAAACCAAAAGTCAGAAATCGGCAAGAATGGAAAGACTAGTGGAGCAGTTTAGAGCGGAAAGAGCTCTAAAGGGTGACTTTGAAGAAAAGTGGGTGCCAGACCCCACTAAAGTCGGAACTAGCTCAGCCAGGCCACATATTGATCAATACGACCAATATATTAAAGCTTATGAGGAGTCGGAGGCTATTCTGGAGCAGCAACCTGTTGAGCCATACACTAAAGAGGAGGTACATCAATTAAAAGCTGAGCTGAAAAAAGATGACAGTGGGAAAAGGAAAGTAGAGGAGTCTACTAAGCCTCAAGAGAAAGATGGGCAAGCCGACAAAGGGAAAGCCAAGGAAGCTGAGGACAGATATCCCTCTATGACTGATGTACCAAGCCCTAAGAAGACGGGAAAAATTGTGGAGGAGACCACAGTAGAGGTGGAAACACATGATTTGGAAAAGCTAGAGGTCGAGACCAAAGAAAAGAAGATAGATCCAGTTCAGCAAAAGAGAAATGATTATGAGGATCTGGTAGAGATAGGATACACCGAAGAAGAGGCCCTTGAGGTAGTTTATGGGATCACCCTACAAAAACAAGATGAAAGGAGAGGAACGAAGGAAAAAACAAAGAGTAAAAAATAAAGTGAAGAGAAACTGGACGAACCGAAAGTACTAGAAGAGCCAAAGCCAGTGGAGGTGGTGGTAGAAAGATCTTTAGAGTTGACAGATGATGATGGAAAAGACATGCACATGGTGCATGAACTGCTCAGCAAGATAAAAGAAAGGTCCAAGGCAAAGGAAGTAGAGATTGAGACAGCCAAACAAAGGGAAGCGGAGTTGCAGAGAAAATTAGAGAATGCTATGACTGAATCTGAAAGTCATAAAGCATCACTCTATGACGCGGAAAACGAGAGAGATGGCTTGATACTCCAGCTAGCCGAGGCTTCAAGAGAAGTGACAAGTGCACAGGAAGCAAGGGAGCGGCTAGAGGATGAGTTGGAGGCGGCCAAGGATAAGCTCATTGAGCTAAGGGAGAGAGTCGAGCTCCAAGAAAGAACAATCACTAGACTCAGGACTATCCCTAGAGCTAGCAGAGCAGGAACCGAACAAGAGGGAGCTATCATACCAGCTTTGGAAGACCAGGTCCGAAGCTTACAAAGAGAGCTGAGATTAGAGCAAGTGCAAAGGTTGCACATTGCGGAGGGATCATTGGCCGCAGAGGAGAGGCTCACATTAGAAAATCAAACACTACGGACAGAGAATGAGGCCATCCGCAAACAGCTCCAAGATCTACAAGAGCAACAAAGAAGAGAGACAGAGACACCACAAGAAGAATCAGGTGGAGCAGCCATAGAGCTACCAGAAACTGGAGAGGCAACCACAATTGAAGATCCAGCCCCATCTCAAGAGGTGGCCTCGACTTCAAGAATCTCTGACGAAGAAGAACAAAGGCTCCATTACCAAATATAAAAGTCAGCAGAGGAGAGTGCCAAGGCAGAAATGGAATGGGAGAGGAGACTCCTAATCTCCATTAGACTTCAGGGGCTAGACACAAAAGTGCTCCATATATAGTGGATGCAACCCAGCCTGCCTTTCCCTTTGATGAAATTTGAAGTGCTAAAGATGAAAAAGAGAATAGAGGAGGAACAGTATGTCGCTCTTTACGAAGGCGACATCACAAAGGAGGAACAATCAAAGAAGATAGTAGATTCACAACCTAGATGGAGGAAAGGTTGGCTGAACAAATACCCAGCCTACCTCATCTACTTGGTGGAGGCACCAAAGGAGATTTGGAGGATGCAACCTTCTGCCCGGTGCCAAGAGTCAGAAACTAGAAAGAGCATGGCAGGATTGCAGAAAAGAAGCCAAATTGTCTTAATTATCCCAGGATTGTAGGACCAAAGGCAGGAGAGAGAATAGGTAAAGCCTACATGGTGAAAACCCTAACGGGCACCATCAAGCTCTTTACTGGCTCTCCTGACCTTTTGTGTCAGATGCTCAAGAAAATCTGCAAGACTCTCTTAGCTTGCATTGAAGTGTTCGCGCCAGATAAAGCCACGACCTCGAGTCTACTATCGATGGCCGACACAGTGACTGATATGATGTACGATCTTTCATTGCAGCCTTCTCCAAAAGTGTTACACCTCCTATACCAAAGGATTATGTTTTTGCCTAGCTTCCACATGCAAACATTCGAAGAAGCTTTCTACACCGGCTTTTTCTCCCACGAAAGCAAAATATTCGGCCGAACCTTGACCATCGGCAACCTACGATACAAATCACATTTGAAGATGCTCAAGACGATAGGACTTTATTGACCAAGCATAAAAGTCATGTCAGGGACGACATGAACGCGGAGGGGGGGAGTGTTGAGCCAACAGAGGATCACACCCACATTTTTGCTCACACTCATCATTTTGTAACCATTGATTGTAATAAATGTCTTTCCGACATTAATTTTGATTTGAGCCATTCATTAAGTAACGGGACTCAATTGAGTTTCCAGCTTGTAATCCCGAAGTAATTTCACTTGCTGATGTAATTAGTTAGAGATGTTCTCACCTCCAAGGCTGAGGTATATAAGCCAAAGTTTTTGTAACCTAGGGGGGAGATTATTAATCAAAGTGGGTTTTTGAGCGCCATGACTGTGTCTGAGAGAGAGTGAGAGAGAGAGAGAGTCTTATCTACTTGCTACGCGAGCTACGAAGCCGCCATTGGAGAAGCGACACCACCATTGTGTTAGCAACGGCGAGAGCTACGCACAGATACCAAGAGTGCGCGCTATCGGCTTCTATGTGTGGTAAGTTCCTACGAGCTTCGGTGTGAGTTTTCTTCCAACTCGTGTGTCGGAATGGAGCGTGCAGCATATCTATAGAACCACAACGAGTACAACTACACATTAGTACCATCGGGGTCAAGTTTCGATCACCTGTATTTTTTGGCCTGTCTTCATACGCGTTTTCCGCACAGAGTGGCTATAGGTTGATTTTGCAGTTCAAGTCTTTAGGGTGTTGTTCTTACCTAGTGTATAGACTTCCCCTTCAGTTTGAGATCGATTCAATGATTCTAGATCTTGTTTCGTATAGCATTCGTTCGTAGTACGGATTTCAGTCACTTGCGTATTTTAGAACTTAGATTTGATTTCCTTAGTAGTGATTGTCATTAGAAGGTCGAGTAGGTGATTTGACACCCACCTAGTTGTTTCCATGCGCCTGCGGGTCAAGCTCCGTCCTCGTCTGACAAATTCTGTTGTTGGTTGAGTTCTCGCTATTTAGCTTCCGCTAGCGGCGTAACCGCCTTAACAATGCTCTACTTTTCTCATTCGCTCCTTCAAAGTATTCAAGTCCACAAGAGAGCGTTTACATTCCTTGATTTCCTCTTCAAGTTGCATCAAACGTGCTGTTTGCATCTCAACTGTCCTCTTGAGATTCTCATTCTCAACCACAAGTACCCTTAGTGTGCCATTCTCCATTGCAAGTGCTCGTAAGTCTTCGCCTTGTTTGTTTACAGTCTCTTGCCATGATCATGGTTTCCGTCCCGGGGGGTTCACTATATTTAAGACCACTATATCACATGCGTTCAGGATCTTTTTCTAAAATCCCTATTCTGTGAGTTTTCTAGGAAACATAATGAACCCTTTTCTTTTAAATTTTGTAAATTTTTTTGAGATTTGTAAAAAAGATATCCTTATGTAAATTTATTTTTGTAATTTTTAAGGGATTTAAATATCAAACTCACGTGATAGGTTACATACTATGTAAGGTGAACCCCCCGGGGTTTCTGATGTCATTGGTTGCGTGATTATGTTTCTATTTCCACACTTAGGAAATTTTGGATCATTTTTCACAATGGTTGTGGACCTTGTTGAAGAAGAAGAACCCTTGCGAGTGCCGGAAGACATTGTATATAAAATAAGAGATGAGAGTCAATTTTCTTGAACCTATTCACTTTGAAAATGCTGTTACAAAAATGCCTTCCATAACTTTGAAAACTTCTATCTTTACATAAATACGTAGAGGGATTTTTGCTCTTTGATTGAGGCTATAGATCACCCAAATCAGAGTTTGGATGAAGAAGTTATGATCAAAAGAGTGAACTACTGTCTACTAGGTCAAAAAACGGTTGCGTTTTTTGTTGGGGGGGGGGGGAGAGAGAGAGAGAGAGAGAGAGAGAGAGAGAGAGAGAGAGAGAGAGAGAGATAATGTTTTAGGGGAAGAATCACCCTTTCCTTTGTTAGAGAGAGAGAGAGAGAGAGAGAGAGAGAGAGAGAGAGAGAGAGAGAGAGAGAGAGAGAGAGAGAGAGATAATGTGTTAGGGGAAGAATCACCCTTTCTTTGAGAGACAGAGAGAGAGAGAGAGAGAGAGAGAGAGAGAGAGAGAGAGAGAGAGAGAGAGAGAATGTGTTAGGGGAAAAATGAGGAAGCCAATGACAAGGAGGGGAGGGGAGGGGAGAGAGAGAGAGAGAGGGGAGGGAGAGGAGCACAAAATCACTCACTTAGGTTTTGACCAAGTGGAAAAGGATCACTCACATAGGAAGAGTGCAGAAACATCTTTCCAAAAGTTTTGACCATGTGGACAAAAGTGCGGGATAAAGGCAAAGAGAGTGAGGGATGAGAAATTCATGTACAAATCTAAGAGAGTCAAAGAGAAAGTACAATACTTAGAGAGAGAGAGAGAGAGAGAGAGAGAGAGAGAGAGAGAGAGAGAGAGAGATAGATAGTTCTATTATTATCCTAAGAGGTTAAATATGATCTATGGGACCAAATGAACATGTCACGTGGGGTGAGAGGAGGTCATAAGTGACTCTCGATGCTCAAAAATGGATGAAATGAGCATCGCAATAGAGAGTTCACATCATGGTTGGGAGAGGAAGGTATGTAGGGAGAGCTCATGGATGAATATATGGAGAAAAGAGGACCTAATGTGGTCAAAATATGAGCACTCAAGTAGTGTGTGGTACTCACTCTTGCACTTTACGAGGGCATAAGGTGCAAAGTCGATGAGACTCCTCGCTAGTGCCCCAACATCCTCTCTCACAGCGTAGAGAATGGGAGCCAAGGCGAATGGAGTCAATGGTGCGGATCACACTCAACGGGAATGGGCTCAAGGATGTAGGAATGGATTTGGTTAGCTTGTTTGGAGAAGAAGAGAGATTTGTAGTTTGTGGCAATGTGTGTGGTGTAATGGCTGAAGCGAGAACCTCTAGATTTCTCCCAAGTCGTGATACATTGGCATTGTAAGAAGGCTTCATTAACTTGGGAGTCGATCGATGCATCCTTGACCAAGCATCCCATCTTCCAAACCATTTCTTGATGTCAAGCATCCACCCCAAACTTAGTATTTTTCTCTTGAGAAGCGATCGGAACTCAAGAAGTAAGAGCATGTAGGGTGTTTGTGTCTTGACTTAGAGAAAGTTGGTGAGAAAACACTTTTGGACATTCTCAAACTCTTTCCAAGTAGACTTCCTGATGCTACCACCCCACACCTCCACTCCATAAATAAGCACCGGTGTCACCAATGTGTCAAAGGGGTACTTTTTGAGAGCCCAACACTTGATCCTCTAGCATTGCACATGTTCTCAAATGCATAATAAGCCCTCTTTTCTGCTTCTAAGTGACACATTGTGCAATCCTTCCATTTATGATTGGATGGAACCTCAACGCCAAGGTACTTGAATCTATCTACCACTTCAAGTTGCTCATTGTTGTATACAATGAATGATTTTGTCATTGAGGGTATTTACAAGCATAACCTTGGTTTTGGATCCATTGCCGATCAGCCCGCTATGTAGGCTAAAGTGTTTTAAGACACTCATAAGATTTTGTGCATCTTCTAAGGTATGTGCTAATAGCACTACATCATCGGCATAAAGCAAAAGCATGATCACCGCATTTCTGATCTTAATCTCTTTTATGCCTTCTTGTTGCATAAAATCAAGAACCATGCATTCCAATTCATCAATGAGTAGCCCAAAGAGGGTTGGGGAAAGTGGGTATCCTTGTTTGACACCAATGGTGTTTGCAAAAAATTCTGAAATTCCATCTCCTATACGTAGTCGACATATCACTTTTTTGTAGATTGCGAAAGACTGCATATATAAATTCTCTTGGCACTTGAAGGCTTTACATACGTCTCCAAAGATTTCCTTGCGGTACCATATCAAAAGATTTCTTGAAATCCACAAAGAAAAAATACAAATTTTCCTTTCAATTGAGACGCTTCCATAAGAACTCAAAGAGTGACAAGATGATCAATAGTGCTATAATGCTTTCAAAAACCTGCTTGGCCAAGCACACGTTTGCCTTTCTTTTTAGCCGATTCACTTATCTTTATCTCCATGATACATCCAAATAACTTTACCATCAAAGAACCAACCATTATAGTGTGATAGTTGTTCACATTGTTTACATCTCCTCCTTTGTGCAAGGTTTGATCCAATTTTCACTCCAATCATGAGGCATGCCATGCTGAAGTGCAAGGTTAAACATATTGAGTATCCAATATCGTGTTTTCTTGCTTTTACATTTAATCATTTTAGCCTTGACACCTTGAAGGTCCCTTGCCTTGCGAGTGGCAAGTTTCTCAAGCACGCGGCATACATCTTCAATGGTCAAGAAGGGAGGCATAAACGGAAGGGAGCAACAACACTCCATCTTGTCAACATTGGGTTTCCCCTAGAGGTTCTTGCAATGCGTATACATATCCTCAAGAGTCAAGTCACCAAAGCTCTCAACACGCTTGCCTTTTAGATTTTGTCAAAACTTGCCACATGCATGTGCTTTCTGTTGCGCTATAAGAAGTTGTTTTTTGACTTCCCACCTTCTCCTCTTTTTTTGAACAACTGCTTTTTATATGTGTGAATGTTCCAAGTAGACTTCCTTGTATTTGCTTGCATACAACTTTAGCAAGTGTTTTCGGCCTTGACTACATTCCATGTCAAACCATTTCTTCTTGGTGCTACCCTTCTTCTTAGACCTTTTGCAAGACTTGTGTTTCACCAAAAAACATTCCTTCGCACAAGAGAAAATTACTTCTTTGAAAACTTTTCACTTGAATTCTAATGTTGAGCTGTCTTGATGCTCTGTCATGCTTAACATTTGGTCCACCATATCATCATATATAAGTGCTCGTTTGAAGTCTAGACATAGGTACGAATGATTCACATCATGATTGGAGGCTACATGGCTCGGGTCTTTTACCACACTTGAGATCGGTACATAACATCCTATGGTCCGATTCTAGATTCCATTCACCAAGTGTAAATCTTTGTATGCATTCTAAAGTGGCTTCCAAAAACAATATATAGTCAATCATGCTATCACCATGGTGCCTTCTACATGTAAAGTCATTGGTTCCTTTCCATAAAGATACACCATTTTCAATGAGCATTCCGGTACTATTGCACATATGTAGAAGTTACTTTCCATAGTGATCCAGTTATTTTGTAGCATTAGAATTTTGATTATACATGTACGCGTCATTCTTCTTGAGACATGTGGCAGGTAGACTTGAAATAGAGGAGGGAGGAGGGAGAGGATAAAACTCACTCACTTAGGTTTTCACCAAGTGGAAAAATTTCACTCACATAGGGAGAGTACAAAAACATACTACAAAATATTTGACCATGTTGCCAAAAGTGAGAGATGAAGGCGGAGAGAGTGAGGGATGAGAAATTCATGGACATATCTAAGAGAGTCAGAGAGAAAGTAAAAAACTTAGAGAGAGAGAGAGAGAGAGAGAGAGAGAGAGAGAGAGAGAGAGAGAGAGAGATTGAATTATCATCCACGGAGGTCATATATGACCTGTAGGACCAGAAACAAAATAGTACAAAGGATTTTGGGTCTATTGGGTGGTGGAAAAAAGGTAAGGTGGAATGCACAGAAACCTAGGATGAGGTAGGTGAGGAGGGGACAGCCGGTTTGGGAGTTTGAAAATTTTGGATGATGGCTTTACCTCCTCGATCAACTGCCCATTTCCTTGCTATGCGCGATTCTCGCATCTTTTGGAGTTTGGCCTTCTTCTGTTTGAGTTGGGTGGGTGTGAGATCTTCAGCAAACCCAATTTTTTGTGTCCTTCAGAAGCTTCAATTGGTCAAGGAGCTTGACTCAATCCGCTTTGGTCTTGAAGGTAAGGATTGCATGGTTGGTGTGATGCTCATGAGTGAGAGTGGTGATTGTCGTTGGATCCCATTGTATCATGGGGGTTGTTGTTTGGATGCGAGCGAAAGACTCGTGGAACTCGGGGTCCTCCTTTCCTTGCCAATTTCTCTGGAGCCCGCCAATGCGAACATTAACACTAGTTTGGTACCAAAACAGGACACTTTAAGTTTCCTTTTTTAACAAATTTTAATTAAATTTTACTTGCATTAGAAGGTTTATTTAAGAAAACCCTCTTGATATGCTTAAATATGTTAGCTATAGGATCTTTTAAAAATATAACCTTGCATTTTACAATCTATCTTGATCAAGAACTATACTCGTCAAGTTGACCCTTGTAAGACTACGATTACGCTTTGAAGAAATCGCCTTTATAAGGTCAAGAAAAAATGAAACGACCTCGTAGAAAATTTTAGGTGACTCTTCCACAATTTTTCTATAGATAATTGAAAGTTGCATGTGCAAAAAAATTGACTTTGGAGTATATAAAATAATGGAAAGTTCCATGTGTTTGATATGGTCATTTCAAGCATATCGTTGTATACAAAGAAAAATATGTTTCTGATGTACTTGTGAGTTTTAGAAAGTGATACATTGATTTCCCTTTCCATTGAGCACTCAAGGTGGCACGTAGAAGGGCTCTGGTGTGCAACAAGTATTGGATCCTTTTAAATATTCAAAACTGCATAAGAGAAAACTTTCATATTTTCATTCTTGAGACATAAGCATTCAAAACCTCAAATAATAGCAAACTTTCCATGTAGATCAACTAAATGTATCAAAGTACATGGTACATACACAATTGGGGTGCATAAAACCTTGGTTTCAGTGTTATTATGGAGAACTCAAGATTTTAAAGAGTTTTTGCACGATAAAGAATTCAAGATAGAGTTCAAGCAACGAGATTAACTTAAATTAGGGAGCCCAAAAAATACGTAGTTTCTTGGTTTAAACATATAAAGTCATTTGTAGTTGTCAAATTGCACTAGAATAGTACCAATTTCATGAGGGGACCTTTAGAAGACCAAAATTATGCTCTTATTTAGCACGTGCTCAAGTATGAAATTATGTCTATAGCTTACATGTGACTTGAAAACTTATCTTTGAAGTACATTCCATTGTTTTGTAACACTAAATGCTAACACTTGGCTTTTATAAACATAAAAAAGGCCATCTCTACAAAAAGATATAATAATTTTATGATTTTTTTTGGCAAAATAGCTTGAAATTTTACTAAAATTGATGTCTTAGAACTTACGAGAATTCTCTCCATGCAGATTGTATTTTGATTGGGAGGAAAATCCAGTGTTTTCGTTCCCTTATAACCAATCTATGGTAGAAGCAAGTTGTAAAAAACTTCTTTCTAGCTTGACAAATAAATTTCCAAAACATGGTAGAAGAATAGGACACTTTAGTGTCTCAGGACAGTTAACTGTCCAATTATAAAACTAGTGTTAAGAGCAATAGCATCTTGTCGCTGTTGAGAGAGAGAGAGAGAGAGAGAGAGAGAGAGAGAGGATAGATAGGGGAGAGAGACAAAATCAGAGAGAGTTTTGACCATGTGGACAAAACTTAGGGACAAAGAGATAGATAGTTTTAACATTTGTACAAGATTTATCTCTAGAGAGCGAGATAGATAGATAGATAGAGAGAGAGAGAGAGAGAGAGAGAGAGAGAGAAGAAGAAGAAGAAGAATAACAAGAAGAGTGGGAGAGAAAACAAAAATTGACCATGTGGACAAAACTCAAGAAGGGAGGTAGAGGCGTAGAGACAAGACCGTAAATTTTTCCACATGGAAAAAACCTTGGACATTGACTATGTTCGGATATTATATTACTTTGGGGACATAAGAGAGAGAGAGAGAGAGAGAGAGAGAGAGAGAGGGGGGGGGGGGGGGGGGGGGGGAGAGAATGTTAAGGAAAAACAAGAATGCCATGGATAAAACTAAAGGATGGAATGAGAGGGGGACAAAGTGTGAGATTTGTTCACATGGACAAAATCTTCAACATTGAATTTGTTCTTCTATTTAACTACTTTGTGGTTTTGGACAAAGGTGAACCTAACTTACAATTGTAGACATCAACTTCTCACCCCCTTAGCTTAATTTGACCACATGTTTTGTTGTTTTGTCATAATGGCCAATTTGTCTTATAAATGCATGTCTTGCGGTCACAACCTTCAGTAGATTTGTCCATATGACTAAAACATTTTGCATGGTTTTGTCTTGAAATTGGAATGGTACCCTACTTTCTTTCACCAAAACACTTTGTTTTTTGGCCAAAAGTTTAAATAGATTTATTTTTCAAACACATCAGCAAACATTTTTGTATAGAATGTGTGGTGCTATTTAGAATCATGTATAGCTCAATAGGCCATAGCCTTCTATTCCCGTTGCTTCATTTTAGCACAATGCTTGATACTTTTGTCCACATAGCTAGACATTTACTAGTTATAGTGATTCTTTCTAGTAAGTGTCTATACAAGTGAAAAAAAAAAAAGAATGTCTAATGACACTTGGACCGAGCCTAATGTTTTTGTCACATGGTCAAATCTTGAGGCTACTTTGAAGGTAAGCCCCAAGTGATATAAGCCGAGTAAACATATGGTGTATACAACTGGAATCTGGTAGATTGAGTGAATAAAAACCTATACCCTTGATGTGGCCTTTAATGTGTCTAGTATGTCTTGGCATGGACCTCAGTTTTTTCCATCTGATCAAATATTGAGGCTACTCTAAATATAAGTGGGAGGTGAGTACATTCGATGATTGCAACCCATAGTATGAATATAAGTGGTACATCCCAATGTATATTAGCTGAGTAATAGAGTGTAATTTGAGCAAGAGCTGGTACATTCCATGATTGCAAGCCACAATATTGACATGGTCACTTAATATTTCTAATAATCCTCAACATAAGCTTGAAGTTTGTGCCACATGGTCAAATATTGAGTCTACTCTTGCACTTAATGTTTTTCTAGGTGTCTTCACAAAAGTCATTCAAAGTTGAGACCTTGTAGACCTCCTCATTGGAGACAAGGTGGCTGCAACAATTGAACCTAGTGTTTTATGCCATGGTGAACTACTTGGAGATGGGAGCTTGTCAGTGTTTATTGATAATTGTTGTGACTCTTTTTCTTCCTTGCCCTTCATGCATTGATGGTTGGTGACATGGTTGGTGGGTTTGCAAAGAAATAGGAGAGACAAAATTTCAAGCCTATTGGGGAATGTGGCATGGTTAGTATGCCTACTAATTGAGACAATGCAGCCAATAGAAGCCTCGAGTCTTACGGATGCACATCAAAGATCAATACAAAGAAGCAGTAAAGATTAGAGTTACACATTTTTTACAATTTTCCAAAATGGCCATGTATTGTAAATTCCCGATCCAATTCAAGCCATTGTAATATTTTTATTGTGTTAGAGACTCAATGGGAGTTCCAAGTTGTAAAGGATAGGTCAATTAGTGTGGCTAGGTAGCAAATTCAATAAGATGTGGAGCCCTAAAGGCCTTGGGCACCCTCACATTGCATATTTTTACCGTAGGTATATAAGACAGTGTGTAAAACAAATTAGGGTTCTCAGCCTCATTTGTTGAGACCACTTTTTGGTGAGATCTCATGAGGTGTGTGGTTATGGAGTCCTTGAACTTCTCCTTGCTCATGTGACTTGATTAACACTAATCAAAGCTCAATTATTTTTCACTATGCCTCTCTCATACTTCTTTTGGTTGTTAATGATGCTTTGATTAGCTAGATCATAACTAATTAGTGGTTAGTCCCTCTCTAATGTTGTGTGATTTCCCTTTAATCTTTATGTGTGCATGTAAATTTGATTGGAGTGTGGATGCTCAATAGATCTATGTGTGTGTGTTTGTGATTAGTGTGTTGCATGATATAATTAGTGATGTGTGAATCTTGCAATCATTAGTGTGTGTGATTGGGTTGATTTGAGGTGAAGAGAAGTGTATATGAAGATTGTCAATCTTTGTGGCTTAGCTCTTCCATAGGCCGAGAAGCCCACTTCATAGATTTTTCATTCATGTTGCCATGATTAGCTCATTAATAGGTGAGTATTTCCATGCCCTTGCTGGGTACTCAAGGAGGTCACCTAAGGAAAATGTAACCTATCACGTGAGTTCAATAGAAGGGTATTTAAAGTTCTTGAAACTTATAAAAATGTATATACAGAAGGATACTGCTTTTCTCAAATTTGAAAAAAACTAACAGATTTTAAAAGAAAACGGTACATTATATTGCTAAAATAACTCACAAATATGGGGTTTTATAAACATATCTTAAACACACGTGATATGGTAGTTTTACACATAGTAAACCCTGGAGTCTGGGTAGCTCATCCTTCTAGATTAAAAATTATTGTTGGTCATTGGAGCTATGCTACGATGGTACCCCCAACATTTGGCGCCATTGCCGGGGAGCAATGGCTTACGCTAGTGTAGTTTTGGCAGAATAAAATGGCTTTCTCACTAATTTCACTTGTGTATTTATGGTTTTGTGGATTTTGGATGTGTATGCATGAAGCAATGAGTTCAATGTCCCCTAATTTGTTACCATATCTTGATAATTGTGTGCCTACACACTCTAGTTTCACACTAACCCCTTGCTAATTTCACTGATTTTTGCTAACTTACACACTAATTTCCTACTAATTGGACTAACATTTTGTACTTATGCTTTTATATTTGCCTAATTAGAGGCTTGGATTGCATTCTAACATTCCCGGTTGCATATCGCTTATGATTTTTTTATTTTGGAATGCAAGTTTAGGGCTTTTGAGCATCGACAAAATTGGCCTACATGGTGTAATTGGCAATTGGATGATGCTATTGGCTTCAAGGATAGTATATATGCTTAGCCATTGTCAAATTGATGAATTGGAACTTTTGATTTTGCACGTTTGCATGCCGTCGTAATACCAAAATTTTCATAGAATTGAATGTGAAAATTGATGGTTTCATAAGCTAATGTGCATTGTTAATTTGCTTATTTGCATGTTTGAATGGTCAATTGCAAGTGTGTGCACTAAAATCAAGTGTGTGCGCATTCTAATTGAGTGTCTGTATGCTTAATTTTAGGTGTGTGTGCATTATTTTGCCCTTGTATGTGCACCTAAAAATCAATGTGTGCATAATGATTTTGTAAATTTGATAATTGATTTGTATTGTGGTCATGCCCAATTAGAGATTTGTGAATTCAAATTACAATTTTGATAGGTTTACCCCTTGTGTGTGCGCACATCAAAGTTGGTAAAAACTGTCACTTATGAGTGTGTGTGTGTGTGTGCGCGCGCGCCTAAAAAGTGCTTAATGGACATGATTAATTCAATTTTTGATTGCCTATTTGATGTGTGTAATGCTTAATTTCTGCCTTTTTTTTAGCTCAAAACAGGGTTTTACACACTATTTGTGTAAATTTTTGACCTAAAAATGTCAGTTTAATTGCTTAGTTTTGGATTTTATTAGTGGAATTATTAAATAATTGAATCGATGTGATTACTGTGATTTGATTTGGGTGAAATAATCCCCCAAGTGTGGAGAATGTTTTTTTTTAAAAAGGTAATTTTCTGGATAATTTTTGTAATTTTTTGCATTGGAAGCGGCGTTGATTGCGGGGCAGCGCGTGGAGGGTAGTGGAGGGACTTAGCATGCAGGTGGCAAACTAGAGGTAGGCGCCATCGCTACAGTCCAGACACACACAGAGAGAGAGAGAGAGAGAGAGAGAGAGAGAGAGAGAGAGAGAGAGAGAGAGAGAGAGAGAGAGAGAGAGAGAGAGAGAGAGAGAGAGAGAGAGAGAGAGAGAGAGAGAGGGTGTGTGGGCGGCAC
Source organism: Adiantum capillus-veneris (assembly GCF_014529385.1). Taxonomy (NCBI): domain Eukaryota; kingdom Viridiplantae; phylum Streptophyta; class Polypodiopsida; order Polypodiales; family Pteridaceae; genus Adiantum; species Adiantum capillus-veneris. The sequence continues at coordinate 118,226,933 of NC_140953.1, forward strand.
GCTGAGGAGAAGAAAGAGAAGAAAGAGGGAGTGTCCGCTCTTGTCGACACTCAGTCAGTAGAGAGACGAGAGAGATAATGACGTGCAAGAAATGGAGTTTGGATAGCGAGTGCACAAAAGAGGGATGCACTGTGGCGCGCATGCACAGAGAATAGAGAGACTCGAGAGAGTAAGGGCGCGCGCGTGCGTGTGCGTGTGCGTGTGTGTGTGTGTGTGTGTGTGTGTGTGTGTGAAGGTGTGGGATCACACAGTGATGATGTGGCGAAGTTGGGTGGGCAGCGCCATGAGACGAGGAGAGAGGGAGAGAAGTCAGGTGGTGACATGGTGGGGATTGATAGGATTGGCAACGTTATTTGCGGGGCTATCGAGCGGAGGGTACGCAGCTTGGAAGAGGCACTCATTGTTTGTCAGAGGGTGCCACTGAGAGAGAACGTGGGAGAGAGAGAGCGAGAGAGTTGATTCTTTACTATGCATCTAAAAGGTACAGAGAGAGAAAGAGAACCAGAGAGAGAGTATCTTCTGCGCTTAGGAGCACAAAGAGAGAGAGAAAAAGAGAGGTAGAGGGAGATTGTGAACTTTGACTATCTTATGCGGAGAGAGAAAATGGGAGTGAAGAGAGAGAGTGGGGTGGAGATGAGAGGGAATGTCCAAAGGAGGAGAGAGAGTATAATGAGCGCACCCAAGATGGGTTGGGAGGAGTTTTTAAAAAAAAAACCTTAAGTAATTTAAGAGTAGGTTCTCATCGCAAGTTATGTTCGCACTCGATTTTTGTTCGGAGCTCAAAATCTCACCGCCGCTGAGCCAGCAAGTGATCGTCGCAACTAGCTCAAGTGCTCGTCAACTCGTCAAACTTCCTTGTCGTACATCGGAACCAATTGTTTTCTAATTTTAATTTTTGAACTGTCCAAAAATGCTAAATTAGCACAGAATTAGCCAAAAACGTTAAAAATCAATTAAAAATCCAAAACATTATTAGAAAAATCCAAGAAAACACAAAAAACAATAAAAATGCCAAAAACCTCATAAAAATAAAAATAAAAAGATTCACAAAAAAATCAAAAACTTCATAATTTTTTATTTTATTTTTGTATTGATAGATTACTCAATTTGAAACTGAATTTCGAGTAGAATTTAGCCGTTAGGGCATTGTTCACGCATCAAAATTGCGACTCATGGCTAAAAATAGTAGATTTTGGTTGAAAATTAGCAAGTGCGAGTTCCAAAACTCATGAGGGTTTCAATTTTGGACCTGAAAAATAGGGGACTCATTAGCAAAAGTTGATAACCATTTCGACCAATAACATCATGGGTCAAGCCCGATTCTAGAAGGTGTTGCCACAATTCAGTTAAGAAGCTAGAAGTGATCGTGCATGCTAGGAATTGGCTAGTGCAAGTAATTGCACTGCAAATTGAGCTTCCAGTCGGACGAACATGGGCACAAATCACGGTGGATTGCAGACTAGGCTAACCAACACATAGATTTTCATTGTTTCAAAGATCGTAGCCAAGTCAAAAGCATTGGAACTAGAGTTAATGAACTCTTGTGAGTCTAAGAGGACACTCATCAAGCACCTCAGTCTCATCAAGCACGACAAGCACCTCAAGCTTGGACTGGGTTCCCACTTCAAGCACAACCCTAGCTTACCTAAGATCCAAGGCTTTTCACACTAACTATTGGAGGTCTTTAATGAAGCTAACCCTACGGTCTTTTAAGCTCCATTAGCTAGCCTTGCTCTTTGACATATCATCTCTCATTTGGACCCCTTTAGCATTGGCCCTATGTTGAGATAGACCCGTAAGCACATGTCTATATTCTAGCCCTTGTTCCCATCTATTCTCCCACATTAAATGATCAGTTTAATATGAGAAAATTATTTGGGTTGGCTAGATACTAGATTTTATGACAATTTCTCTTAGTTTGCGTCGCTTAAGCGATGACGAGTTAAATGGAATTGCTTAAGCGACACCAAGACGTTTTTTTTTGCCATAGCTATGGTTGGGCTCTTCAAGAGCCCGCTCGACCATTCCAAGCAAGGCTCTCTCTCTCTCTCTCTCTCTCTCTCACACACACACACACACACACACACACACACACAACACACACAACACACACACACACAACACACACACACGCACACACACACACAACACACACACACACACACTCACACACATACACACACAAGGATCTTTCTCTCTCTCTCTCTCTCTCTCTCTCTCTCTCTCTCTATATATATATATATATATATATATATATATATATCACACACGCACACACACTTACACAAGACTCTCTCTCTCTCTCTCTCTCTCTCACACACACACACACACACACACAAGACTCTCTCTCTCTCTCTCTCCCTCTCTCTCTCTCTCTCTCTCTCTCTCTCTCTCTCTCTCTCTCTCTCTCTCTCTCTCTCTCTCTCTCTCTCTCTCTCGCTTATGTATGCTAGAAAACAAGATTTCAAGGAGAAAGTGTATATTCGGAAGCGTTCTACATACACTACCATAAAAAGACAACCGGTGAATTTATGCGAACACAAAAATCAAAAGCATGAATGATCACGGGTTATTTTCTTGCTTGACACTTTGCAATTCAAACAAAAATGATTACAATAATTTGTATATGAACAAAAATACTTTATAGTATAAACATAAGTAATTGAAAAAAATTGAATATGAATGAAGAAAATTAACACTATTATACAAGGAGACTAGAATTGACTGAAGCAGAATGAATATATAAATCATCAATGTATGTATGTATACAATGTCAATACTCAAACATATTCATCTATCTTAATGCCACTACGGCTATGTATTTGACATATCAGACTTGTTCGCACAATCCTCCTGTCTCCCAGCATGTGAAGACGATGTAGCGTGTGCCCATTACTTGTCTTCCTCCTACCCTCCTTCTCCTCTTTTGCAACACGCTTGAGATCTCCCTCGCAGTCGTGAACCTCCTGCATTCATAAAAGTTAAATTAAATTACTTGAAAATTAAAAACTAATTTAAAAATCATTATAACATAAGAAGATAACTCAAAGTTACAAATATTACTCACAAAAAGGCATGTACGTGGAAGGATGCGTTGCAAGGCTCTATAACCCTAGTATGTTTCCATCTTGATCTCTGCTGGAGTCAGAGGTCGAGCATAATCTTTAATCTATACAAAATAGATCCAGAGTTTAGTAATATCATTCTAAAAACTATGGTATGAAAATCTATAAATATATACTTACGAAAGTGGCTATAAAACCGGTCTTGACCACGGAACCCAAGTGGGACGTGTGGCTGCTGGAAACTCTAGCATGTGTTGCCTCCTACATTACATTCATTGAAAATAAAATGATATTATAGCTACATTATCACTGAATACGTAAATAATTTAATAAAAAATAAAAATTGTAAATTGACGTACTTTTTACTGTGAGAATACTACCGGTAATTTCATTTCCCGTCAAAAGTGGGTCCATGACTCCTCATGGAATTTCGGAAGTCTCTTATTTTCAAAGATCATAGCATACTTCTTGTTTGTGTTGAGAACAAGAAGAAGCAATATATGTTTGTATGTATAAATGTATGTGTTTATTTAAGTATGTATACATGTAGTTATGTATCTGAGTATGTGTTTACATACGTACATACACACTAGTACTTTAGTCAAATTAAATTATACTTCCTTTTTTATACAAATACAGATTCCTTTTGTACTCCATTGCCTCCATATTATAGTCATGGACATCCTGAGAGAGGAGAAACAACAAATCTTCTAGTGAAGGCAGTCTGTTGAATTGCAAACAACACATCAAGGAACTCCTTCATGATGAGAGCGTCCATACCACGATGAAAGCCATAGACCTCGTTAGGAGATCTCGGACTAACTTCGAGGCGGGCTCTCTCAACAAGAGAGGGGCTGATCACATCATGCATACTACCTGGGTCAAACAATATGAAAAAACGGTGCCCCGACGTACGACCATAACATTTAATGAGAGAATCATCAATGGGTGGGTCCTGAGAAACTGTGGGCACAATCGTGTTATCATTCATTGCATTGACAAATGTAGTGGGTGTTGTGGGTTCTTTAGATTCATTCGATTCAATCTTAGGACATGTTCGTTTTATGTGACCCTTAATGTGACAATGAAAATTATATGAATGGGCATGAAGAAGAGCTTTCAGAGAGAGCACCTTCAGTTTATTATGAAGAGGAGAAAATTCCATGCTGGTGCAATAGATGTCAAGGCTTACATCAAAGGCCACGATGCCAATGTCGTGCACATGAGTTGGATTGGGATGTTTATGCTCATGCACCAAGGCTAGCCTTTCAACTGGAGGATGTGTATTATTCATCGCACAAAAGCTACAAAACCTACCACAATCAGAGGTGACCCTTATTTGCTTTTGTGGGCCTATATATGGATGGGGCCCTTAGCATCAATTGGCATGCTACATCCATAGCATAACCACTTATGGTTTGTGTCTCAATGCACAATCCCTTTCAGATAGAGGCATTACCCATGTAGAAAGTCAAAGGCTTTATGTAGATGATAGACCATATACACATGGAAACATAGCCAGCTTAATTGATAGTAGTCTAGGAAGGAACGCAAGAACCAATTTCACATTTGTGGAATGCAAAAATGGACATGAATCGGAGTACATGAGCAGAGATGTTCCAAGATACATTCTTGTAAATTCCATTAGATCATTACGTGCTGATGATGGACTATTAGTGAACTACGGATTTCGTAAGCCAAAAAGAGAATCTCCATCTCTAGATTGCATATGTAAAAGTGTATACAGGAAATGTGCGATTGTGGATTATGTATTAGAATTTGAGATTTACACATCTATGTTTGATACTATTGAATTTTTTTCTTTTTTAAATACTAAGTATGTGTTACAAAATATTAAGTTTGATTTTTGTATATAAAATGCTTATAATTGTGTCTATGTGATAGGTTTTAGAGTATGATGTTGAAAATGATGTGCGTCTACCTTCTCATGGCATTTTATATATGTCAACTGAGTGCATGAAACTCCTTCGTAAAAGTGATCCAAACAACTTTGAGACATTAAAGAAACTATATGGTTTGCATTTTGACAAAGAGAATGATGTTTTTGATGACGAGCGTTGATGGCATCGATGCTTTTATTCATGATTGGTACGAAGCAAGTGAAGAACGTAATAATAAAAGTTTTCTTAAAGCGAAAGCGTTAGAGGAAATCTATGAAGGAGCAAATTTGTCATGGTTAAGCGCAAGTTTGCTTATTATGAACCTCCAAAATTGATATGCTTGGAGTAATGCATCAGTTTTTGCACTATTAAAGTAAATGTCTTCTCCATTGTCAATGTTATTGCAATATTTTTGAATTTTTAATACTTACTTAGTATGTGATCTTTGCTTGAAATGTTGCAAACTACTATCTCAAAAGTTCTTATCCTCGAACAACACCCTTCCTCCTGCATCAAGAGATGAAGTGAAAAGATGTTAAGCAAGCTTGGACTCGATTACAATACACACATGTCCCAAGAATGTATTTCGTATAGAAATGTATATGAAAATGAAAAATCATGTCCAAAATGGAAAACATCTCGTTATAAAGATGCGAGCGGACAAATCACTAGTGAGGTGCTTTGACATTTTTCGTTGGCATCCCGTATACAACACATATTTTCAACCCCATATTTAGCAAGGCTTATGGACTAGGGAGCAAAGAATGCAAGTATAGATGAGATTATGAGAATTCCCTTGGATTTCTCTACTTTCAAACATATCAATATAAAATAGCAAGAGTTTGAAACAGAGCCACAACACATTAAGATGGGCGTTGGTTTGGATGGTGTGAATCCATTCTCCATGCGCTCAAGTAAATGGTCTACTTGGTCAATAGTTCTAGTTAACTAAAATCTTCCACCCTTTATTTGCTTAAAAAAGAGCATTTACTTTTTGTCTCTCATAATTTCAGGAAAAGATCAAGTTAAAAACATTAACGTATACTTGGCACCTCTAATTGATGACCTGCAAGAGTTGTGGAGAGGCATAGACTTGCTTGATATGTCAAAACAGAAAAATGAGAGGATATTTAGAGTGGGAGGAATTTTAGCATGGACTATACCCGACTTTCTCGACTATGGATTCTATGTCGGTACTGATTTCATTTTGAGTAATACATACATATACGTCTTTTCATTTCATTCTCTTTTTTATTATCATACTAAATATTTCACTATTGATGTAGGGTGCTCAATCAAAGGTTATAAAGCTTGTCCCTCATGCGACGATTGGTTGAAATCTAAATATAATAAGCAACTCAATAAAAATATATACCTTCAACACAAACGATTCTTACCCGAAGATCATTTACTACGTAGAAGCACACAAACTAGACATTTCAATGGAAAGGTGGAGAGTGGACCATGTCTAGAATGGGTGACACCCAGAGATATGTATCTAAAATATACCAAAGGACCCATTATTGATACAGAGTTAGAGCGTACAAGCGATGGAGATGATAACCGATCTCGAGGATGACCCTCTCTAACTCCCTCTATCTCTGTATGGTTTTCTTTGGAGTATAGGAAGGATTTGAAGATCGCTCATCTTCTTGATCCTATGCATATACTCAAAAATCTAGACCATTCTTTGTGGAAACATCTTATTGGTTTGAAAGACATAGAAGCAACTCAAAACGACTTAAAAGATCAAAATTACAATTGCAACTTGTGGCCCCGTGTTGATGAAGAGATAGGTAAAAAGGAATATGCACATGCACCATGGGTTCTTACCTCCAAAGAGATGGGCACAATTAATCAAAGAATACGATCTATACGCACACCTATGGGATATGGTACCTCATTGAAGAATATATTCATTGTGAATGACACGAGTTTTTTCAATTTGAAGTCACATGCTTGGCATAAATTCATCAAGGTGACCCAATATTTTTTAAATCGTATAACAACTCTTTCCTCCAACAAAGAGATACTAATTTGATTGTAAATTGATACATGTAGAATGTACGTCCCCTTAGTGATGGTTGTTTAACGAGTAGTATCCAAGATGTTATCTATCGTTTAGGGAAGCTAGCAAGGTATGTGTATAGCTTGCGGATGTTTGTATTTGTACTTTTAATAAATAGTTTTCACATTTTTCTTCTATTTTATATTGATGGATCACGTCTCAGGAGATTGATACAAGGTCAATACCACAAAACAGAAGGGAATGCATTGAGCTCCTTTGTTTGGCAAAGAAAGAATTACCAACATCCTTTTTTGATATCCAAGTCCACGTGCTCATTCATCCTGTGGATGAGATAGAGATTGTAAGTGTTGTTAGCACTTGTTGGATGTTTTGGATTCAAAGATTTGTGGGAGTTTTAAAGGGGCTTGTTTGCCAAAGAGAATGACCAAAGGGTTCAATGGCCAAAGGATGGATGCTTGGAAAGTGCATGTATTACCTTTCAGAGTACCTTGAGCGTGTTGACATAGCTACTCCTCGGAGATGGACAATGGAAGAGTCTCTTACATTATTAGATGAGGTGTTAAGTGGCAAGGGTATCCATTGCAATCTCACAGGTGCCAAACACTTGTACATATCAATGTTTGTTATTTACAACTCACAGTGTATGGAAAGATTTGTCAAAGAGTACCAGGAAGTTTGCAACCCACTGAAAAGGCAAAGAGTTCACACATCTACTAAGACTGAACCTCCATCCATTCTTTCATGGTTATCTAAACGTATCAGAGGGAATTTTGGAAGGAGAATACATCACTAATGAGCAGAGAGAGATTGGATTTGGTTGCGATAGAAAAGTAACAATTCTTTTTTAAATGTATATTTATGAAGTTGTTTGAATTTCTCTATGAATGTATATTACAAAGCTATTTAAATTTCTAATATTCTTACTTGGAGTTTATGTACTCCGTTCTATACTTTTAGGTTTCCGTGTATAGAAACATGTGGGCGTATGTACAACACCTTGTGTCGACAAAATTGATTAATGATGCATTACTCAAGATCTTGCATTGTTTCATCTTTTAGGTAGCAATCACGTGCAAGTGCAAGAGTTTCAAACCCTATCGATGAGGAGTTTGTCTATGTGGGAACCGTAGTTGGTATTTATGAACTCAACTTCCGTGTTTGCAAATGGGTAGTAATATTTTATAGATATACACCAATATAGATGCTATTAACTTCAAAGTTTCTTTTAAGGCTTTTTTGAATATCTTATGTTGAATAGATTGAATTGGAGATAAATTGGCTCCGGCCTGAGTATAAAGGGGCTAGAGCCACAATGAGACAAGAGCCATCTGGTTTTTGGGTAGTTGACTCTTCAAAACTATTAAGGACAACACAAGAACCATATATTTTTCCTACACATTGTGAGCAAGCTTTCTTCTACAGTTCTCCAGGTTCTCTCAGTCCACGGAGACAAGTTGTGCCTGTTAATCCTTGAGGACGTCAAGTATTTGACACCACCAACTTAGATGGAATCTCAAATGATGTAACTCAAGAGAACGACATGACTTCTATGAATTTCCGTCTCCTAATAGCATTAGCATATGATGACTACTCCAACAAAGAAGAGAGCGACACTGATGCAATGGATGATGAAACGAAAGAGCTGGTCTTAGAGTTATAAATTGATCCTTCATGCGAGCCTAATCCATCCACGATTGGTTTTCCAAGCACTCTTTCTCTTGTGATGGAAACTTGACAATTGAAGAGCTTCAAGAAGTAATGAAGGACAATGAAGAGATTGAATTGATCCTTGACCTCTTTCTGAGTTTGACTCTAAAGAACAGAGTACGGTAGAAGAGAATAGAGTATCATGGCGGATTGCAGATCCAATTGAAAACAACTGTAGCATTATGTAGATTTCAGTCCAAATCCTCGCTGTAAGTTCCTACTTGTTGCAGATCTACCAATAGATAGCTCTTAGCCCAAAACAACCCATGCCCATGCCCGACACGGCAGTTGTAGATCCACAGCGTCAAATCCACTCAACAACATTTTTTGAGTAATTCAACCATCATTTTTGGATCTTGAAGCATCAGCATTTTCAGCCTTCATCAAAGTTTTCATTTCAGCCCTGAGCCTTGCCAAATCCACTCCCTAGTGGTAGTAGAGCCTCGGTAGGCTTTGCAAGTACCACCATCAACCCTTGCATTCAATTTTCAGCGATAAAGATCGATAGCATTTTCAACTTTCAGCAATCACAGCATAGTGTATTTGCATCCCTCTTGAAGACTCTCGTCAATTATTCTCTCTACCGCCTTGCCATGGCCATCAGGCTAGGTAGTTCCCATTTTGTGAGCAATTGGATGGTTTGCGTGCTTGTATGTCTAGTAGCACTAACCCAATTGCAGATATGATTAGTCACAAAGGACCGATCTTGACTCTCGAGTTGAGTTAGAAGTATCAATTCAGGAAGTACCCTTTTCTTTCATAATTAGTCATTTTACATTGTTAAAGTGTCTTATTTGTGATGGTTTCTTGTATGTTTGTCACTGTATATTTGTGTGGCCTTTTCACAAGGAAACCATATTACACGTTGCACAAGATTCACTCATGGATGAGCACAGATACATGAAAAGAACTTTAAGAAAGATAGATAGGTTCTCTTCAAGGAATCCACACTGTTTCACCATTTTACGTCATGTTTGCATGCTCATTCCTTGGCACGACAAAGTCATAGAAAACGCATTAGCACAATTGTCCAACGAGCATTAGTATTCCCATTGGGGTTTGCCAATAGTGGCTATAATTAGGTCAAAAAGTTAAGTTTAGGACATATTTTTTGTATTGAATAGATGCATTTATGGTCTTGTGTTTTAAGTGTTTTCATGAAGATCCCTCAACGAAGATCTTGGAAGAAGATGGACCCAAGATTGTAGACCAAGTTGAATACATGAACCTGAAGCAGATGAAGTGGAGTCTCTTTCAACACGGCCCAAAGAAGCAAGCATTGCAAAAATTTATGAAGTTCAAGAACTAGCATGCACAGCTCGATACCAGTAACTCACCTAACTCTCACCTTGAAAAGGAGGGGATGTAAGGCTTAAGAAGTGTTCTGGAACCCATGTGAGCTTGTTCCCAAGCCGTGTATGTCCAGGTACTTAGAGTGGTTTTATACCCTTTGATTGCACAACCATTAGTACCCAGCATCAAGAACAATAGCGTTTTTAAATTCAGACAGTTCAGCCTAGTGTTTTTTGTTTTCAGCCCATGTAAGGCACGGCAGTTGTAGATCAACCTCGTACCGACACGACAGCACCAGATCCCTGTAGATTAGCATAGCGTTTCCAAATTTTAGCACTTAAATTTTAGATTTTAGATTTCATCCACGTTGTTGTCTTCGTCGTCGACATAGTCCATCCTCTAGCATCATAGCATTTATGATCATTGTATTAGACTTGTGCAATCTAAAGCAAATACCTCTCTAGCAATAGAGAGGTGGGCCCTTGGAGGGGGTTTGGGACCCCATCTGGTGTCGTATCTTTTCTCTCTCCCCTTAGCACTCTCATGCACTACCACACACATTTTTGTCGCACTTTGTTTGTCATTGCACTAGCACTCTCTCTTTAAGGCTTGGAAGGCTCTCCCTTCCGTCAGTAAAAGGAACCCTTGAGTATCATTGTTCACTCATCCTAAGCCATACACTATCATTCACTTTTGCTGCACATTACACCAATGGTTGCAAATCAGCTCTGTGGCAATGCAACAGTTGTAGATCGATTGTAGACAATGTATTTTTGTTTTTTAACCTAGACATTGTATTTTTATTTGGTTGTACCTAGACATTGTATTAGATCCATTACGATTGTATCAGTTTGGTCTCATAGGTCACTTTTTCCCTTTGAAGATGTTCAATTTAACATTTCATCTCATCTCATCTCTCTCTCTCTCTCTCTCTCTCTCTCTCTCTCTCTCTCTCTCTCTCTCTCTCTCTCTCTCTCTTCTCTGACTAACTGTTAATCATGTATTGTCTCGCATATGTCATAAAATCTTGGCCATTTTAGGCCCGATATTTTTTGGTTCCCATCCCTCTCCAAACTTGCACTGTAGTTGAGTAATCACAAACTTTTTGGCGATATCTAGCTATCTCTGTATTACAAAAATATAGATTAGACCAGGTGAATAGTTATTAAACATTTAAAACAACACATAGATACATACGCCCAAAGTATGTGGAGTTGAGGCATGTATAGCTCCACCAGCTGCCCTATGTGATAACAAAAAAGTATGCCACCTCCAATGGGCACAACCCGCTCATCAATGTTGATTTCATAGGTGACATCGTAAGTACGGACACACATCCAAAAAGGTTCCTAGTGGTCAGAATTGGGTCCTAGTGAGGGTGTGGCAAACGCGTGAGACCCCAATGGAGAGGGAGTTAAGGTCGGAGAAGGTCCCAAGTCCATAGAGGTGTGTCGTCAGAATCGTCGGCTCCGCTGTGTGTAAGGGACCTTCTGTGTGACCTTGTCGTCCGGTCGTCTCACTGAGTAGTCTGTACTAGCTGTAGCTGAGTAGTGGTAGTAGCTAGCTCTAGCAGAGGGGTCCTGCTATTATCACAAGTTAATCACATTTTTGTGAGACAAAGTGATATAATTATGTGCACAATAGATGTGTATACATACATACATACTTTATATAAAAAGAGATTCAACCTATGTGTTGCTCTTGCTAAAGGGTCTCGAGAAGAGCCCTCATCTGGACGTACGGGTCTCAAGACCTCTTGTAGTTGGCATATGGTAGCCTCCAATTCCTCGTCGAGGAGCTGCTTGTACTCTAGGATGTCCTCTACTATCTGCTCCCTCAGAACGACACCAACTCGTAACAACATGCTCTTCAGCAGTAGTAATAGCCTTACTCGACCTGAGGTGGGAGCCACCAAAATGATCTGTTTGAAAAATTTAGGTTTTAGTCAAAGATAAAATGATCCACAGAGATTCTCTAAAGATGTTTTGTGTCTTATCAAAGAAAAACAAAGAGAATTTACACTTATACAAATCTCTACTTCTTTTCTTGTTTCAATGATTTCTTTTAGCATTAATGATGGTTCCTTTTACTTTCCGTGAAGAGTGGGAATGAGAGAGCGGAAGATATATGTCCCCTACTTCGGATTGAGGAATCCCATAGTGTGAACAAACATTTAGGAGCAAACTCAAAATTGAGCAAACTAGAAGCTTTTTCTATGTGGCAATATCACGTCCTTTACCATGAGTGCGTCACTACATATACCTTTACCACCAATGAATTTGAAGAGTTTTTGAAATTTCATTCATTTTTTTAATTTACCTCTCTCTCTCTCACGAGTTGGAAGTTCATATTATTTTCACAAAGAGCCCTCAACATAGAAATGGAAAAAATGAGGCTTATTATCTCAAAGCACAAATCAAGGATAAAAGGCCTAGCATGCATAGTAAAAAAGAAACCATTCCAACCATAGTTGCTAGGTTTGAAGAGATCGTAGATCCCCTTCTATAATCAAGTCATTTGGATTCAAAATCATGTGTTTTTGGGTTTTTTTAAAGAGTTTTCCGTGTGCCATGTGGTTACCATAAGTTCGTGGAGGCACACATACTTATATGACACAATTTGGTTCATAGTCTCCCAACCACAAACTTTTAGGCCTGCCTTGCTACATTGTTCTATATGGCTCATATCTACTATCGGTCCTTGGAGGTAAGAAATTGTATCTATGAAAGTATTTTTCACATTCTCACTGCATTGTGCATTTCTGCATTGCAACTCAGAAACAGATGAAGAATTGATGGATGGAGGAGCCAAGTTCGAGGTAGGATAAAAAATGACAGTTGACAGTTGAAAAGCTGTATGAGCTGCCTCTTCTCGGGTGTATCCAACAGCTAGTAGATCCAAGAATATTGTATGAGCTGCCTCTTCTCGGGTGTATCCAACAGCTAGTAGATCCAAGAATATTCTATAGTTTTTTGCTTTGCGATCTTGCTTCTCAGGCTTTGGTTCAAACTCTTCCTTCTGCTCTTTCTCTTTGTCCTCTTCATTTTTGGATTCTTGCTGCTTCTTAGATTTAATCAACTCCTCAGTCTTTAGAGGTTGAGGAGGACTAGGAGGAGGTGGTGATGGTGGAGGACTGGACTCATGGCTTGATGGTGGGGTTGATTGCTCCTTTGTGAAGTCCCAATCAGCCTTTGGTTTCCTCTCTCGCTCTATACTTTCCTACTCTTCTAACAGCTGCCGCCTCACATCATCAACTTCTTCTTTGGTAAAAGGTATAATTCGAATATTCTCAGCTGTCGTCGCATCTAGGATCTCAAAATTCCTTATATAATCTTCAAAGCGATCCCTAATTAGTCCTTTGAGAAGATCCCAACATGGCCTCAAGTGAGGGATTCCATAATTCGCTTAGATCTCCTTTAAGCATTCTTTCGGCTTTGAAACTCTCCATCAGCCTCTCTAGTCGAGCAGCCTTCTAGGATTTAGTATCTTTTGCTGGCATCTGAATGGTAGCTTTCTTTCCTTTCTTTGGCTGAGGTGGCTCTTCCTCTACTGTCTCTAACCTTCTTTTCAATCTGGTGGTCACCCTAGGAGCTGTAGGTTCCTCCTCTTCCTTGTCTTTTGTCAGCTTCAACCACTCATTTTGTGATGGAGGAAGAGGCCACTAGCCTTTAGAATTTAGAGCTTCATATATTACCTTGGTGAGAATCTCCCCTGCTTCAATATATGTGGGATTCTTGGTTCCCATCCTCACAATGTGGTAATGCAGGTATGCCGCATAATCTATCTCTCTTGGGCGGCTTGTCTTCATTGCCCATGTGAATGTTGTTCCAATTGCTGCAGGGGCACAATGTACTTTTGAGACCTCTTGGTGCAAATATGGAAATATTGGTTATATAGCTGGCACATGGTTGCCACCATTGAATCCGCAATATCCTCAAAGGTGTAGTTCTTCTTGGTTCCCTTGTATACCTTCACCTCGTCTCGCCTCTTGTTGACACTGTCTCCTACATTAGAGAGGTTCAAGGCACTTGCAACCACCGCTGGTGCGCTCACAATCATTATGTCCTTTCCTTGGAGATCTGTCACCTTGGCTATGCCCTTCTCCTTTATTGTTGTGACGAATTCCTAGACTCTCTGAATTTCACTTTTTGATGGCAAAAGCCTCAAACTAATTGTGTAAGTCTAACTTTTCCAAGATAGACACTATCTCTGGCCTTCTCGTGATCTCATTGAGTTCCTGTGGTATCATTGGTAGCTCTATGAAATTGCCCTCTGGGTCTTTAAACATGCCTTGGTATATTCTGAGGTCGTTTGCTTCAAGTAAGTTGCTTTGTACCCAAGTGGTAGTGAGCTTTATGGTTCCTATTGGTATTATAAATGGCTCCACCTCATCCAGGTAATCGATTGTTGGTCATTCTTTTCTTCTTTGCTGGCAACTTAGCGGCTGCCATGGATCCTGTTGCACTTAGTAGTCCAAAGTTAGCGTTTCTTTTTTTTTATATAGATTATCTAATAAACTAAGTTTTAACTATCCAATTGACTTGAAAATTGAAACATGAGCTCAAGAGGGACTAAGGATTCCCTGCAACCAAGTGAAAACAGTAGGATTTGTGCTGCAAAATAAGCCTAAAGACATCCTACACGTAGGATGTCTTTTTCATTAGAATGACTTGAAACTTGACATGATGATAGCTTATGACCTGTACATCACAGCTATGTGCTTGGATTTTGATTTAGACACCAAAAAGTGCAATTTTGGACTATTTTAGGCTTTTGGTGTACAAATGAGTAGGATGTCCTGTAATGATGAGCAAATTTTATCCAAATGACTTGAAACTTAATATGTAGGCTTCTTGTAGCATGTTGATCACAGTCATGATGTCAAACTTTGATCACTAGGTAAATATGACCCTGGAGACATACTACACGTAGTATGTGTTTTTGCTCAGAATTGCATGAAACTTGTCAGTATGATAGGGCATAGCCTGTGGATCCATGGTCTTAGATTTGAATTTGGATAAGTTTTGAGGGTAGGAAGACCATTTCTGGTATTTTAGACTCTGAAAAGTCAATCTACAGAGCTATGAGGCCAAAAAGTGATCTCTTTGGCTTGAAACTTCATGGGTGGGCTTGTATGAATGTGATAAAGATGCATATAGATCAAAAAATCCACCTGGAGGTCATTTCAAGCTTGGAGACATACTACACGTAGTATGTCTTCTTCATGATTTTGAAGATGTGACCTCACAATTAGGTTTGACATGTTATGAAGAGTGTGTGGTTCAAGTTTCACCTGATTTGGAGCATTTTTGATAGGTCTATGACTATTTCTTACCTCTATGCTCTAACTTTGCGTTTTTTTTTTAAATGCATAAGAGGTCAAATTGGTACAAATGGAGTGAAACTTGAGGGATAAGATATAAATCACATGTAGAGGCTGTGTGTATGGCTGAATGATGAGTTGGGTGCCCAAAAGTGGCCTTGAGACATCCTACGCGTAGGATGTGTCTTGTGCCATGTTTAGGAGCAAGTCCTACTACTATGTGCATATGACCTCCCTAAGTCCCCTTTGTGCCTTATTTCAATAAAAAAATCAAATGTCTAGTTAGAAACTCCCTTCTTGGATTTCAGAGCCTCAGAGGAAATTTCTGACTGTTGGAGCACTTTTCCGCGATGAAGTTTCTTGATGATGACCAGCATAGCTTCATGAACCCTTGGGGAACCTTGCCATGTGGTTCTTGTTGGCTTTGGCTTCACCTGAGCTTCGTTTGGCGATTTGTCGCTCTAGAAGCACCCATGATTGCGTTTGCATGCCTCCAATGATTTGAAGTGGTCTACCACCATAGGACCTGGTTGTTGAAGGCCTTGGTAAGCCGCTCGTGAAGTTTGGTGGCAAACGGACGTCTCGCTTGGCTGTGAGAGCCAAGTGACGCTTTGCGTTTCCGATGCCGTTTCTGAATCTTAGGCCTGCTTTGGGTCGCCTTATGGCCATGTGGCCTATGTAGCCTTGTAGAGCTCGTCGAGAAGCTCCTACCCATGAGTTTTTGTATCATTTGGGCCACTTTTGCCGGATTTTCCTCTTTGTGGCCTCTTGCAGGGCTTGAGGTGCCAGGGTTTTCTCCGTTTCTTTCTTGCCTCCTTTGGTCATCCAAGATTGGTCTCCTAGGCTAGGGTAAACCCCCTATGAAGTCTTGTTGGTATTGGGTTAGCCATTAGGTGGCTACCTATGCTCATAGGTCTCTACCCTGCAAACCCCGTTGGAGTTCTATGCTTGTCTTGGCGACAAAACATCAAATATACATGAAGAGCATAAGGTGCTGAGCCTACCTCTCATATTTAGTGGTCGTAGGGTGCCTGTGCGCGGCATATCAGCTGCTGCTAGAAGTCCTGTGTGCTCTAGGTGGCTAGAGCTCTCTCTCACAAGTGAAATAGTAGAAATGAGCTCTAAGTGGAGTGAAAAAAATCTTATAATAGGGGTCCCCGAACCATTTTTCATGAAATTTGACATGTGCTCCTAAATTTATGCGAAACGTGGTTTAGACTCAAAAAGTTTCCCATTTGGACTCCGTTTGCCCAGTTTCTAAGAATTTTGACAATTCGGTCAAAATCTGGCCACAGCACGCCTCCCGCTTTATTCTCATAATTGCACCCACACTATACCCTAGGTTATCTTATAGTCACTAGTCATCCCCATCTTTTTTGGTTTTCATTAAGTTCGCAATTCACCTGCTTTTTGTATTTTTGAAGTTTTTCTACTAATAATTGGTAAAATTAAAAGGAAAATAGCAAAGTCAACCCGAAAAAACCCCAAAAATTAAAATAAATCAAAAAATTCACCCCAACACACTATGTACACTCACATGTAATTTTTATGGCCGAATTTCTTCGTTTTACCAATATTTTATCCAAAAACTGGCTATTTTAACATATATACACACACCTATAGGCCTCAATTTGGCATTTGGCCTCATATATCTAAATATTAATGCTATATAAGGCCATATGTACTTAGGTTGGTCCAAAAAAATTCACAATCAAACGTAAACCCCTCAAAAATAGTCAAAACATGCCCTTTTTGCTGCTTTTACGGTCATCGGGTTCGCATTGAGAATGCCCCCGCTCCGAATGAGAGTCCTTCCGAACAACAAGGTATCGCCTTGGGGTATGTGTAGTGCATGGGTTGAAATCGTGCTAATGCACGGCTTTGTAACGTGGCCCTACCTCATGCATACTCAGTCAATGCATGGTAAAATTAATGCAGTGCGAGAGGAGGGAATAAGCAACATGCTTATTGGCATTTGACGTCAAGTTTTCCTATTTGTTCCTGGTTTGATTGGAAGATTTTCTTTGCAATTAAAAGTTTTAATTTTGCCGCTTGTTGTTTGATCGTCTTCTTTGCGAAAGTGGCTTGGTTTGCCACTACTGTAGATATGGCCGTTGTGGTCTCCGTGGATGGGAGTGTCGTGTTCAATGTGGCCATAATCTTGTTCTCTTTTCAGTTTTCTAGTTATCCTTGGTAGGTATCTTTTATTGGTTAAGTGGCACCCATCGTTTTTGCTCTTTATCAAGTGATTGTGGCACCATTATCTGGTTCTTCCAGGTTGTCTGAGAAAAGGCTCCGACATGGTGTTCTTGTGCTTGTTGAATTTTGACCGTATTCAAACTCCAATCTATCTGCAGATTATACTCTTTCTGCCATGGTTGTCCCAACAACATTGGATGTAGTGTGCTCGCATCCTCAACCACATAAAACTTGTGGGGATAAACATATTGATGTATTTGTACATGCAATATCCTCCATCCCAACATGCTTAATGATTGTGATGTATTGCTTTCCAGTGCTTGTTGAGTAGGATGGAGTTGTTCTTCAAGCTTGAGCTGTTTATATAATTTGCAAGAAATCAGATTTGCTTAAGCTCCTGAATCAAGCAATGATGTTGAGTCAACTTGGTTGCTACCCACTTTGACTGCAATTATTGGATCCACCGTGTCTTCATTAAAATTTGTTAATCGAATAGCATTTATTGACAACGGTGATCCAATTTGTTGTTGTTGTCGTAGAAGCTTTCTTTTTGCAATGAGTTCTTTTGCTTCTGCTTGTCCTTCTTCTCTTACCCTCTGTTTCTTCTTTGTCAGTTGTTTTTCATGATGGATTTGTTGAATCATATCCTGTGTTAATGGTAAATGATACTTTTTTAACTGACACCCACTAATCCAATTTGGAATTTCTTCACCTTCCAATGTCGCAAGTTTGACGGCTCCGCTTTGTGATAAGCCACTAATCACAAAGGGTCCCATCCCTTGCTTTTTGAGTTTTTTGGCATGTTGCTTCAAAGTGTAAACAAGTACATAATCACCTGTTTTAAAATCTTTCGTGCGCACTTGCTTGTCAAAAAACTCCTTTTGTCTTCTCTTATGAGCATATATCGAAGCTACAGCTCTCAGTCGAAGTTCATCTAGCTTTTCAAGATCATCTATTCTTGAAGAGAGTTCATGGCCTGTCCATTCTAAGCGTTTCGCCACTCATAGAGTTGGAATCAAAAACTCTATGGGTATTATAGCGTTTAGACCAAACACCATGTTGTACGGTACTATTCCAATCAATATTTTATAAGCTACCCTGTATGCCCATAGTGTTGAGTGTAATTGTTGATCCTAGTTTGCCCTTGATTCTGATACAATTTTAGTCAAAACAGTGCAAAGGGTTTTGTTTGTGGCCTCAGCTTGTCCATTTGTTTGTGGATGATATGGAGCAAATTTTTTATGTATGACCATGAATTCCTCTAGCAGATTCAATGACTTCATTAAGAATGTGTTCCTTGCTCACTGACAATTTCTATTGGTAATCCGTATCTTACAAAGACATTCTCATACAAAAATTGTGCAGTGGTCCCCCAGGGCGGTCACTTTTTAGAATGTGTATGCTATCACGGGAGTTAACCGGAGAGGATTATTAAAATATCAAAATATATCAAAATGTATACATACAAAGGGGGGTGGGGGGTTTTTTAAATAGGCACGTAGTGTAAATATAGTATGTATATTGAGGTATTATTAATAACCTCTTGAACGCACGTGATATAGGAAGCTTTTGATAAGTTATCGCCCTGGGAGTGGTCCTTGCATCTGCTTTTTTTGTCACTTTGGCTTCAACCCATTTTGTGAGATAGACCGTAGCCACAATGATATATTGGGTATGGGTGCGATACGTAGGGGGTGAAATATGCCCCACAAAATCAATTCCCCATTTTGAAAATGCCCGTGCTCCCATCATTGGCCGTACTGGCATCTCATCTCTTTTTATCGGCACTTTAGTGCGCTGACATGCGTCACAACGCTTTACAAAATCCTCAGCATCCATTTGCAATGTAGGCCACCATATGCCCGCGGTTAAGACAATTTTTGCCGTCTTATCACCTGAAAAATGGCCTCCACTTATTCCTCCATGTGCGTGTTCTAGAATCAGCAGGTATTCACTTTCACTTGCACAGATTCTAAGTTGATTGTCCTTTCCTTGCTTGTAGAGTTGATTTTCAATTAAATTAAAGTCTCGAGCCTCCAACTCTATAGCCCTTTGTCGTGCTTTTGTTATGTTTTCAGGAAATGTCCTTGTTGTTAAGAAATCAATGATATATTGACTCCATGTAGGTGCAATGTTTACCTGAAACAATGTCACGTGATCCACCGGTCGTTTGGCACTACATATAATACATTTGTTAACATAAGCATGCGTGTGAACATACATAGTTGGCCAATATACTCCTAAGTGTTTCAATCTCTGGTGTGTTTTCATTGTTGAACAATGAAATGCACAGTCTTGGATGTTGCTGCAGTGTGTGAACTTAAACTAATTACATCCTCTAATCGCTCCAATCTATCCTTTGTGTGTTTTAGCTCCTCGGATAGAGCCGTTTGCTCTCGTTCCTTCCTGGCTTTCATACGAGCCTTTCTAGCTTTCCAAGTGCTTCGTTGATTTTTCATTTTTGCACTAGGGACATCGATCTTTGGCTCTTCAATTATGGGTTCGTTTGTCCTTCTTTGAACTTGTGCCCGTGTGACTACCTGAGTAGGTATTACTGTTTCATTTTCTGACCCCCACTCGATGGCACTACTTCCAGCATGTTTAAAGTAGTTTTTGCTCCTTTGCTCGGGTTCTTAGAGCATTCAAGAATCAAGAGAGTAATTCCACATTCGGTGCAATACGCATTGACTCTAATGATTTCATCATGAGGATAGTCCCTTAGCCAGTGATCTCCGCCACACTTGTAGTAGGGTCCCTTAGGCTGTTGAGGTGCTCCTTGAGCTCCTCTCTGTTGGTAAGAATGCCTCTACCCGCCCATGCATTGGCTATGAACAACAGTGTTCGTTCATCCAAGCTATATCTTCCTTCTCCTGCAGCCTGGGCAGCTGTTGGTGGTCCCGTACTTCCAATCATGCTCCAAGGTTCTTGCATCTTAGGTTCTTCAGGTGGATAATAGACAGGATTTGCTGCATATCCATTGGGATCTTCGTAATATGCATGCATGGGTACCAAATCTTTCGCTTCAGGTTCTTTTACCGTTGGTGCATACCTTATGCCGACCAGTCTTACTCCTGGTAGGGGTGGTTGTTGCCCCAATACTGGTTGTGGTCTTTCAGCTCCTACAGGTCCTCGTAGGTTACCTGCTTGATACCTAGGCATAGTTGGGATTTGAGGAGATGCTACTTGAGCTTGGGGAGCATAAGGTTGCTCTCTCACATATATATCCCTTGTTATGATAGCATTCCTCCATCACATAGTTTGTCCATTTTTGTTCAATTGCGCACCACTTCGGCTACTTAGCTTGAGGCTTGGAATACATATTAAATTTTTTTAGCACTTCTTCCACCAGCTGCTCTTGGCTTACAGCTACTTCTCCTTTCTGTGTTGACTTAGTGGACTTGCTTCCACTTTGTTGTGAGGATGAATCGCCATCAAGATCCTTGAATTCACCCTCCTTGTAGACCGCACAACTGTCTACAAGGTAAAGAGCTTCCTTAGTTAGCTCATTTAACGTTGTGCTCCTCTTCATATGTAAGTCCTTCTGGAGATCTGTGTTTCTCAGTCCTTGAATAAATATAAGCATAAGTCTGGACTCGGTGGGTAGTTTTTCCACAGGGCAGAACTTCACATATCTCTTTAGTTGTAGGGCTGCCTTTCGCACAGATTCCCCTTCCTTCTGTTTGAATTTATGGATTTGTGAGACTGTATTATGAGCTATCCCCCTTTGTGAGAATTCCTCAATAAACTCGTCAAAAACCTCCTCCATATACTCAAAATCTCTACGCTCCACAGAATCAAACCAAGTGGTTGTATCCTCTTCTAGGGTAAGTGCAAACCCTGCAAATTGAGTAGAAAAATCCAAAACTTCTTCAGCTCTAATTACACACACGAAGGCTGCTACATGATCCCTAGGATCTCTGTTTCCCGAGTATTTCTTATTTACCCATTTTTGCACCTGAGAAGGTCTAATTCTACGATGGTCTACAAATCTCATCATTGGTTCTCCTCGTCCTCCTTGATATGACTCTTCTAGCCTTCGATAGTGTGAGGGTTCCTCTCGCAGAGGTGCTCCTAAGCCATAATTTCTGACGGTTGTTGCAAGAGGTGGTTCATCTCTCCAAACTCGTTCTCTGTGTTTCCATTCTATGGGTTGTCTTCCGTGATCTGCCGACTTTTGAGTTTTCGGCTTACTCTCGCCTTGGTAATGTGAATGGCGTGGTGGTTCTTGTAAATCTCTTAGCCCTTGTGCGGCTGGACCACCTCTGTTGAAGTTTTGTCTGGATGTTCCATTTTATTGAAGCCATGCCTGCAATGATGGTTGGGTTGCTTGCTGGTTTTGACAGTTGAAATTCTGCTGTACGTTAGAATGTGATGTTGTGTCGTACTCTTCTGAAAATGGATTTGTAGACTTGCTAGGGGTATAGGTAGACCTTGGTACTTCTTTGGGGGCATATGTTGATGTTTCTAGAACTGTTGCCTTATCTACCTCCTTTGGCAAAATTTGTTTGTATTCTCGCCCGTACCTATCACCAAAAATGATATCCTTCCCAATAGAAATTTCATAAGAGAACAAGTAAAGAACCTTGTCATCGCTTAATTCATTTGGGTAGGGTTATTTGCATCGAAAATAAAAGACTACTCCCTCGCTCTCATGCTTGTAAATTCCCACATTCTCATTATAGGTAGAGACTCTGGTTGTTTTTTTATCATACATAAAAGGAGCTCCAGGTCGATCAATTTTAGGAGGCGGCTCTTGAGTTTCTGAGACCATTTTTCCTTTTGCCACATTATCTCCATACCTGTTGTAATCCTCAGGGTTCCTGACTATCAGATAGTGGTTCCCTTTCATCTCGAAATCTATCTCCATCATCATAGACTTGAATTATCTCCAGTCTCTGAGAAGGCCGTTTCTCTATACAAATACACTTGCGTCCCCGATAGTTAGAATAAACTAGGGCTCCCCGAGAGTTTGATCCTTCTAAGAAGATTATAGTGAACTTAGCCTTGTTCAAAGGGTTTTGGGAGGTACTTCCTCCTAGCATTGGTCCTTCACCGGAGAAGCCTCCTGGCTGTTGACTAGCCATGATGAAGAAGGACTTGTCTGATGAAGTATCAGTATCACTACCTTCCTCAATGAATGGGGCTAATGGATCTAGCCTTGCCTGAGTTACACTCTCCTCAGTGGATACTAAGCTATCCTGATCACATGTCACTTTTTGGTCTCTTGGAATGTGTCTTCCTGATCTTAAATTCATCAAAATTAGCAATGCAATTTATCACAAATCCAACCACTCACCTGGCAATTGATCAGTTTCTGCACAACTTCTTGCTTTGCTGCTGAATATACTTGTACACAAGCGTTTAATTTTGGCAAATCAAATCAAATAATTTAACCGTTCGAGGTGGTCTTAGTAATTATTGATATACCTAGTCGAGGGTTAATCCCAACCACTACTTTACTCTATACACTTCTGATGTTCTTGATTAGGTCCACTAATCTTGAACTGTACACCACCTACGTGTTTGTCAGTCTAGAGGTAACATCTTAATTCTTGTCTTTGCTCCGTAAATAGGTCAAACAAAGTCCAATTTCACTTCTGAAAGAAGTTTTGGAACCCTTAAGTCAACTAGAACCTCCTTGTATGTCCACAGTATAATATTGTCCTAAAAATGATCCTGTAGACATCCTACGCGTAGGATGTCTAGCTGCTCTGTTTCAGATAAAATTTTCATTGTAGCTTTCCTTTGATGTGTTGAGCTCACAGTTGTTCTCACTTTTTGGTTTGGACACCTATAAGTTGGTCAACTGATCAGAAATCTGTTCCAGAAGCCTAATGTCCATTCTGATGAATTAAAAAAGCATGCTTAAACCCCAATTTTCTCACCCAATTGAGATGAAACCTTTCACATGCACTCAATAAATCATGTAGATCATGCACATGAAGACATCCTATGGTTTTGGTCTCAAAATTATGCTTTGGCACAATTTGGGTAGGATGCCTCCAATTCCTGTCTTTTGGCCACAATCTGTCAAGATATGGTCAATCTTCCACTTTCTAGGTGAAAATAGGGTAAAACCTACCTTCTAAACACTATGGTCAACTCAGATTCTCAAACCTACCAGATCACCCTATAGACAGGTTTGGTTAACTGTCAAAAATCTAAACTGATATCGAAATCTACTGACTATTGTTTGTATGCCTTCTTCTAAGGCGGTAGATGATGCGTCCCTTGGTAAGATCATAGGGACTCAGTTCAGCTCTTACCCTATCTCCTGGTAGTATTCTTATATAACTGCGTCGCATCCTCCCCGATATATCCTACACGTAGAATGTCTATTGTCTTAGAATTTAATTAATTTTTTTTGGCCAATGGACTTCCCTATGCTCTGTAGACCTTGCAGCAATAATCACAGAAACTTTTGGACTTCAATTCAGCTTCTAAACACAATTTACCATCTTTTATATTTCTTCGATGAGCCTAACAACAAATATAATATGCATGAAGTGCTCCAGATCATAAATCATGGTCCTACTTATCCTACTTCTACTAATCATGTGAGATGGTGATTTTGGTGCCTCGGCTGCTTCCTGGCCTTGCATGGTCTCTCAAGATATCTTCTCATCGCATATACCACCCCAGCTCCTACTCTCCACACCACAACCTAACTCGTATCTAACACTACCTAAGATGGACGATCCAGGCCAGCCATATGCTCCCTATACTCCTCCTAAGACCTAGAGAGTCCACCACCCTCTGATCCTATCTAAATGTAAAATAAGACTATGGCAAGCCAGAGAATCCCTATCCTCAAGGACTAGTCTCGATCACCTACCTAGGGTTTTCGTCCCCAGAAATGGTGCCAATGTTGGCGGATACGCCGGGACGGACGTCAGCACAACGAGAAGTCACCTAACAAGAATTGTCAAGCTAAGGATGAAGCGCAACCCGCAGGCATGTGGAAGCAAGCATAGGGTGTCAACCTACGCTTGATCGACTATTGACTACTTCCTACAAACGTCTCAACCCAATGTCTAAGTTACATCATACTATTGTGCACAGGAAGAGATTTCCTACAACGCTTCCATGAGACAAATACCCATTAGAAGTTCTCAAAACTCTACGAAACTTGAGGGATATCCTATTAACACCAATAGTCCACTCTCCCTAAGGTCTGTGACCCAAAACCCTACCCATAAACACCCAGTGAAGAATCACGTAGGATGTCTGATAGGTTTTTGGAGGTCAACGTTTTTGAAAAATAAGGTGCCTAATGTGTAGCTGTACTCAATACAAACGCGTGGATATGCTGAAATGCAAAAACAAACACCGTTTGCTTATGGAATCCCTAGAAATAGCTCGCGGGTCAATCTTGCGAAGCTGGGCCGTACATGCGCTGTGTGTGTATTGGCGAGTAGCTCTCTCTGGGGGCAACACGCTGCACTTCTCTGTACTCGGCTCCAAACACCAATGTGCGCATAGCATCAATATAAGATCTCACTCTCTCTTGTACAAAGAATACGCTTCTCAGAGACACCTCATAGAATGAACAAAGGGTTTTTTTTCTATTAAGGTTAGAATTTGGTATATATACCTTACAAATACAAAATCTCATGTTTCAAAGTGAAATCCTACTTAATCTAATGGCAAAATAATATACAAAATTGGAAACTTCTGCAAGCCCCAAGTATTTACAAGTGAATTACGGGTTTTCTTAATCAAAGAATGACTACATAGGATTTCCTTCTTTTATCATTTCGTCAGTCTTCAATTGAGTGTGGCCCCCCGTCTTCAGCTAACAGCCACCAATAAAATAATCTATACTAAGTTCCTGGTAGAAAAGAGTCTTAACATGTTTGATGTAAGTTAGATCATTAAGGTTTCTTTTCAATCATTCAAAACTCCTCTAACTGGAGTTTAGGGTGCCATAACACTTGAAACTTGCATCTCACTATAAGTGATAGTCATACAACTTGTAAGATCCCCAATTTTTTTGGGTCTCTTTTAAAAGTAATAAAAATAGCTTTCAATATCTATTTTGTCAAATTTTGATTTAAGATGCTTGATTGACAGTATTGGAAGGTTCTAAAGTAAAAGGCAAGGCCGTTTCCATATTCATGTAGGTTAATCGGACGCTTGGTTCAATTTTGGAAAAATCCGCTATTTTTAGCATTTTCATGCTTTTAGTTTTCTTTTTGTAAACAGCAAGGTCGGATCCTTAATCTATGTGTTCCGGGGAAGCTATCGTTCAATTTTGTAAAAATTTGCTTTTCTAGTGCTTTTCACACTATTTTTAGCTTTTTATGATTTTTAGTGCTTTTTAGTGAAAAACGTATCCGGTTTCTTATTCCAGTGGACATGGGAAACCCGTGGTTTAATTTTAGATATATTTTTTTAAACACTATTTTTAGCTTTTCGTGCTTTTTGGTGTTTTTGAAAAGAAATGTGCTTTTTATGATAACCTAAGCATAAAAATATTAATTTTAGAGGCTCCGTCGTATTTAAAAATGATCACTTAGAGCAAAAATGGAACCAAACAAGATTTTTACGAGAATTATATTTATAAAAAGCGGTGCCGTAAATACGTCTGGGCAGTACGAAAAAGTCATAATTATGTCGGGACATCACGGTGCAGCATAGTCTAACTTAGGTTCCATTAGTAGGCCGGATACTGTTCAATTGGCCAATTTTACTGTAAAAACTGGATGGTAAGTGGGAGAGTTGACCACCAAAATCAAAGGCATGTTTTTAGCAAAGTTCACAAAAAGCTGCATAGCTATTCCTGGCCCAAAATCTAGCGCTAGTTTTTGGCTTTGACATCACTTTGGCTTGCTGCAGTGCCACTTAGTGCTCAGTTTTTAGTGCCGTTTGTTGCATCTACTACCACAAGGCTATACGTATCTATCATACGGAGTGGGGCAAGCTCTTCATCACCATCTCCATAAGTTCTTCTCTCTCGTATACCGGAAGAAGAAGAAGGATATCCTCTTGCTACTTGCCTACTATCTCCTCTCTCATTTCATGGTGTACGCACTCTCTGGAAGCTCTCGTGGTGAATACCTCTACATAGCTCTCATCATCACTCTCTTGTGCCAAAGCAAGAAGCCTTTTGATAGCCCCTAATAGATTCTAAAGCACGGTGAGAAGCTCTAAACTCCATAGCCATCATCATGTCTCTCTATGTCGTTTTTCTGAGTAGTCACCCTCTCGGTGATTGTTCTTTGGTATACGAGTGCATGTATGGATTAACCGAGTACGTATGAAGTTGACCCATGATTATTTAATCATGTTTAACACGTTGTTTTATGCACACAATGTGTTTATGATCACGTGCGTGCATAAAAAGAGCTTTTCATTTCATATCATAGAGGCAATAGGAACACTATTTTGATGAAGTGAAATTCTCTCTTTCCGTAGTAGAGTGGAAGTGGATGGGGAGACTGGTCAATCCCTACAAAAAGTCCACTGCTTTGCTAGTTATTTTTTCATAAAGTTTTTGATGGTATGGTATACCCAGATTTTGTCATTGCACTAATATATGGTTGCCTCTTTCATTTAGATGGGACATTAAAAGATTCTCTGTTGTAATTCTCTCATATCTTTGTGCACTCTATTTCACCCTCCACTATACTCTCTCTCTCTCTCTCTCTCTCTTTGCAATGCGGTGTGCACATATATTCACCCTCCAAAACGTTATACTTTTCCTGAGTACGTTTTCATTTATAACACCCATTCAGGGGTAACACTAGTCTCTAGGTTCCTCTGGATGTAGTCCGGCTCTTAGCCTAAACTCTATGCTTGGTCGGGCACTGAGAACTCCTCTCCTATGCAAACGCTTTCGCAACTGTGATGTATATGAAAATTGTATAAAAGGTGTAAATTGGATATTTTGTGCATAGACCCCGGGGAGGGCTATCTCTCACAACTTGAGCAACAAAGACCATTGATGTCATACAAGAGACAAAATTTTATTGTGGGAAGTTTTATGATAGTACCTATACATTAACAATGTTAGTTCTAGGATTTAGAGTTATTTTTACAAGATTTAAGATACAAGATGAACAAAACAATTGGCATACTTAAATATTGCATTTTCTTCTTGTAGAGAATGTGAACTTAAGCTAGCATGTGCTCCCTTTAAGATATAAACATCTTTCAAGAGACGTCTGCATTATCATTGTGAAGGTCGATGAAGTTGAAGGTGCATTGGAGGCTTCTATTACAAGTTGTGTTTGGAAAGCATTTACAGTGAACTAGTTCTTTGGGTGTACCAACTTAATGTTTACTACTAACTCTACTTATTTGCCTGAGTTGTGCTTCCTCTCCCCCCTGTGTGTGTGTGTGTGTGTGTGTGTGTGTGTGTGTGTGTGTGTGTGTGTGTGTGTGTGTGTGTGTGTGTGTGTGTGTTCACTTGAAATAGTTTTTCGCTCAAAAATAGTTGCTCGCCTTATGATAGGACTCCTCTGGATTGATGGCAACCGATTGCAAAGAAGATGCAGACAGTGTGGACACGATGTGCTACCAAGGATGTGTACAGATCGAGGATGATGAAATGCCTCCTTGGGAATGATGGAATTCTCCAAGGAAATGGGAGAGATGGTTCTTCAAACAATGCCAAGACCCTATCTATCCTTCTGATGTTGACTGCTTTGGATGTTTTTGAATGCGTCAATGGAAACTCCTCTAAAGAGGTGGGTGTTGCGGATGTCTATCTACTCTACTATAAACACCGATCGATCGAGTTACTAGGTTTCCTTACTCCTATTGCAACAGACTAGTCTTCATGCTGGATTTGCCTTGCAAGCAAGTACAACCACTAAAATAGGCTTGCCATGAAAACATTGCATGTCATGAGCACATCTAATCCTATGTGCATGTGGACAGAGTATTCTACTTCTAGGGTTTAGGACAGCTTAGAAAGTGTTCTAGCACCCTTGTGAGATTGTTCCAAAGCCATGCATGTTCAAAAACTTAGTATACTCACATACCCTCTGATTGCACAACCATTAGTACCCAGCATGATTCAACATGATTACTTTTTTCCTAGTTTTTCACCCATTCCTTCTTCTTTGGTTCTTCTCTTGAGTCTGCGAAGACGAAGCATGCACAGAGCTCTAATACCAATGTCAGGTGTTGTAATGGAATTGGCCTATTAACTTAAGAGTAACAAAAATTAATGAGAGTACTTTTAAGAAGTTACTTTGTGACCATAGCCGGTGAACATAATTGAAGATAACAACATAGACATAGAAATTATTTAACTTGGCATGAACAATACTTTGCAAGAGAGAGAATTCAGAGAACATGATAACAGTTGAGGACCGGATTTATGAGGAGCCAGTTCCCCCTCTAATGGGCATTTGTATTATGATTCCTCCCATTAAGAGAGACTTGTTACAATACAATCTTTGTGTTCATTGTGACCTAGGTGATGCAATGAAGATGGAAAGATTCATGCATCACAAGCATAACATAAACTTTGTGGACAGCTCTAAGTATCCCAAGCCTCCGTCCCAAGACCTCAAACACCTTCGAAGGTGGAGAGAGATAGCATGGAATGAGGGTAGGGAAGAGGAAGAAGAAACATATCATAGGATAAAGAATTAGCTCCTCAGTTATCATCACTCTTCTTGCTAGCATACATAATAGCATAGTTATGAAGATGGAGAAAATGGAAAGCTTAAGCATTGAGGCATGGCTCTTTGTTGGATTTGCACTCCATAGCCAAGAATGTTGGTGTGGGCTCTCAACCTCTACTTGCTTGGAAAAGGAGAGGGAGCTCTTGCACTTTGCACTATGCACAATCAGAGTGTGTGTGAGTGTGTGTGGAAGAGTATACCCTCAAGAAAACCCCCTAGATTGCTTTGGTTGACCCCCCCTTGTAGCTCATGCTTAATGCTCATTGGACCCCTTGAGGCCTAGCCAATCACAAGCAAAAGGCATTACAAGCAACAAGGGTAGCCTTGGGACAAGTGTCCCCCTTTCCCCTTTGAGAGAGAGGACTTGATAAATTCAAAGACAATTAATGTTGTGATAGTGGCTATGGAACCATGGTGGTGCAGATGGAGATGCAGCAGAAGGCGAGAGAGAGAGACGACATAGCTGAGAAACAACTACAAAAAAGAACACGCTACCTATATTTTCCTTAGTTGAAACTTCTACATATATAAGAGGCTTTTAGATAGCCATGCAAAAACAACTCAGCTTCTAACTTACTCTCCTCTGCATGCTCCAAGGGAGTTTCCCACAAATAGATGACCGACAAGGGCTTGAAGCCAACAATCCCCCCCTCAAGCCTGAACTAGACAAACCCTCTCATGATACCTCGAGTTTTTGGTGTACTCGTCAACCGTGAGTTTTAGGTTTTCTCACAACCAAGGATTTCTGGTGTATCCATAACCTGGTCCTAGGTGAGTAACCCCCCTTGAATAGATAGGGTGTAGGCCAAATATGTAGCTACCAAAAATGGAGTTTTTGGTTCACTGCCAAACCTTGGGTTTATGGTGTACCTAGTAACCTCATGAGGAGCGGAAAAAATGGTACTTGAGAACAAAAACTGATAAATTGGGAGGTCTTACTACTCATGGGTGGCAGTGTCTATAGCTTGTACAATTTATTTTGACTAAACAACATGAAAAGAGTTGATCTAATAAATGTCCTCATCAACAGAATATATTGGAGATTCAGTGTCTCCCTCAACCACATGAATTTGAGTTTTACCCTTTTGAAAGCACTTATTTGACGGATGATTTGTTTTACCACAGCGAACACAAGGATTCTTCTTGAAACAGTCTTTCATCTGATGATTGTTGCGCCCACAAATGGCACAAGTTCTGGTTCCATTGAATGGTTGAGATGAAGCTGCTGTAGCAGCACATTTAGTGACTGCATATGCACTGGAAGTATCAGAAGAACTGGTGGGGGATATGGCATTCGAGATTGTATATGCACTGGGAATAATAGTAGAATTGGTACTAGGTACCCTGCGTTCTTCTTCCTGCAATGAGTTGATGATACCATCCAAGGAGGGCAGCGGATCTTTCTCTTTTAAAACAATAACAATCTAATGAAATTTGTCAATCAAACTTTTTAACAAAATGGCTATGATATCTTCTTCTGGTACTGAAGCTTTGCCATAAACAAGTTGAGTTCTATTACTCTTCAGTCTATTGGCTAAAGCTGCAATATTTTCATCTTCACGCATGCGGATGGAATATAATTCCATTTTTAAACTCATTTTTGAATACTTAGCTTTGGCACCGAAAAGCTTCTCTAACTCTATCCAGGCAGCACTTGAAGAACCAACATCGTCCAAATAATGAATAAAACCGTCTTCTAAGGAGGTTAGGATAATACCAAAAGATTGTTCATCTTTCCTTTGTAGCTCGGCAGATAATGCTCTTGTAACTGCAGCGGATGTTCCAGATTCATCGGCTGCGAGAGGCTTGACCATGTTCCATAAGTTTTTGCGCATCAAATAGCCTTTAACTTTGATCTGCCAAGTATGGAAGCCCGATCCATTGAATTTGTCGACTTTCGATGCCATATTCAATATGCAAAGGATAACTTCTTGATGTGTTGGTTAAAAATACTTCGAATCAATCTCCATATGGTCTTTTCAATTGAGTCCGATGTACCCAAAAGGCTTCTTCTAAAAGATCTCACTTTATATCATTAGTCGTTGAGCTTCATTCATAGGCTGTTGTTGCTCTGGAGGTGGTTCAAGATCCCAATAAATTATTATGACCCAATTATAAATGCCACGAAGGGTACGTGTCTTAATTTTTCACAAAGGTCTGATTTCTCAATATGCACAGAAAAAATCTCTCCGGATTTCCACCTGCAATCATAAAGTGTGAACAATCGAATGGCGATATCCACTTTCTTTGATCGACATGCTTGACTGCGGCTGCGGGGTGTGAATGACCTCTGTCTTAAGGAGTTTGGACCAAAAAATAAGGTGGACACTTGATTTAAATGTGAATTTCAATAAAAAAGAAAAAAGCAAACTCTGTAGCAGCGTGAAGGATTCTGTGCCAGGCTTCAGGCAATCATGGCTGGCTGTGGGAGCCGTTTTGTGGGTAGAAGCAGAGACGAAAAAGCCTTCTCAGCCCATTGCGCTCCTGATGAGCCCAAAACCAAATAGTTTGATGCAATTCAAAATTCCAACTGCCTCCTCTGCAAGCGGTTGTACCCACGCTTTGCTTGTCGAGCGCCGAGGCCCAAAACGGCTCTGATACCAGTTGTTGTGATAGTGGCTATGGAACCATGGTGGTGCAGATGGAGATGCAGTAGAAGGCGAGAGAGAGAGAGACAACATAGCTGAGAAAGAACTACAAAAAAGAACAAGCTACCTATATTTTCCTTATGTGAAACTTTTACATATATAAGAGGCTTTTAGATAGCCATGCAAAAACAACTCAACTTCTAACTTAACTCTCCTCTGCATGCTCCAAGGGAGTTTCCCACAAATATATGACCGACAAGGGCTTGAAGCCAACAATTAATTAAATATCCTAAATTATTATTGGACCCCTTGGGTGGCCGACCAATAGGCTTCAGGCGCACGATGAGGGCAACATGAGGAGGAGCTTGACAAGTGTCCCTTTTGCTTTCTTTGTAACAAGCATGCCTTCTGTGAGTGTGTGGGTGTTCTCTCTCACCCCCCCCTCATGTAGGGATCGCCCCCTCCTTGTAGGGATTGAATCTTGGCTTTTGAAACCTCAAGCCCCTCAAGCTTAGGCCCAGTTCCCACCACAAGCTTGGACATTAAGCACTTCAAGGCTGGGCTGGGTTCTCACTTCAAGTGCAACCCTAGCATCTCAAGCATGACAAGCACCTCAAGCATCTCAATCATCAATAACCTCAACCATCTCAAGAACCTCAATCATCAATCACCTTAGTCATCAAGAATGACAAGCACCTTAAGCTTGGGCCGAGTTCCTGCCTCAAGCTCAGCCCTAGCTTACCTAAGGTCAAAGGACTTTTTCACTAACTATTGGAGGTTTTCAATGAGGTTAACCCTTAGGTCTTATGCTCCATCGGTTAGACTTTCTCTTTGGTGCATGGACCATCTCTCATTTGGGCCCCTTTACCATTGGCCCCGTGTTGAGATAGATCTATAAGCACATGTCTATATCTTAACCCTTGTTCCCATTTATTCTCCCACATTAAATGGTCAGCTTAATATGAGAAAATCATTTCAAATTGGGTTGGTTAGATATTTGATTTTATGACATTACCTCTCTTGAAATCATAGTCATCGTTGACTATGAGGTAGAAGAGATAAAGACTTAGTCATTAGTCAATCTTACTTAGCGGGTAGAAGATCCATTTTTACCTTACGACATCTTTCCAAGATGGATACTAATCCATTTGTTGCTTGTGAGACATAGTTGCTGCAAGCATGTCTTCTCTTTAGTCCATTTCATTCTCCCAAAGTAGAGTGACAATTTCTACTTGGTGTTTGAGAGATTTCGTCATCACAAACATGATTATAAGCATGTATACATGCACAATTAAAAAGAGAACTAGTCTTATAAGACAAAAACATGGGTCATTTAAAAGAAATTTGTACATTTGCTTACTGTAATGCAGCATTGTAAGCATTGACAAGGTTCATACTATCCTTAAGTTGTATTCTTTGCATCTATCTAGCATCTTCAAAAGCATCTTCAAAAGGATAATTTTTGAACTTAATAAGATACCATCGGATAATCTTACCATGTCGTAGTACCTTGTCTTCATGCCGAAGAATAGCTTCGGGTTGTAACACCTCTTCTTGGCCTTCAACTTTGGGAGGGTCTTCAATAATTGGTTCACTTGGTGGATCTCCTTTGTAGGGCTTAAGTAGCCTCACATGAAAGGCATTGTGTATGAGCCAATAGTTGGGCAACTTGAGTTGGTAAGCCGTCTCATTGATGGGTTTCAAGATTTAGAAAGGACCATAGTATCTTTTTGCTAGCTTAGCATAATAGCCCGTAGGATTTTTTCCCGTGGTTTGCCTTAATCGAGCCTTAGGAAACTTAATCAAGACCCAATCATTTTCTTTGAATGTTAAGGCCCTTCTGTGCTTGTCAGCAACATCCTTTTGCCTTTGTTGAGATATGGATATAGCCTCAATCTTTTGAAAAGATTCTTGTAGGTCACGACTTTACTCATCGGCAGCGACGATCTTCCCATATGTACTTTGAGTAGCAAGGGACTTTTAGGTCTTCCCTCAATGATCTCAAAAGGTTCTTTTTCTGTAGAAGTATGTACAGTATTATTGTAGGCATACTCTACAAGAGGTAAGTAGTTTTCCCATTGTGAGCATTGATCTACTTCGGTAACATAAGTCTTGGGTAGATCGAGTATCGTAAGATTGGCGGTCTCACTTTGGCCATCCATTTGTGGGTGATAGGCCCTAGGTGATAGGCCGAAGAGAAATTCAATCTTGTTCCTAATTTTCAAAGAGACCTTTCCAGAAATTATTGGTCATTCTAGGATCTCTATTTGACACGATGGATGTTTTAATCCATGGTGTTGAAAAATCTGAGATATGAAGAGAGTTTCCATTTGGTGTGCCTTGACAGTCTTTTTGACAGGAATAAAGTGTGCTTGCTTGCTAAACCTGTCAATTATTGTCCATATTCTCGTATTTTCATGGATAGACTTGGACAATCCAAAGATGAAATCCATGGATATACTCTCCCATGGTGAATTTGGGATAGGAAATGACTGGAGTAATCCAGGTTGCTTCCCTCTATCATATTTGGTCTTTTGGAATACTACGAATTTTGAAACATACTCTTGTATGTCCACTTTCATTGTAGGCCAATAGAAATACGTCTCTACTCCTTGAAGAGTAGGTTGAATTCCTCTATGCCCCACATAGAGAGGAGCATGGGATTCATACATGACTTTCTTACGAAGGAAATTGGTAACACATAGCCTATTGCCGTGGAGAAGATAACCATCTTTCAAGGTGAATGGCTCCTCTTTCTTTCCCAAAGCAAGGGCTGACATTATGTCTCTAAAGCTAGGGTCAGTATCATACTCATCTATCATAGAGTATAGATCATTGTGAGTAGCTATAGACACCGTATTAACTTTTGGTCATTGTGAAAGTACATTGGCCACTTGATTGTGCTTACCAACAACGTGAGCAACATGGATTAAATTGCGAAAGAAAATTTTCCCACCTCATTTGTTTGTTGGAAAGCTTGGTTGCGCCATGAAATAGTTGAAACTTTGGTTGTCGGTTTGTAGAATAAATGGATTCCCCAATAGGTTGTGCTTCCATGTGTCTAGGGCATGTAGAACAGCTAAAATCTCTTTCTCATAAATTCTCAAGACTTGTTCATCCATATTGCAACTTGGGCTCTCATATATGGCATGCCCTTCTTGAAGCAAAACTGCTCGAAGGAAATCACCACAAGCATCACATTGGACCTCAAATGGCTTTGAGAGATCCAGAAGCATGAGGACTGGTTGGGAGGTAAGATTATCCTTGAGCTTGTCAAAAGAATTTTTCTCCTTAGCATTCCATACATGCTTAGCGCTCTTCTTAGTTAAGTCAAGTAGTGGTCCTGCTATTTGAGAGAATTAGCTCATGTAGATTCCTTGGATTATGCCATGCTTTTATTACCTCTAACTTCGATGGATCTATCGGATACCATCTTGAGAGATAATATGACCTAGGTATTGAATCTCTTGAAGGAAAACTTTACTTTTCTTTTGGTTGAGAAAAAGCTTGTTCTCCCTCAATGCTTGAAAATTCACTTGGAGATGTTGCTTATGTTCCTCCAAAGACTTGCAGTAGATGATGATATCATCAAAGAACACTCCAGTGAATTTACGGTAAGGTCTAAATTTTTTCTCCATTAGACAATTGAACGCAGCTGGTGCATTAGTCAAGCCAAAAGGCATGACTTGATATCCATAAAGACCAAACGTTGTGCGAAACACGGTCTTTAGGATACCTTCACCTACTATCCTTATTTGATGATAGCCACTTTTAAGGTCAATCCTACTGAAGTAGGTAGAGCCTTGTAGCTTATCAAATAGATCTTCTACCCAAAGCACGGGAAATTTGTTTTTGATAGTGATATAGTTTAGTGCTTGATAGTCCACACACATACGATATGTACCATCTTTCTTTTGCACTAAAAGGACTGAAGAACAAAAGGGAGAAGAAATAGGCCTCATGATCCCTTTGTCTACCAATTCCTGTACTTGCCTCATGATCTCCTCTTGTTGAGCTTGTGAGACTCAATAAGGAGGCTTGCTAGGCGGTGAGCTTCCTAGAAGGAGCTCAATGCAATGGTCATCATCCCCTTGTTTTGGAGGTAAGTCCATAGGGATACCATCGATGAACACATCTTGGAATCCTTTTAGAAAATTAGACAAGCCTAACTCTTCTTGATTCCTACCATTTACATTTGATGAAACATTAGGATCTTTTAGAGACTCTTTGACAAAAATCATATACGTAGAAATTGATCTCTTCATTGACTTATCAAAAGCAGGAGGATTTACAAGTGGAATACTGCGACCATGTTCACTAGCATCTGTATCCATGTTCTTTCCCCTATTAGGTGAAGTAGATTCTCCTTTCAGGGAGCTTCATATTGGTAGCCATGGGATCAAACCATGGCGCCCCTAGGATAGCATCCTCATATTGGAGATGAGAGATGAAAAAGTCTTCTTTGTCGACATAGCTTTGGAACTTCCCAATCAAGGGAATAACGGAGGCTTGCTGTCCCTTGAAAGTTGTGTCATCCATTACCATATCTCCCATCTCGAAAGCTTGAATGCCCAACTTGGTGGTCAAGATCCATTGATGTGAAGTTGTGAGTAGAGCCAGGGTCAAACAAGATGAAGACATCATGCTCTCTTACCTTTCCCCAAGCATAGGAAAGTGACGCTTCTTTGCAATGAACGTCCTCTTTTGGAGCTTCGATGGTGGAATCCCTAGGAGTCTCATTGCGAGCATCTTCTTGGTATAAGAACGATAGCCATGTCCTTGCTCCCCACACTTAAAACACTTATGTTCCTTGTGAAAAGCTTCTCTTTAGGAGAGAGTTTGTTTTTGCCTTTGTAAACTCCCTTCTCCTTGGACCGATTGTTGTTGTTGTTGTTGAAGTGCATTGGGAAGAATTTTGAGCATTGTTTTTCCCCTTTGCATCATTTTTGTCTTTGTTTTCCATGGGCTTGACATTCCGTCTAGCCCCTCGATGGAAATTGATGCGTGAAGCAACCATGGTGTGATGGATTACTTCGGTGATAGAACCAGGTCGTTCAGAGTTGATGTATTTGGCCATCTCTTCAGGTAATCCCACACATATTTGTTGTTTTTGCTCCGCAAAGTCTATCTTTTGAAAGACAATAGCCTTGAGATGTAAATCCCAAAACTTTTATGCATACTTGTGGATAGACTCATGAGAGAAGCTTCAAGTTGCGCCATTTGGTAAGCACTGTGTCCTTTGCATATCTTACAAGGAATTGCTTCATGATGGAAACTCATAGAGTTTTCCATGTCTTTGGGGCTTTGCCATTGCCACGAAGGCTAGCCCACCATTGAGGAGCTGGTTTTTGGAAGTACATAGCTACATGGCATAGCTTGGAGGACTTTATGAAGCCCTCATCTCCAAAGGCCGCATCAAATTGTTGGATGAAGGCCAACACTTCGTCGGTAGCACCAAAGGTGCCATCATAGGTGAGAAAAGAGAAACTCTTTCCTCCCTCTTTGAACTTCTTTAGCTTTTGTGACCTTTGCCATGCAGGGTATGATTTACGATGTCGTCTCATTTTGTATTCTCTAGGAGAAGAGCCATAGCTTTTGTCGGAAGAGGAGGAAGGTGAAGAAGAAGGAGAAGAGGGTGACCTCTTTCTAGCCCTTTTCTTCCTTTGTTTCATATGTTCACTTTTGGAATGATGAGGAGAAGGATTGTGTGTTGATATTTTCCTCTTGGGAGGAGTGGGCAATCGTCTAGACCGCCGTCTTCGTGGAGCCACATCTTCAAAGGAACTTAAAGTGTCATTGCTTTCTTGCTCTTTGGATTACTCCTCTTGTATGGGAGAGAGTCTTCTTTTTGGGGTCTCTTCAAGAGACCTCCTAAGCTCTCTCTCCTCTTGGAGAGCAAGGGAAATTCCATAAGCACGAAGTTCTTGAGTAACTACGGCTTGCAAAGCAGGGTTGCCCATAGCTTGTTAAAACCTAGTAATGAGATTATTCACAAACATGGGGGAATCATCATTAGCACCTTCATGTGCAAAATCAAAGCTATCAATGCTCATTCTACTCTCTTGATTATTGTCAACCATGTTAACAAAATTTATGTATGTACTTACTATATGCTTTGGCAATTCAAAACCTTAGTTGCCACGATTCTTAGCCTTTGAAAATTGGCTCTTAAGTATCTACATCCACGGCTCAAAGTGGTTAATTATAGAGAGTAGTAGAGTAGGTCTAACATAGCAAAGTTGAAGAGGGCTAGCTCCTTTTGGACATCTCATGGCTCAATAATGATAAAGTTGTATGAAAGTCTAAAAAGACTCCATTATTAAGTCCAAATCTCCCGAGCTGTGCACCATATCCCACATAGTGATCTCAACAAAACCAATAATAGATCCCAGTTTCACTCACCCTAATATAATTAACAAAATCAACCATTTATAGGCTACTTAAGGACCTCTCTTATTAAGCAAGAAAAGAGAAACCAAATGCAATGATACCAATGTGATGGAATTGGCCTATTAACTTGAGAGTAGCAAAAATTAATGAGAGTACTTTTGAGAAATTACTTTGCGAACATAGCGGGTGAACATAATTGAAGATAACAACAAATACATAGCAATTAGTTAACTTGCATGAACAATACTTTTGCAAGAGAGAGAATTTAGAGAACATGACTACAATTTAAGATCGGATTCATGTGGAGCCGATCCCCCCTCCAATAGGCATTTGTATTATGATTTCTCCCATTAAGAGAGACTCGTTACAATACAATCTTTGTGTTCCTTGTGACCTAGGTGATGCAATGAAGATGGAAAGATTCATGCATCACAAGCATAACATAAAATTTGTGGAAAGCTTTAACTATCCCCCAAGCCTCAGTCCCAGGACCTCAAACACCTTCGAAGGTGGAGAGAGTTAGCAGGGAATGAGGGTAGGGAAGAGGAAGAAGAAACATTTCATAGGAGAAATAATTAGTTCCTCACTTATCATCACTCTTCATGCTAGCATACATAATAGCATGTTATGAAGATGGAAAGATGGAAAGCTTAATCATTGAAGCATGGCTCTTGGTTGGATTTGCACTCCATAGTCAAGAGTGTTGGTGTAGGCTCTCAACCTCTATTTGCTTGGAGAAGGAGAGGGAGCTCTTGCACCTTGCACTATGCACAATCAGAGTGTGTGTAAGTGTGTGTGGGAGAGTATACCCCTCAGGAAACCCCCTATCTTGCTTTGGTCGACCCCCCCCCCCCCCCCCCCCCCCTTGTAGCTCATGCTTGAAGCTCATTGTACCCCTCCAGGCCTAGCCAATCACAAGAGCAAAAGGCATTGCAAGCAACAAGGGTAGCCTTGGGACAAGTGTCCCCCTTTCCCCTTTGAGAGAGAGGACTTGATAAATGAAAAAACAATTAGTTAAATCTCCTCAATTATCATCGGACCCCTTGGGTGGCCAACCAATAGGCTTCAGGCACACCATGAGGGCAACATGAGGCGAAACTTGACAAGTGTTCCTTTTGCTTTCTTTTTAACAAGCATGCCTTGTGTGATTGTGTGGGTGTTCTCTCTCAATCCCCCTCATGTAGGGCTTGCCCCTCCTTGTCGGGATTGAATCTTTGACTTTTGACACCTCAAGACCCTCAAGCTTAGGCCCAATTCCCACCACAAGCGTCGACCTTAAGCACTTCAAGCATGGACTCGGTTCTCACCTCAAGTGCAACCCTAGCATCTCAAGCATGGCAAGCACCTCAATCATCTCAATCATCAAGCTGCTCAAGCATCTCAAGCACCTCAATCATCAAGTACCTCAATCATCAAGCACCTCAAGCACCTTAGTCATCAATCATGACAAGCACCTCAAGCACCTTAAGCTTGGGCCTGCAACCCCCACCTCAAGCTCAGCCCTAGCTTACCTAAGGTCAAAGGACTTTTTCACTGACTATTGGAGGTCTTCAATGAAGTTAACTCTTAGGTCTTATGCTCCATTGGTTATCCTTGATCTTTGGTAGACCATCTCTCATTTGGGCCCCTTTACCATTGGCCCCGTGTTGAGATAGATCTATAAGCACATGTCTATATCTTAACCCTTGTTCCCATTTATTCTCCCACATTAAATGATCAGTTTAATTTGAGAAAATCATTTGGGTTGGTTAGATATTAGATTTTATGACAGGTGCAACATAATATCAATGGTGAACCAAAAAGTACACACAATGAAATACATCAATGCAGACTCTATGGACTCGATGTATGATGGTAGCCGTGGTAAATCCTCCAAAAGAGGCACCTCCGTGGCTGATTGGATGCACCTAAGATCCTCCTTGATGTGGGAAATGCGAATGGCCGCCACGGTCGAATTACAATCTTGATGTGAGAGGGATGAAGGGATGATCTCGATGATGCTAATGATGAACAACAATGGAGCACTCGATGCCATCGAGGGAATGGCCGAGGTGAGGCTCGATGGACTAGCCACGTACCGAATCACGATAGGCA
The DNA here is from genome assembly GCF_014529385.1 of Adiantum capillus-veneris. Classification (NCBI taxonomy): domain Eukaryota; kingdom Viridiplantae; phylum Streptophyta; class Polypodiopsida; order Polypodiales; family Pteridaceae; genus Adiantum; species Adiantum capillus-veneris. The sequence goes on from NC_140953.1 coordinate 118,267,161, forward strand.
ATTTTCAAGCTGGTATCAATGACGCGGTGACCTGAGAAAGGCAAAAAATGGCACACTGTCATAACCTTTTTTGCAACATTTTTTTCCACATCAAATACTTGTCTCATATGGAATAGCCTGCAACTACCTCCCCACTCTATAGCCGGGAGAAGAAATTTGAGAAATCTAGGTCTATGGCGTACTGGTATACCATATCCTTGAAGCTTTTATGCTGTATTGTGGAAATATCTAAAATCAAGGGCTTGTGAGACAGCGTGTCTGCTACCAAATTTTTCTGTCCACGTACATGGATTATCTGAAAGTGAAACTATGACAGAATATTTTCCATTTCATTTGCTAGCTGCTTTTGTGGTAAGAGATAGCGTAAACTCTAATGGTCGATGAAAACAATAAAGTCAACTATGAGTAGAAAATGGCACCACTGAGTTAAAGTGTGGATCATTGCCAAAAGTTATTTTCGTAATTTGTGCAGCGTGCTAAGGACGTAAAAACTTTTTGAGTCAACATATACAAAGGAGAAGATATCTCTGCAAACTTTCTTATGAACCGTCGATAATATGAGCACACACCGAAAAATTTGTGCACTTCATGAAGATTCTTTAAGTCGAGCCAATCACAAATAGTCTCAACCTAAAGAGACAATGTGTCCCAAAAAGTGTATCTCCTGCAAAAAACCTCCTCTTTTTTGCATTTATGACCAACTAATATTGCCATAGTTCCTAAAACACTTGTAGCAGATGTTTGTGTTCTCTTGAGAATGTCTGTCTCATTTCAATATAGTACAGCCCTAGGAGGCAGGTCACTTTTTTGCATTTATGACCAAGCAATGTTGCTATAGTGCCTGAAAAACTTGTAGCATATTTCTTCATTATACATTTTTACTAGAGACTGACTCAATTTATACAGAGCAGATCTCAAATCATCTATGCATAGCAAGTCTAGGCCGCCTGTCAGTGTAGGAGTGCACCACTTTACAGACCGAGACACTACATGGTGCTACATCACAGGCATATCCACACAATCAGTTGGATCGAAAGTGACATTCTGGGAGCATGCCCCATAATAGCTGGTATGATGAGGAGTGCAGTCAAATGAGAGCCCAACTTCATGTCGGGATCTTCGTTTAGGAATCATCACTTACACATAGCCTCGGATCACTTCTTAGTGCCTTGTGTGACAAAAGAAGTGAGCTCACATATACTCATGTAGGCTTGGGCCTTTTCAGTTTGACCATCCATTTTTGGATGATTTGTTGTATGGCCATATGGAGAAAAACTTGTATCAATTGTTCTTGAGTAGAGACTCAGGAGAGGCATTGTGATTCTTTCATGAGTATTCCCCTCCCCCAGTGATTACTTCTCGTGATGTATGGGGCCAAAGATTTAATAATCACGTCATCACGTGAATTGTTTTGTGATTACCATGTGTTATCATCATATTCACATAAATACACTTTACACGATCACATTTAAGATGAACTAATAACCCACCAAAAGCTCGTTGGGCTATTATTTTTTCATGGTGGGCCCATTGGGATGATATGACAAAAATCCACTGGTTGGCCTAGAAGGTAGGGAAAAGTTTGGTGGGACTACCAATTTGGGTGGCTTTTGTAGGTTATTAGGAAGTTCGCATGAACCTTTAACATGATCACATGTTTTAAGAAGTGATCACTTAACGTTATTAACATATACATGTGTTTGTGATTACATCAATAAAATCCCTGTATGGGGAAAATATGCAACATCGTTATATACAGTTCCAAGACAGGGCACCCTTCTAGATCCTATAGATCCATGCCTAGCTATGAACGACTTTTTTACCACTGAGATGGTAAAGAGATCCATTGACAGGATGAGGACCAAGAGGGCATGTAATCATGATAGTCTAGTAGCAGAGCATTTTATACATGCTAGGGATATGTTGGTAGAGGTTCTTGCATTGTTGCTTAATTGTGCAAGGTTGCCAACTATCTCCTACACTATTTGGCATGTATGTGGATGAAAGTTGCTGACTACATTGAGGGGGATGGTGATAGAGGAGCACAATTGGCAGAGACATGGATCTCACTATTTTTATATGCTAATGATATTGTGTTTATTTATGACTCACTGGAGGGGATGCAACGTCACTTACATGCTCTGTATACTTTTTCCCACGATAATGAATTGTCTATTAACCTAAGGAAATCAAGGTTTTAGTGTTTAACACCACACCACAATGGGTCAAGAGGTTAGTACCCACTTTTATATATATCTAGGAGATGGTGGAGTATACAGATGCATACACCATGTAGACGGTTGGATAGTTCACTATGTGGGAACGTCTTCTTAAGAGATGGGCAGCAAATTACTTAGTATTTACTATTGTAATTACTACAGTAAACCCGAAGTGTATAAATAGGGCCCATTACATTGTAATCGGGTTGGAAATTGTTATCATTTGGGTTAGCGCCTTGGCTATACTTGTACTTGAGAATCATTGGCAGCATTGTCCACTGTACTCTCTCTTTGTAAATCATATTTTCTGTAATCTTGATCTGTAATTCCAATCATGGAATATATTCCAGTTATACTTACTTCTTGTCCAGTCTTCTGAATCTGAATCTGAACCTTATTTCCAATACATAAGTCTGATTCTTATTTCAGTATCCAAATTCCAGTCTAGTTTCTGATTCCTGTCCAGTCAACTGTCTGAAATCTTTCTACACTAGTAGCTGAAATCTTCTAACACTAGAATTAGTTGTCTCAAGAGATCAGCTCCAATTCCATTTTGGCGATCACAGTGGCTCGAGCTGAAGCTCGTTGATTGAAAGACTCTTCTCCTAGTTGGAAGTTTTCAGCAATGGCACCAAAATCTAGTCGTGGCCGGAAATCCACCATTCGTGTTGACCCCATTCTTGAGGAGTCAAGAAGAGAGTCTGACCCCAAGCAAGAGAAGAGGACTGACACTGAATCTCATGAGGAGCATAGTCAGGCTGATGAGGCGTAGGACTCACAGCACTGCAGTCACTCTCGACGCCGATGGGCAGAACGGGAAGCACGGAAGGCCAAGAGTTCCAAGAGTTCTCGGTCCCGACAGAGAGATGAGGATACCAAGGGAAGTAAAGGTAGTCGCCGTACTGCTAGCGGACAAACCAAAGAAGACACTGACACTGAGAAAGAGACAAAGATTGATTGGGATGCTGACACTGACAATTGCAAGAAGACTCCCAAGCGTCATTATGAATCCAAGAAGAGAAGTGGCACGATCAATAGTAATCAGAATGATTACAGAGCTTCCCTGAAGATTTATTTTCCAATATTCAAGGGAGGGAAGAAGGATGATCCAGATGTTCACATACAGGCTTTCGAGCAATATGTTGAACTGAAAAATATTGATGAAGATGATTGAGGAGAATATTGTCCACAAACCTTGAAGGAGGCAGCGAGGAAATGGTATTACCATTACCCTGCCTGCCAGCTTAGATCATACAACAAATTGCTTAAAGCCTTCAGGTTGGAATATTCCGACAATAGAGGGGACGAAGATATTCTCTGTGAATTAGATAAGATCAAACATAAAAATTTATCAGTCCATAGTTATGTGGAAAAGATCAAGGATCTAACCACGTAGTTACAGGAACCGCCATCTGAGAAGAGGTTGAGGGCATGGTTCCTCAATGGGTTCAGAAGAAAAAGCTTAGGGAACAAGAGGTACCAGCCCCTACCAAGAAATTCAATGATTTGGTCCAAAGGGCATTAAAGCTGGAACAACAAGCCAAGAAGGAAAAGAGCCACAAGAAGGACCAGTAGCACTAGCTTTGCTACTGAAAGTTCTGATTCTAGTGAGATGTCCAGTAGCTCCGAGAGAATCTCTAATAAAAGAGCAAAGGATAGATCAAAGAAGGGATCCTGGACCAAGAAAATTGAAGAAATGGCTAGACAGATTGCCGAAATTAGCCACACAAGACAACTAGTTTGGAAGATGGAGACTTGGTGTTCGAAATGCAAATCCAAGGACCATATCTCTACTGAATGTCCACAATATACCTACTGTAAGGCTTTTGGTCATCTATGGCATCAGAATCCACCACTTTAAGAAAGGAAAAGATCTGTCAGTGGTTGACTACACTGAACCAGTGAAGGTAAAACCAGTCAAAGTAGCTCAAGAGGAGAGACCAGGTGCCAGTGGTACTGGTCAGGGACGTGGCCGATTCCAACCAGGTATGGACAGAGGCAGAGGACGAGGAAACTTCCAGAACAGAAGCAGGAATTGCTACACTTGTGGGAAGTATGGCCATTTTGCAGCCCAATGCCCAGATACACCTGCAACAACTACTACTGAGACTAAGGCACCAGAGCCAGTCCTAGTCAGGGTAGTTACTAGAAGCAAGGGTGTAGTCATTGAGGAAATCCCAGACACTTCAGAAGCACTAGCCAATCCTAACAGCAGCAAGTGGGATCAACAAAGAGAAGTTTGGAAGGCCAAAGGTAAAGAAAAGGTGGTAGATGAGTGGCAAGAGCAGAGGGAACTAGCGGCTAAAATCACGGAGGATTTAGCCAAGAAGCTGCTAGAGCAGCCAGAAAGTTCCAAAGCTAGAGTCATTTAGAGGATACCAGCCCAATCGACTAGTAAAGATCAGTCAGTACCGGCCATAACTGAGACCATGCTGCCTGTGGTACATGGACTAGCTGATGAACGGGGAGTGGATGGAAAGAGTGGAAGCATTGCAAAAGAGGAATGGCAGTGTGAAGATACCAGTTCTTCAAGCTCTGAAAATCAGCCTGACCAAGAGAGAGAAGAAATTCATGTGAAAATTTGTGATAGAATTCAGAAGTTGACTGTAGAGCTGGAGGATATCAAAAAACCCTTGCCTGAGGTGGCCAACTTTATGAGACAGCGCAGGAAAGCTGAGGCAGAGGCCATCAAGTGTTATCTTGGATGGAGGAGCAGGAGTCAACATAATGGGAGCCCATCTTCAGCAAAGAATGGGTATCACTAATATGAAACCAGCACCATTCAAAGTAAGAATGGTAGATCATAGAGTCGTGCAGGCGATGGGTATGATTGAAAATATGCAAATAAGAGTTGGGAGGGAGAAATTCAAAACCAGTTTCCTAGTCCTGGATGTGCAAGGGGCATATGGGATGCTACTAGGGCACCCATGGTTGAGAACAACACATGTTGTTCATGACTATGCAAACCAAACATTAATCATAGAAGGGACCAGTGGCAGAATCCAAATCCAGACAAACAATCCAGAATCCAAATCAAGACAAACAATACCAGGATATGAAATGTATAGCTTCATGGATGGTTATAGTGGCTATAACCAGTTACAGATCGCTCCTGAAGATAGAGCCAAGACCACTTTCATCACTGAGTGGGGAGCTTTCATGTATTTGGTGATGCCTTTTGGCCTGTGCAATGCACTAGATACCTTTCAGCGGTGTATGATGGAGATGTTTAATGAATTCCTTCATCGATTCCTCGTCATTTTCATGGATGACTTTACTGTCTATTCGAATGAGGAACAACACCTCTTATTCCTAGAAATGGTTTTCAAACGCTGTCAGGAGAAGCGGATTTGTTTGAGTCCATTCAAATCTGTTTTTTTAGTCTGGAAGGGATAGCTACTAGGACATGTGGTTTCCCACAATTAATAGAGATGGAAAATGACAAAATTTAGTGTGTTCAGCAAGCTAAAGCACCCAGAACTGCTTTAGAGTTGAGCTCTTTCTTGGGCTATGTGAATTTCTATAGAAGATTTGTACATAAGTTTGCTTCTCAAGCAGTACCACTATATGAGCTGACAAAGAAGACCAGTAAGTTCAACTGGACTGCTGAATGCGAGGAGAGCTTCCAAAATCTAAAAAAATCCATTACCAGTAAAACAGTCCTTAGGTAGCCAAACTGGGATATTATTTTCACGTACATGTAGATGCTTCGGGATTGGCAATGGGGGCAATATTAGCTCAGCCAGACGGAAGAACTGATTATCCAGTTTATTTTGCCAGTCTCGCAGATTCATTCAGGCTGAACAAAGCTATACAACTACTGAGAGAGAAGCCCTTGGAATGGTTTTCAGCACTACAAAGTTCAGGCATTACCTGTTGGGAAAGTTATTCCATTTTTATGTGGATCATCAGGCTCTTGTGTTTCTGATTAATAAAGTCATTATTCAAGGTAGGCTGATAAGATGGATGATATTCCTAATGGATATTGAATTCAAAATTTTCCATAAGCCTGGTAGAAACCATTGTGGAGCTGATTTTCTGTCAAGAAGTACGGAAGGATATTTAGAACCACCCTTGAGAGATGAACTAGTGGATGCTGATTTATTTCAGCTAGAGGTAGAAGAATCAGTTGATTCTGAATGGTATGATATTTATCAATTTCTTTCCCAAGGTGCCTTCCCAGAGGATTGGAAGCAGAATCAGAAGAAAGCTCTGATCATAAAAAGCCTAAATTTACTATCATAGGAGGATTACTATATCGACTGGGTGTTGATGGTATACTTCGACGATGTGTCCCTATGGAAGGAAGAATGCAAGTTATTTCAAAAGCGCACAATGGTGAATCTGGTGGACACTTTTCCAACGAAGTAACCTACAAGAGATTCTGCAAGCCAGTCTGTGGTGGCAAACACTGATTGCTAATGTCAGAAGTTTTTGTAAAACTTGTGATATATGCCAAAGAATGGGTCGACCAATAGCTGCAGATATGAATCCCTTGATGCCGGTACAACCACTGGGAGTTTTCATGACATGGGGACTAGATTTTATGGGACCTTTTAAAAAGGTTACCCCCAAGAAGAACAAGTACATAGTAATGGCTACTTGTTATGTAACCAAGTGGGTTGAAGCTAAGGCTCTTCGTGACAACACAGCCAAGTCAAGTGCAAGGTTTCTGTTTTAGAATATTGTTTGCCGATATGGATATCCAGTAGAGATTGTGACCGACCAAGGAACCCATTTTATCAATGACACTGATCCGAGCCTATCACAAATTTTTGTTTATCATATTTTGTTGGTTTTCCTTGCTTCTAGAGGTTTACAATAAAAGAAAGAGTGAGAACAACCTCTTGGAAAAATTTAAAAAAAATGATTTTTTCTTGACTAGTTCACCGGAGGTGAAAGGTAGAGGGAGAACCTAGTGGTAAAGGGAAGGGAAAATATGTAAATGTGAAAAGAAAAGATATGATGTGGTTGTGGAGCCATGCACCCATGATTCAAGGGTCATGAGTGGCTCATAACATCATGGCTTTGGAGCCATATGATGATTCAAACAAATGGGACCCAAGTGGAAGACTTGGTAAAGGAAGAAACCATACACATGATTTTGCTGAATTTTTAAAAACTACTTTCACTCCGATCCAAGAAAAGTTGTCTTCATCAAAGTTGTAGCTGATGAGCTGGAGATTCTGGCCATATTTTTTTTATAATTTTTGCATCTACGGTCTAGGAGATATGGCCAAAATGGTGGACGCCAGTGTTTTCAACTGTGGTGGAGACCACCCCCTCTATCTTTACACACACACACCCTTCCTTTTCCACATTGAGACCTTCTCTAAAATCAGCCATTAGTCTTCTCACCCTCCTCTCCTTCCTCCTCTCTCTCAAGCTCAAAAACCCATCAAAGTTCCTCTTCTAATCACCTCTCAAGTCATGCTTAATCTTGTTGTAATTCATAAGTTCTCATTCAACCCCTTCTTATTATTACTAGATATGTATTGATTTTATGTAGATTCTTTACATTTTAAAATAAGGAAGCTCTTGGACTCAAGCTATGGAGGAAGGAGTGAAGACAACACAAGTGATGATGGAGCTAATTGGTCAACAAATCACTTGGAAGGAGCTTCTTCATTGGTTGAATGTCCCTAATCAAGCTTCATTTGTACAAATTACACTTGGATCTTAACCTCACTCCTAATCACTCTCTTTCCTATATAAAGAGGCCTTCCCCTTTGTAATTTCAAGCCTCCCTCAGCCCCATTGAGCCTTTGTATCACTCACCATGAGTCCATAAGCTCATTCATTCACTCTACTCTTGCACATCCTAGAGTGCAAATTGTTTCATGCTAGTAACCTCTCCTCCTCTTACTTATGTTAATTAAGAGAAATTTTTTATATGTGTGTGAGAGTGCTTGATGTGATCTTGGCTAATCCTTGAGTGATTGTTTGGTAATCTATATGCTATTTGTGTTGGGAGTGTTTGAAGTCATCCATTCCTTGTACACACACTACGGTTAATGATTCATTCATAGTGCTCTCTCTCTCTCTCTCTCTCTCTCTCTCTCTCTCTCTCTCTCTCTCTCTCTCTCTCTCTCTCTCTCTCTCTCTTTCTCTCTCTCTCTTTGTGTAGCGGTCCTAGTCCATGCTTCCAAGACTAGGTGGTGCCCTCATCTCATTTCTCTTGTGGCGCAATGGAGTTTGTTTTGGTGTAGAGGCCGCCATTCCAAATTTCCTTCGTCATAAATTGGTGCCCCCACTGAGGACCTCTCAAGCAGCGCTCTATCAATCCTATGAAGGAAGATCCATCAAATTCTCCGAGACTTCCACTATGGTCTCCCCAAGAAGCTCGAGAAAAGAAGCGTCTTTATCGACAAACGGCACGTATGCGGGTAAAGAGAGTTAACTACACACACCCTTCTTTGCTTCAAGGAAAATCTTGTAGTCATCAAGTCCCTAGGTCAAAAAATTGTGTTGAGTGCTTTGTGGCTAGTGTGAAGACACTTCCTTTGAAGCCTCGACTTCAGGTGGTGAAAGCACTCTCAAACTCGGGTATTAACAAGTTTTTGGAGGGGGAGCTACACATCAATGGGGTGCAGTATTGGCAAGAGGCTACATATGGTGATGCACTCCAACTACTACTAGCAAGAAGGCTCAAGGTGGTTGAGAGGGTAGCCATCGAACCCTATGAACTCTACAAAGCTGAAGATGGTCACACCAAAGCTAGGCTAATCACTGGTGAGCAAATTCTTCGCATCTCTCAAATGGTGGGATCCAAGAGAGCTCAGCTTCAATGAAGTGCTTCATGGAAGTTTGTAATTAATGCACCAATGAATAATCCCATTTTCTACAACTTCTTTCAATCAGTTCAGAATATTAGGGTGAATGTGCGCATTGATAGAAAGATTTTTTTCCAACAAAGATTGGTCTTCTATTTTGGAGCTGAGAGGTTGAGAGAGATATTGCTGTCCCCTGACCCTATAATATTTCCTATTTTGGAGTATAATGTATCTTTTGATGTTCACATATTCATCTTGCTTTAAGCATACTCCATGAATCATAGGGATTTATATGGACCTTTCCAACCTCTTGCTAGACAAACTGTGCATATAATAGCTAGCACAAAGCTTAGGTTCCAAAACATCATAAGGGACTTACTAGGCCCTCGTCGTCTAGCTGAGATTAATGCATCTATCAATCCATTTATTCTACCCTTAATAAGATATGATTTGGGCCTAGACGTTTTCATCTTTGTGTTGTATTGAGAGGAAGGCAACCCACTTTTATGATGGCTTTCCCAAATTTTTTTGGGCGTAGTGGGGAAAATGCTGGGGATTTTTTGGATAACTTGGAGATGGCTTTCCTTGTCTCCGGGAGGGATGACGAAGCATTGAAATTGAGAGCTTTTCCTTTGGTGCTCAAAGAAGAAGCTAGGGTATGGTTCCAGGCTCTAGATCCAACCCAAAGAATTGATTGGGAGGGATTGAAGGTGGCTTTCCTACAAAGATTTCAACGAGCCAATTCGGGAGAAGAACTATGGCAACGGCTTCTGTCCCTTCATCAAGTTGACCCTCATGGTTATGCAACCTATGAGGAAGGTTTTCTGAAACTTTGGGGCCAATGGTCAGACTCACTAAACCCTGGTGAGCGAGCTCCCAATTGCCTCCAAAAGGATCGATTTATCTCAGGTTTGTACCCCTTGCTAAGGGAGAAGGTAAAGAGCAAATTTCCAAATGCTTTTGAAGATGCCTTAAGAATTGCTAGGGAAAAGAATAGAAAGATTCTCTATCAAGACCAAGCTGGCCAGCTAGCTTTGGGAGGCAATATCACAACTATGGAAGCTTCTCACATACCTCCAAATGTGCCTAATGCACTAGATCTCAATAGAGGTCAACAAGAAGATATGCTCCAACAAATAAACAATCTCACAAACCAGCTAGAGGGGTTGAGAGTAAATCTTGTGCAGGGTGCAAGAAGGCCTATTGAGGGAAATGGTGGGAATCGGCCACCAATGCGACGTCAAGCAAGGGAAATGCTGTGTTACAATTGTGGGGAAATTGGCCATGGCATGTATAATTGCCCTCATCCCAGAAGATATGACTACCCTGTCAGAGGTCCTCGACAACAAGTAAGTCCACCCCGTGCTAGAGCTCAAGCACAAGAGCAACCGCAACCTCAAATTTTGCAGCCACCTCGTGCTCAAGCTCAAGCCCCTGCTACTCAACCAAATGTGAGCATCATAAGGATGGAGGAGGTCCTCAAGGGCAGAAGCAACCAGGAAGAAATAGCTAAAGGGAAGATGAAGATAGATGAAGTGGCTACAATGCCTATCAAACGTGTGCGTGTCCAAGATGAAGTAGGTAAAGAAACAAGCAAGGATGCAAGCAATGAATCAAGTACATCTCGGGCAACTAAAGATGAAGCCAAGAAGAGAAAGACCCGTACTAGGTCTCAAATTGACATCTCTGATTTCCCTATGGGATCTCGGACACAACCTTATGACTTGACAGCTGATGTGAGTTCTCAAGGACCAAAGATTACTTGGCCACAACTACTTCATATCTCCCCAAAGCTTCGACGACAATGGTCAAAAATGGTGAGCACGAGGGCAAAGCGAAGTAAGCTAGTAAGTGTAATCAAAGCATATGGTCTCAAGGATATAGTGCCTTTGGTGGAGGCTCAAATCAAGGGACAACGGATTCCAAAAACTTACATTGACAGTGGAGCAGAGGTTTGTGTCATGACAGAAAAGCTAATGCATCAATTGGGTTTAGAGGTAATGGAATCATCAAACTTTAGGGCAAAAATGGCCAATAATGTCTCTGTCACTTGTGTGGGTGTCGTGAAAGCTTTGAGAGTTTCTATTTTTGGAATCACTACAGAGGTTGATGCTTATGTGATGCCAGTAAAGGGAGAAGGATACCCCCTTATTTTAGGACGACCTTGGCTCATGGGTATAGGAGCTAGGCAAGATTGGGCAACAGGAGACTTGGAGTTGAGGCCTCGCATGGGTGGCCATAGTCGGAAGGTGGTTTATAACCTAAAGAATGGGCGACAAGAGAACCTTGAACTAGAGACGTCAGCTGATGAGTGGAGCTCACGTGGATGCTCCTCATCCATGGACGAGGAAGAGAGTTCAAGTGAAGAGAGTGATAGCACTCTCGAAGTCAATGGGCGTCACCATAAAGGAAACTACCTCATCAGAAGACAACCCAAGGATCCAAATGGAGAATGTGTGGGATGCCAGCCTAGAGGAGATGTTATCCAAGGATATAAAGGAAGAAGAAAAGGAGGGTTATGTAAATGTTCTCAAGAAGCATGCATCATTGTTTATTTCTGATTACACTCACATTACAGGTGTCACTGCAGTGAAGCATCATATCCATCTAAAAGAAGGGAGCAAGCCAGTAGTACAAAAACTAAGAAGATTAGCAGTTGTGCAACAAAATTCACTGTTGTCTGAGGTGAAGAGACTCTTAGAAGCAGGATTCATATACCCAGTAGAAGATTCAGAATGGGTCTCCCCAGTAGTGGTGAGGCCAAAGAAGAATGGTAAATGGCGAGTGTGCGTGGATTACAAGCCACTAAATGCTGCAACAAAGAGGGACCACTTCCCTCTCCCATTTCAAGATGAGATTCTAAATGAAGTAGCAGGCCATGAGAGATACACAGTGTGTGATGGCTACTCTGGCTACTTTCAAATACGCATTGCAGAGGAGGACCATAAAAAGACTACTTTCATCACACCATGGGGATGTTTTGCATTTCGAGTCATGCCTTTTGGTCTCACCAACGCTCCAGCCACCTTTCAACGATTCATGAACATGGTCTTCCAACCTTACTTTGGTAAGTCCATAAGGGTTTTCATAGATGACTTTTGTATTTACAGCTCCAAAAGTATGCATCTCGGCAAGATTGATGAAGGATTTACTCGTTTAGCTAAGCTGGGTGGACAACTAAACAAGGACAAATGTCACATTGGGGAAAGCAAGGTTACACTATTAGGGCATGTAGTGTCCATTGATGGAATCGAGGTAGATCCTGAAAAGATAGAAACATTGCTAAATCTACCTTCCCCAACTTCCATCAAACAATTAATCTCCTTCTTGCAAAAGCTAAGATATTTGAGTAGATTCATACACTTACTCTCCCAAGTGATATTTCCTCTACAACAGCTGACTCGTCAAGAGACGCTTGTTTGGAGTGAAGAAAGTGAAGGGCATTTTAGAGAGATTAAAAAAATGTTAGGGTCACTCCCTATAATCCTCCAACCTTGTTGGGAAGAAACATTCTTTGTAAACCCTAGTGTGGGAGAAGAAGCCATTGGTGTTGCCCTCCTACAAAAAGATCCAAAAACCTCCTTTATGAGGCCTGTGTATTTTGCTAGCCGCCTCATGGAAAACACAGAGAAGGCCTACACCCTGATGGAACAGCTAGTGTTAGCTCTCATGTTTGCGGTAACCAAATTTCGGCCATACTTGCTGCCGAAGAGGTTTGTAATTATCACTGTGGAGGATATGTTTCCCTATGCACTACAACATATGGAAATCTGTGACAAAATAGCAAAGTGGGTGGTGCGACTTCAAGAGTTTGATTATACAATACAGGTTGAAAGAACAACTCGAGCATGCTTAGCCGACATTTTAACAAACAAGTGCTATGAAAAAGTTTTCCATTTGAAGAGAAAGGAACTTCCACCACCTCCAGCTCTAGAGGTTTTGGTCAATGCTTATAGCCTCTACTTTGATGGAGCATACAAGAGAACCAAGGATAAGGCAGCTGCAGGCATCATGGTCTTATCCCCATTAGGAGAGAGGATCCATGGTGAAGGGATCACTCTAGAAGATGTCCACTCCAACAATGAAGCAGAATATCATGCTCTAATTCATGGCCTTTGTTGGTGCCTCGATAATTCAATTAAGAGATTAAACGCTTTTGGTGACTCCATGCTTTTGGTAAGGCAAATGCAAGGTACATGGGCTTGCAAAAATGCCCGTCTCTCTACTAAAATGAGAGAAGCAAAAGCTATTATGAGGAGATTTAGGGAGGCACAAGTACATCATGTGCCAAGAGACCAGAACAAGGATGCAGACCACCTAGCATCATCAAAGTTAAATGAGTCAATAGTGGGAGCAGTGGCCATCAAACTTCCACTTTAGCAAGGCAAGGAGGACTTGGAAGATATTATGCACATTCTGGAGCAAGGAGAGGCTCCTAAACACTTGAATGCAGGGAAAAGGCGATGGTTAGCTAGGAAGGCTACCAGGTATGGCATAGTAAATGATGACTTGTATTGTCTTGGTAAGGATGGTGTACTTAGGAGAGTTCCTTTGAAGAGTGAAATTGAAGAGATTTTAAAAGCTTGTCACAATGATATGTGCGGAGGACACTTTGCACACGACGTCACTAGTAGAAAGGTTCTACAAGCTGGGTTTACTTGGCCAAGTCTTCATCGTGATGTCAAATACTGGTGTCAAACATGTGATGAATGTCAGAAAGCAGGACCACGACGGCTCATAGCTGAACCTCAGAACCCAATAAAGGTATATGGGCCCTTTGAGAAGTGGGGAATTGATGCCATAGGGCCTCTACCATGCACTCAGTCAGGTAAAGAGTACATCATCATGGGAGTAGACTACATGACTAGATGGGCTGAGGCTATGCTGACCAATAGAATTACTGCTAAGGATGTGAGTCAGTTCATCTTTGACCACATCTGTTGCCGGTTTGGCACCCCTCTTGAAATACTATCTGATAGAGGACCAGGGTTTAGAACAGACTTGGTAGGAGAACTCATGAAGAAGCTAAATATTCAGCATCAACACTCTACTCCTTACTACCCTCAGTGCAATGGTTTGGTGGAAAAAGTAAATGGAATCATTTGCAAAATTCTCACCAAATAGGTACATGCCAGGCGCCAAGATTGGGACAAACACCTGAATGGAGCTCTATGGGCCTATAGAACCTCCTTCAAAACCACATTAGGGTACACACCCTTTCATTTGGTTTATGGAAAGGAGGCGCTTTTGCCCATTGAAGTGAAGTTAACAAGTCTTTGAATATTGGGTAGCCAGGTAGGCTCTCAAAAGGAGAAATTACATCAAAGGATCATGGATCTAGAGAGGCTGCAATTGGATCGTGAAGAAGCCATCAACCACTATTCTCAAGAAGCAGAGAAGCGCAGAGAAAAGTTCAACAAAAAGCTAGCATCCAAAGACATCAAAAAGGGATCTCTGGTGCTTCGATATGACAATCGCTTCGACACTCGTAAGGATGGAAAGTTTCTTTTCCGATGGGAAGGCCCGTTCTTGGTCACCAAAAAGTTCAAAAATGGCTCTTACAGACTTCAAGACATTGATGGTAAAGTGCACAACACCAGGACAAATGGATGGCGTCTAAAGCCTTATCACATCAGGATAAGGTCAGCTCAAGATCAAAGAAAGTAGGCTAGAGGCATAAATACCCCTAGCCAGGTTTGGGGGGGCTATGATCCGAGCCTATCACAAATTTTTGTTTATCATATTTTGTTGGTTTTCCTTGCTTCTAGAGGTTTACAATAAAAGAAAGAGTGAGAACAACCTCTTGGAAAAATTTAAAAAAAATGATTTTTTCTTGACTAGTTCACCGGAGGTGAAAGGTAGAGGGAGAACCTAGTGGTAAAGGGAAGGGAAAATATGTAAATGTGAAAAGAAAAGATATGATGTGGTTGTGGAGCCATGCACCCATGATTCAAGGGTCATGAGTGGCTCATATCATCATGGCTTTGGAGCCATATGATGATTCAAACAAATGGGACCCAAGTGGAAGACTTGGTAAAGGAAGAAACCATACACATGATTTTGCTGAATTTTTAAAAAATACTTTCACTCCGATCCAAGAAAAGTTGTCTTCATCAAAGTTGTAGCTGATGAGCTGGAGATTCTGGCCATATTTTTTTTATAATTTTTGCATCTACGGTCTAGGAGATATGGCCAAAATGGTGGACGCCAGTTTTTTCAACTGTGGTGGAGACCACCCCCTCTATCTTTACACACACACACCCTTCCTTTTCCACATTGAGACCTTCTCTAAAATCAGCCATTAGTCTTCTCACCCTCCTCTCCTTCCTCCTCTCTCTCAAGCTCAAAAACCCATCAAAGTTCCTCTTCTAATCACCTCTCAAGTCATGCTTAATCTTGTTGTAATTCATAAGTTCTCATTCAACCCCTTCCTATTATTACTAGATATGTATTGATTTTATGTAGATTCTTTACATTTTAAAATAAGGAAGCTCTTGGACTCAAGCTATGGAGGAAGGAGTGAAGACAACACAAGTGATGATGGAGCTAATTGGTCAACAAATCACTTGGAAGGAGCTTCTTCATTGGTTGAATGTCCCTAATCAAGCTTCATTTGTACAAATTACACTTGGATCTTAACCTCACTCCTAATCACTCTCTTTCCTATATAAAGAGGCCTTCCCCTTTGTAATTTCAAGCCTCCCTCAGCCCCATTGAGCCTTTGTATCACTCACCATGAGTCCATAAACTCATTCATTCACTCTACTCTTGCACATCCTAGAGTGCAAATTGTTTCATGCTAGTAACCTCTCCTCCTCTTACTTATGTTAATTAAGAGAAATTTTTTATATGTGTGTGAGAGTGCTTGATGTGATCTTGGCTAATCCTTGAGTGATTGTTTGGTAATCTATATGCTATTTGTGTTGGGAGTGTTTGAAGTCATCCATTCCTTGTACACACACTACGGTTAATGATTCATTCATAGTGCTCTCTCTCTCTCTCTCTCTCTCTCTCTCTCTCTCTCTCTTTGTGTAGCGGTCCTAGTCCATGCTTCCAAGACTAGGTGGTGCCCTCATCTCATTTCTCTTATGGCGCAATGGAGTTTGTTTTGGTGTAGAGGCCGCCATTCCAAATTTCCTTCGTCAACACTATGGAAATCCTATTGGATATGCTTTCAGTCAAGCATCGGAAATCTAATCCTTACTATCCCAGATGCAATGGACAGGCTAAAAGTAGCAACAAGACAATAAAGACTATTCTCACTACGGTGGTGCAAAAGAAACCAGATCAGTGGGATTTGAAGCTTCAGACTGCTCTATGGGCTTATAGGACAGCTTATAAGGTAACTACTGGAATGACACCATTCAGAATGGTGTATGGCATTGAAGTTGTGGTTCCTATGGAGTTTGTAATGCCAAGTCTGAGAATGGCTGTGAAGGATGGCTTAGACTTCAACCATAATCTTAAAAGATGGCTAGATGAACTGATGCAATTAGATGAACTCAGGCAACGGGCTATGTTGGAACAAGAAATTGTTCAACAACGAAGGAAGCACTGGCATGATCGCCGAATTAAAGTTCGAGAGTTTCAGAAAGGAGATTTGGTGCTTCTATATCAGTCTAGACTGGGTCCAAAGAAGCCAAACCTGAAGATTGCCTGGGTAGGACAATTTGAGGTAGAGTGGGCCTTCTCAAATGGCACATTCAGACTGAAAGATTTAATTGGATTACTATTGTCAGGAGTATATAATGGGGCAAAGATCAAGATTTATTATTCAGAGGCCAGAGAAACTGGGCAAGAACAAGGTACTAAGGAACTGGAACTTGCTGATCAAGAGATACCAGAATCAGACATTTTTGGACTTTTTCATGTGCAACCAGTTCCAATTTCAGAACCAGTACCAGAAGAACCAGATCAGGATGACCTTAGAATTAGTACCAGTATGGTTGAGCCAGACTGGAAATCAGTCCAATATCAGTGGAGGCACACTTTTCAATTTTTAAGCGCCCAACAGTCAGATGGCACGCCAGTAGTAATTATTTCAAGGATGGGTCGTAGTCTTGTCCAATGCATGTATGCCACGACAACAACGACGCACACAAGTCTAGGAACAGCAAGTGGTGGAGCTTTTATGGCACGAACACATATAACATTCAGGAGAGTTATCATTTTTCCTCATAAATCCCCTACGCGATGCTTTCCTCCTGTTAACCATTCGCCATCACAAAACTCCGAGGTTTCTTCGCTACAACCGCAAACCTCAACCTCTGAAGAGACATTTAACTATCAGCTAGCCTTGCCAGCGACACCAAGGTATGGCTTCGACACGAAAATTCTTCTTCTCCTTCACCTGTTTCATCATCATCGTCTTCATAGTGTATGGGTAGAAGGAAACGCTCAGAGAAGATGCAGGAGTCTCTCGAGGAAACCCAGGCCATAGTTGCTGCTGCAAAGGCAAGCCTTCCTATCATACCATACAGTAAAATCCAGCGTTATGTATTCACTGACCAATCAATGACTCTGCTACAACTATGGGATCTCCGAGTTGTGTTGCAAGCTACAAGAATTTCTTTTGACGCAGACATCATCAAGCAAGTTCTTGACTCTTTCAACGCTAAAGATGGCAGTGCCATGGTAAATGGTAGAAAGTTGTTGGTGACATCAGAGACCATAGTTTTTGCATTCAGAATGCCCAACGAACCCAAACCATCTGTGGCCACTCCACAACAGATAAGTGTAGCTCTGAAGGAGGTTGAAGCGGCTAAACGTAAGCGAAAGGCAAGTGGTCAAGGAGTTCCAGTAGCAGGACTGAAAGCTTCCACTGCTTACAAGTTTGTAGCCGAAGTAGTAAGCCTGAAAAACAACCCAATGTATGTATCCGAAAAACTTTTTGTTATGCTATTGGCCAAGACATTGGATCCAAAGGTTCCTATTAACCTTTGTCAAATTCTCTCGCACAATGTACTCTAGCAAACTGCCAAGCTAAAATCTCAAAATGTTTTTAAAGCTTGGTATGTTTGGCAATTCCTGTATTGGGCCACTGTTGCAGATGCTCATGAGTAGGTAAAGAAGGCTTGGAGTGAGAAGCCAATTTCTGAGCCTCAGAACATTGAGCTGTCCTCAAACGACAGAGCAACGGACAATCAGACTACTTCAACAGACCTGAAAAGAAAAGAAACTGCAGAACAGACTGGCAGTTCAAAGAAGCCAAAGACTACACTAACAAAGAGCAGTGAGTTTTTGAGGTAGATAGAAAGTAAGGTCAAGACAGTGAATACTGAAAAAGCTGTAGTGAGCCAAACAGAGCAGCAATCTGCTCAGAAGACTGTGCCTAGCCAGTCAGTAGCACAAAGTGCAGTTGCTATTGGTTCTGGAAAAGATCAGGCCAAGCTAGCCACTTCTGAGAAGATAGCAGACCAGCCAGTGGGACAAAGGCAAGAGCCACATGGACAAAGGAAAAGGTCCAGCTTCTTCAACTCTGCCCTGTGGAGTTTCTACTCCAAATACTGAACACATTCTGCAACTGGTAAAATTGGACAAGTTGCAGCAAATGCAGACTCATCAATTGAAAGGGCATCTTCTGCTATGCAAAGCCGATTATGCAACTTTACTCTACATGGCTCCAGTGACAATATATGAGCCTACTGATTCTGATCCAACCACAGTTAAAGACAGATGTTCATTCCTCATACAGTCTTCTTGGAATACCATTGTCAGTTGTATGGGACTGATGGAGGCTGCTCGATTAGAAGATGAAGTGAAAAAGCTTAAAGGTGACTTGAAGGAGGCAAAAGATCAGATTGAAAAGCTCCAGAAATCCCGGAAAGAGTAGAACATACAACACAGGGTACTGGAGGCTCATTCAGAAGGATTAATGAGTTGTTAAACAAAAAGCTAGCTAAGATTGAATCTGAGATAATGATCATCAAGAATCAACGAAATGAAGCCCTGAGAGCTACAAAACGGGCTAAAACAATGCTCAAAACAAAGCGAGTGGAATTCAAAAACCTGTTCCTTCGCCATACAGCTCTGAAGGCCTCTTTGACTGAAAGATACAGCTTGGCTGAAATTATAAATCCAACAGGCAATGTTGTTTTCAATTTAGAGAATTTGAAGTCCTTGATGGAAAGTATGCAGAGTGATATGCAGGACAAGGTGACTGAATATAACACTGCTATGATGAATCATGCTATATTAGATTATATTGAGCAGCAGACTTCTCCGGATGAGGAAGAAGAGGACAAGAAAGATGAAGCTGATAAGGAGGAGGATGATCAAGAAGCAGGGCATACGAATGATGATGATGATGCCCCACCACCATCTCCACCTCTAGGACCTGGTACTGGTGGTACAGGGCCAACTGAAGGAGGCCAGTCTCACAGCCAGACCAGCCAGGCCAGAATGAGGGCCAGCAGGAAGGATAGAGTGAAGGGCATCAGTCGGGTAACCAGCAGACTGAGGAGCAGCAGCCCAATCACACTAGGAATCAGCTAGCTAATTAGTCCCAGCTCAGCAGAGGGATGCTAAAGGGAAAATGAAAGTGCAGGAGGAGGGATCAGTTGATCATAAACATTCACTGCAGCTTATTACCCTGAATAGGCAGTTGAGACATCAAAGGCCTCCATAACTAGACAATATCTGGAGGATGATGATCTCTTGTTTGATTTGGAAAGATTTCAAAGGCTATATGTTGGAGCCAGGCAAATGGTGGAACATTGCAGCTTTCCATGATAAAGAATCTTGCCGATTACCTGCGCATCCTAGGAGAGTCCAGCTGCTGGAACGAGTTCCTCAATGGATACTCACTGCTGACGAGAGAGTGCCAAACCCACACTTGCAATGGCAGTCTACTGCAAATTGTTTCTCCCTTGCCCTGGAATTAGAACTTCTGCTGGGTAACAGACCAACTTACCGATGTATGAAGGATGTTAGGGAACAACTCAAGGAAGTTTTGGTGCAAATGAAAACTGCCAGAAGAGTTTTGGATCAGAGAGTCAAATCCATTGTTGAGGACCAGACAGCCACTAGCAAAGGACCTTAGGCTAGAATGTCAGTCGGAGCACATGCAACTGCTCTCCGAATATTGTTCCAGGTAGTCAGAATCACCAGAAAGATGATGCAGTAAGAGAACCAGGCTGTTCTCAATTTTTTAGAATTCGTGTTTGATTCTCCAGTTCTCTTGCATGCCATTCCAGCAAGAGAAACAAAGCTGCCAAGATTCTTTCCAGCATTATATCCTCAACACCCAGAACCAGTTGATCGCCTTACATACTTCAAAATCACTGATGAGCTTCAGGATTGGTATGAGCGATCGATTGTGGAATGGAAGACTTGGCAAACGTTGTTCAATGATGCTCTCCAAATCAATGATATTCAGGCACTGAAAGATGAGATGCATAGGATCCAGATGTGGGTCAGTGGAAGATTCAAGTTAGAGGACTGACCAGGATTACTAATCAGTTGCTACAACTTGCGATGGAATCTTCTAAATTTCCTGAAAAAGACATTGCAGCAAAGTCGGGTCTGGCACCATAGTATAGGGAGGTGGCTGAGATTCTTTTCGAAGCTCGCGTCAAAATTAATCAGGCTCTTCTAGAAGGATGGATCCATACTGCTTTGCATTGTCATAAGCTGGCCAGAACCAGAATTAGCAAGGGCAGGCGTACACTCTATGATCCTGACACCAAAACCTATCATTCCCTCATGCCTTATGAAGTCGAGATGACCACTGACAGGCAGGATCAGCTTGAGCAGGAGGCCATTTACCGACTGATTCAGAAGGAGAATGCTGGTACTTGGACTTCTTAGACACCCTCCAGGTCAAAGGGCAAATAGAAGACGTTCCAATGGAAGGATACTGGGTAGTTCCATCTCAGAATTCAGTGGCGACTTTTCTCCTCAGCAGGCAGGTGGATGAGAGCTCTACCTTGGCCTGATGAAAGCTCCACCTTGGCCTGGTGAGAGCTCTACCTTGGCCTTTTCAACTGCCTCTCGCAATCTTTGTATGGCCACTCTGTCAAGTGGTCAAGCTAGATTCCCAACATCAGAACCAGACGGTGGATTTTTCAGTCTCACATGAGAATCAGACAAGGGAACTTTTCAGAAATTTTGGAATCTTGCCAAAATTCAAGAAAGAAGGGAAGGATGTAGACGGCTGGATAGTTCACTATGTGGGAACGTCTTCTTAGGAGATAGGCAGCGAATTACTTAGTAGCTACTATGGTAATTACTACAGTAAACCCGAAGTGTATAAATAGGGTCCATTACATTGTAATCGGGTTGGCAATTGTTATCATTTGGGTTAGCTCCTTGGCTATACTTGTACTTGAGAATCATTGGCAGCATTGTCGACTGTACTCTCTCTTTGTAAATCATATTCGCTGTAATCTTGATCTGTAATTCCAATCATGGCATATATTCCAGTTATACTTACTTCTCGTCTAGTCTTCTGAATCTGAATCTAAACCTTATTCCCAGTACATAAGTCTGATTCTTATTTCAGTATCCAAATTCCAGTCTAGTTTCTGATTCCTGTCCAGTCAACTGCCTGAAATCTTCCTACACTAGTAGCTGAAATCTTCTAACACTGGAATTAGCTGCCTTAAGAGATCAACTCCAATTCCACACCAGTCTTCAGTGGACCGGTATTTTCATTGAGGAGAGTAGTAGAGACTAGATTAATGAGAGCTCATCCAGCCTTGGAGGTTGGTAGAAGATGTGTTCATAGGTTCAGTTTCAAAAGCCTTGAAAAAAGTTGTGGTTGTTTGTCACTCTAGTTGCTTCAACTACGCTTTATGGGGTTCCAATATGGGGACCCTCATTGGACCACTATGGAAGATCTAGTAACACTAATGGATGGATATGTATGGAGAGGCCTCTAGTATTTATGATCTCTTGGCTTATTCGGGCTAAGGCCTCAATGCCACATGAGATTATCCAAGCCGACGAGCTAGTTGCCCGCTCTCTTGTAGTCGAGGCCCTTACTAGATCAGTTTCTTTCATACAAAATTTATGGGACCTCCCCAGAGATAGATATGCTCAGCTAGCCCTTGAGTCATCCCAATAGAGCTCGCTATAGGGGGACACATTATGTTGGTACGGATAGGTGACATCATGGTTTCAGGCACATAGTTTTGGCATGCATAGATTTCCCACATTCCAATACTCCTTGGATGCACCATCCCTTTCTCTCACACGGATAGAAGTACAAGTAATTGCCCAAGGACGGAGTTTGCATGGGCCCACAAACATCACTATGGACAAGATGCAACCTGCACGCGGCCCGAGCTAAACCATCCTTTGGAAACTTAGAACGCTGCATCTTACCCAAAATACAACCTTCACAAACATGTTTGACAGGTACTTCAAGAGGCGGCAAAGAAGAAACCATATCAGGTTTCTACAAACGCAGCAAACTGGCAAAATTCAGATGACCAAAACGTGCATGCCAAAGTTTTGCATCTGAAATAGCCCTTGAATCTGCAACAACATTTTCAAAATTTTGTCCACACTTATCATACAAAGTGAGCTTATACAACCCACGGCACAAAAGCCCAGATGCAACAATTTCATCACAAAAACTGAGATCATGAACTGTACATCTGTCATCCACAAATTTGACTACAAGTCCAAGTCTAGCAAGTGCGAATATAGACAAGAGATTCTTCTTGATCCCAGGTACATAAAGTGCATCAACAAGTGTGAAAGAACTGCCATTTGCAGTAGTAAGCACAATATTTCCAACTCCCTGAACCAGATAAGAGGCATCGTTGGCACAAGTGACAGAATTCCCATGAGGGACAGACTCGAGAGAGGTAAACAATTCACGATGTGAGGTAATGTGCTTTGTAGCACCAATGTCGAAATACCACAAATGTGAATCTGCAGCAATTGACAAGCATGCATCATGGACCGTAGGATTGTAAGTGCACTCTGCGCTAAAAGCCCATTCTGCATCAACATTAGCATCACAGTCTCCTTTCATAGAAGACTCAACAACGGCTACATTTGTAGTGGAACCAGCATTTGCAGTGGAACCACCCTCTTTCTTCTTAGCCTCTTTGGCCTTCAACTTAGGACACGACTTGATCAAGTGATCATTAGCTTTACAATAATGGCAACCCATCTTCTTTTTGCCCTTATCACCAGAATTGCCAGAAAAAGTGCTGCCAGTAGAAGCATTAGGAACAGAATTTTTGCCACTCGCAGAAGAACCATAAGAAGTGGCTGCATTGTTGTTACCACCCTTTCTTTGAGAAGCAATAAAAGCCTGTTCAACTGCATGCTGCCTAGTCCTGTTTTTTCTGGAAAGTGACTCTTGCAACAGCAATGTGCATAATGCATCAAAATTGACAACCTCTAGATTTCCTTGGGTCATAAGTCTCCAAGTACTAGCAAAAGTCAAGTCTTCCCATGTGGCAAGCGAGATTTCTCGAGCAAAGGAAAATCCGAGCAAATGAATAAAGAAACCAAATTGGCTTCTTTACGAAAGATGCATGAAGATCCTACTTAAAGCCCCAAGTGATAGCAATAACACTATTCAAAATGAGAGTCTTTTCTTGAATCCGTAAGTAATCGTAGCAATAGCATTGTTCAAAATTAGACTTTAGATTCTTTTGTGTAGTTGAGGCTTGATATGTAGAGCAATGAGAAACCCAAGCAGGTAGCAAAGCTATTACAAACCATGCAATGATCCACAACTACATTCAACACCATAATTTTAATTTTAACTTTAAATTTAGTCAACAATGCTCATACATCTACAAAGTTTCTAAACTATATTAAGAGACAATTGTCATATCTTATACCCAAAAAAGAGAGATTTATTCAGGATTGTAAGATAACAAGTGGAATATTTAGTGGAATATAGAGAGCAGCATGTCATGCCTCTACACTCTAACACAACAAGAAATGCTACAGTTCTATCTCATGACTATGAAGAGTCACACTCATCATCAATAAAGACATTACGCCTCTGAAACTTTTTGTGGGTGTCAAAATCGTATCGTATATCAACAGCCATGGTTTTTGCAATCCCCTCGGCATAAACTGGCAACACACTTCCATACAAAAAGAAAAAGGTAAGTCTCACAATATACATATAATCAATGCATAACCTACATCATTGAAACACAAGAAAACTCAAATTGTTGTTTGAATCATTATCCATAATTTCCAAATAATGAATAATGATACCAAAAAGTGACAAAATAGCATAAAAGTATGATGGAAACATAAAATAGGGGGGGGGAAATGAAGTGTAAGGTGGACTCTCACTAGTCATCAAAGGGGTTGACACGTGAAGGCATGTCACCCACATCGACAACATCAAGAGAGTTGGAGCCCCCCTCTCTGCTTCGCTGTTTAGAGAGAAATAATGGTTGCACATAATCTGAAATCAAAGTGTCGTCACCGTCGACTGCTGCACACACCCGCTCTGTGCCTAAACATGCTGCCAATACGGGTGTTGTACCACATCCCAACTCCAAACAAAAACCTCCAGGCCTACAAAGAAGCTCCACAAAACATGCAATAAAAGAATGACTTCGTTGCAAGCCACCACGCCATGGCTCTCCGGATGATGATCTCGCTAGAGAAGACTCTGGGAGATGGTGTATCATGTAAGAATCCAAAGGTTGCATGCCAAGTCGATTGAATAGCGTAGTGCTCTCAACCACAAATCAAGGTGGTTGCATGCCAACCCTATACACCATAAGTAAGAGAGAACAATGGCACTACACCACCACATAGACAATTAGAACAATAAAAATAACAATAATACACCAAATGAGAAACAACCAAGTTAATTATGTAGAAGAGCATTACCTCAATCTGACCACCAAAGCTATTACCATAACGATAAGCTCCATGATGAAGGACTACAATGCGACGATGAATAGCCATCTTTGATGCACGACAAAATCTCTCAACCCAGCCAATGGTATCTCCTGCAAAATTTTTCTAAAGTCACAATAAAAAACACACAACAAAAATATAGACAAGTATTGCATAAAATTATGATTGAAGCACAAACCTGTCATAGAGACCATGATCAACAACCACCCAGAGTCTGACAAAGTCGAATATGCAAGTTGCATGCCTGCACGAACATGATCCTCACTACAAATATCCCAAAGGGGCACAACAAGGGAGGCTAAGTGGGAACCACCAAAGGGAAGATCCAAAAAAATAAAATCAGCAGCCCATGCGACTGTTCTCCCACCACGCATGCACAAGGTCCGATCAAAGAGTGCAGATCCCATGTGCTCATGAACACGAATCCATGCCGGATGTCGAACACCGGCCCTAAAATCAGCAACAATGGCTATGTAGTCCCCAGAAATGGCCATGCATCGTGAGTCAGACAATGAGGATAGAGAAGACAATGGAATATCAATGATGTAGACAAAAGAAATGGTTTTCTTTGCAACAATCTCCCCATGAGCTACTGCGATACAAGAGGCTAATCAAAGTGAATTAACTCCAATAAATGAACATACAAACGACTGCATTGTAAGCGATAGCTCACCATGCTCTTGCTCCATGTTTTCATCCGCCCTAGTTTCAACAATCACCTCCTTTCCCTTGTGAGAAGTATTTGTAGCTTAGAAAAAAGCAAAAAAACACAATATCACCAGTATGTAAAACAAATAAGTTAAGGAAAAGAGAGAGTTTAAAGCTCTTCAACAAATTATGTTTGAGACTGTTTTGAGTAACCATTTACCTGATATCACCTCATTCACTCTAGGAGGTAGAGTCACATCGATGGATGTGCCACCAACTCTCATAGTATCCTGAAGCTCTCTCTCTCTCTCTCGCCAATACATGCCCAAAAGCCATGTCTATCCACCATGGACATGTCTCCATCTCCCAAGTAGTGAGCTTATGTATGGAAGGGGAGTACATGCATTCTTCCCCAGTAGATAGTTGTGCCCACTGCGCCTTAGCTAAGAATGGAATCCCTGGAAGAAATCCTTTTCCAGCCAAGGATAATAGAAATCTAAAACAATCAAGCAAAATAACATCACTATAAACTTTGTATTATGCAAAGCTTGAAATAAAAGTATGATGAGCTTGACCTATAGGCTAGCCGTTTAGATGCCATGCGTACTGTGTCCACTTTCTTCATAGCTTGCTTATCAACATCTTTTGTCTTAGCTTCAAGAGAGGTTTCCAAAGGAAAAAGATAGGGTCGTGCTTCAAACTTGAGCTCCTCAAAGTAAGAGGCAAGAGAGCGATCATGAGGCAACAAAATACCACCAACAATGTTGGTTAAGTCCTCCACAAACTTTGTGGCCCTATCAAAAATTCTTTGTAGAAGGCCCTCTCTACGAATCCAACTACATAACAAGGAAGATGAGAAAAATCTAAAACAATCACAAAAAACTAGCAATCCTACATCGAAGATTCTTAAATGTCAATAGAAAATTTACTTACATGAGATACACATGATCTCCTTTCTTTAAACCATAAGATGCTTTAGTAATCTTGTCTGCTTCAAGCAAGGAAACCCATAATAGTTTGCTCAAGACAGGAGCATCATGCATAGCAATCAAGTTCAGTTTCTCAAGCGTAGCCCAACTATCAGGACCCCACTTGAGTGCAAGAACTTGAACCATCCAATCCGGTCCAAGATTCGGATCAACAATATTTAGCAACTACAGTATTTGAGCAACAAATAAAAAACCAAGTTTTAACAGCTATTACACTATGTGGAAAAAACCTAAACATAAATAATTCAACCACCTTTCCAACGCGCTCTCCATATTTTAGTGCTAAATCATTCAATATATTCTCCTCCTCTTTTATAAGTTCTTCATTTGTCATTGTCTACCTAGCTTGCTCTATTCTTTGGCTCAATTCCTTGGACATTTGAACCTTCAACACATACTTAAAATAAATAATTTGCAAAAAAACAAACACATACTCTTTGGCTCAATTACTTGGATATTTTATCCTTCAACACATAATTTTCAAAAATACCAAACACGAGATCTTTCTTGAAAAGCAAGCCAGAGACACTTACATCGTATAAGAGCTTTCCCAAGTATCAACGAGTAAGTGGATACCAAGGCTCCACACCCTTCGAGTATTTCTTACGGACTGCAGCAATCAACTTTTGATCTTTTTCTGGAAGCCCCGTTACATAAGTTTCATGATCTGCTGCACAAATGTGGGAGCAGTTGACAAGCTCATCCCTAAGATGGGTGACCACAAGAGCATGTGTGTTCATGCTATTCCAAGTTCATATACAATACATACAAAGTTAGAAACATAACATAGACATTTTGTGCTAAAATATATAGAAGGTCATAAAACTTACAAATTCATTCTTTGCAAGCTACTAAGAAGAGCTATCTCTAGCACTCGTGTAGGATCAATATTTGTACAAAGCACACTACAATGCTTTTCTCGATCAATGGAGAATCTCTCTTTAATAGCAGTCGTCCAAGCTACCGTTCTATGATTACCTTCCCAAACATAGAACATTTTATTAGAGAGAACTTGAAGATTTGGTCTTTTAGAAAGCTCAATTTCAAACTCTTTATGTATATCAACCCATATTGGGTCCCATGAAGTAAGAAGGTCCTCTGCAAAATAGATAAGCATAGACAGAAAATCATACTCAACTACTATTTATGAGAACAAAAAAAAAACACAGTAGAAACAGATAGTAGGAAAGATCAAAGTAGAGAAATGAAATACCTGTAACATAAGCTTCCTCCTTCTTGCAATTCCAAATTGAAACAATAAAAGCTCCTTTTTATTGCATGTAGCCCTCCTTTGCAAAAGCAGATTTCAATCCACTAACATCATCTCTTAAGCCTCTCACCCTTGCATAGGGGATCAATCAACATAAAGGAATTGATGGAAAATCAAAACAACTAAACATGCGAGTACATTGAAGAATATCTTGTCCTCTATGCATGTAAAGCTTGTGTTCATCCCCTGTCTCTGTATCTACTGCTACTTCATCTCTTACGACATAAGGCACTATTTGTAAACATGCCTCTTGTGGGGCAAGAGATTCATCAACTTCATTTATGGAGCCAAGCCCCAAATCTTGACTTTGCATCTCCTCTTCCTGTGTCTCCAAACCTTCTGTCATATCTGTGAAATACTGCACTTATTTGATCACTTCTCTCTAAGATATTGGAAGCTTGAGTTGAAGAGAGTCGTCTCCCTCTACGACCTTGTCCACGTATTGAAGGACTTGCAAAACACAACAAAAACCACTTTATTTACTTCATTGAAACTGCCTCTAGGAGTCCATGCCGACGTGCATGCCTAGAGGCAATTAAAAGCATCAAAAACTTTATTTATTGATCATCCATCAAAGCATCCAAGTCGGTGTTGATCACAAGAGGGAGCTAACATATTTAAAAAAGGCATGCCCAACTATAAAATTTCAGCTTGAGAAATTCCTTCTAGCCATCCATGTCGGCATGGATGGCTTGAGGGGGCTTTCTAAGAATGAATCACTGCAAAAAAAAATTGTCCCAAGAAACTCCTTCTAGCCATCCACGTCGGCGTGGATGGCTACAGACAGTTCTAACAGAAGCTAGGTAACTCTGCAAATCTCCAGAGAGAGTTTATTTATATAAAAATTCACAAACTCAAAAATTCCTTCTAGCCATCCATGCTGGCGTGGATGGCTACAGACAATTCTAACAGAAGCTATAAAACTCTAAAAATTTCTATAGGAAGTTTATCTATAGATGAAAATTCTCATATTCAAAAATTCCTTGTAGCCATCCACGCCGGCGTGGATGGCTACAAACAGTTCTAACAGAGGCTATGAGACACCATAAATCACAAAAATTGTCCCAAGAAACTCCTTCTAGCCATCCACGTCGGTGTGGATGGCTACAGACAGTTCTTGAGAAGCTATTCAACTTTGCAAATCTCTAGAGAGAGCTTATCGATAGGTAAATCCAAGAGTTTAAGCTAAGAATATTTCTCTGCTGTAGTTTAGTTTACTCTTCTATAATCGACAGAAAGCTATACAAAAGCTTTCTGTATTCTTTAAAAGGGTCAAAATTTTTAAATTTAAACTGGTAGCCTTACAAAACTTCATCTTAAACATTGAAAAAAAAAAACTACCTGTAGCCATCCACGCCGGCATGGATGGCTACAGGTAGTTTACAAAGGTACTTGGCAGGAGGATTTCGAGCCGAGGAAGACTCTCTTCTCCCCATGGCTATTTGTATTCAAACTCCGAGCTTGGCGTTTAGGGTTTCCTTAGCGATTAAGGCATGCTGCAGAGATTGAGTCTTGAAGGAAATATTTGAAGGAGAATGAATGCTGCGCAGAAGGATTGCATAGCAAGATTTGAAGGAGATTTACTCTTGCTGCAGAGAAGGATTGCCTCAGAGGTCGTAAGCTGAAGTAGCGCAAGAGACGCAAGAGACAAGGTCTCTGAGGCTGAAGCGCAAGGTGTCCATGAGATTAGCGCAAGCTGTCAATGCTAGTGGCGTGGAAAATTGCAGACGTGGATGCAGTAGGTAACCGAAGACAGGCTGTAAAGTCTTTATGAATAGGTTTTTACATGTAAAGCTTTTATAAATAGGCTACTGAAAAAACGCAGGCTGTAAAGCCTTTATGAATAGCCTTTGAGGTTAAAAAGAGCTTCAAGAGAGCGCAATGTTATGAATAGCCTTTATGCGTTATAAAAAGCTTCAAGGTTAAGAAAAGCTTTAAGATAGCCTTTAAGGTTAAAAAAAGCTTAGCTTCACAAAATAACGCATAAGCTTTTTTTATTTATTAACTTGGTAGCTTTTCATTTTTACTTAGAGCTTTGTTTTTTTAAAACAAAATCTAATGCCATGTGGTGGCTATTGCGTTCAGATACTTGGAAAAGAGTCTTTGGCTCACCAAGTAAAAACGAGCAGGAGCATTTAAAAACGGCATATATGCAAGGGTAAAGGTATTTAAAATAGCCTGCAGCCTAGCGCAATCGATTGGCCAAATTGGTGCAAGAGATCTACTAAAAAAAATTGCAATAAAGATCTCTTGATTGCCTTGCCCTTTCAATGACTGATTTAATATACA
Organism: Adiantum capillus-veneris; assembly: GCF_014529385.1. Lineage (NCBI taxonomy): Eukaryota > Viridiplantae > Streptophyta > Polypodiopsida > Polypodiales > Pteridaceae > Adiantum > Adiantum capillus-veneris. The sequence continues at coordinate 118,297,204 of NC_140953.1, forward strand.
CGGAAAATAGTGTTCGGGAAAAGTGTCCGCTTAATATACACGGAAAATGGTGTAATTTTATAAAAATAGTAACTAGTATTGTAAAATTTGATTCAGATTTGTTTGTGAAAATCATTTTTTTCGAACACTGTTTCAATGTAAGTATGTTTACACACAGGCAGTGCTCAAAAAAAACCTAGGTTTAGTGTAATCCCACCTACAAATTTTGAAATTTACTTCTTAATTTTATATTTAAAGGTGAAAAAACCTACATAATTTTGAAAAATTTAGTGTAATTCGGTGTAAAAGCCTTCAAATTTTGTCAATTTACCTATGTTGTTTCACATATGTATTTTGCCAAGTTTTGGAAAAAAGTTTTTTTCGAGCACTACACACAGGGTGCTCTAGATTGGGCACCTCAAGCGTGTGCTGAGGTGGGCGACGCCCGTAACAAGTCATTAGTGGTGGCGTAGTTTTCGGCATGGACATGACAATGGGCGGTCAATCTTCCCTGACCAACAACGTGCGGGCTTTAGCACTGGATGCAACAACCAAAAGGGAATGGCCATTAGGCTATGGTCACACGAGGCTTAGTTTTCGGTTATTTTTGCCGACCATATCTGAGATCTTGTCAGAGACTGCCAGGCATTGGTTTTGACTAAGCCTCGTGTGGCCATGCTCGTAGCTCAACATTGTGCAAACATTCTAAAATTTGGTTGGAGAGGGTATTTGGGGTTTGTGCATGGGAGACTGACGAGGGAGGTGAAATTCGCTTGTCATTACTATGCACGATTCACTAAAAATCTTAAAACTCAAAGTGAATTATTTTTATTATAATAAATTTTATAAAGCTATGATTGTTGTTCCTGGGAACACGAACATGCAATCCTCTTGGCGGCTTGCGGTTATTAATAGGATTTTAAGCATATCAGTCTATTTTAAGAGGGACCCATTGTATCAAAATTAAAACCATGCCACTGCTTTCTAATATTGGCAACCTTCTGCTCAGCACACTATTAACACATGGGGAGATGCATTATAGTTTTTGGTCCAGGGCGTGGACAGAAGTTAGTGCTTATGTTTGATACCAGAATTTATTCTTTGACAGTTGCTTCTTTTTGAGCTTCCTGATGCTAATTTCTGTCTTATTCCATTAACATTATCTGGACCGCAAGTCAAGGTAGAAGCTACTATATCATCAGATGGTGAACAAACTTTTATGCTTGATCATGAGCAGCACCAGTTCTACAAGGTGGATATGAGAAGTGAGGATCAGATTGATGTTGGCATTGGCAGAGTTTCTCAAGACAAGAAAGACAAGAAAGTACCTCTCTCAAAGATCAACGCAAGTGTGATTGACATGATTAAGTGCATGCCATTGCAAAGAAATTTATATATTGCCCTCCATCAAGCCAAGAAAGTGGTCTGTATTGATGAGCTCCCAGCTCATTATGATGGGTATATTGCTTTTGAATTACCGCCAGCTGCTAATTCTTCAGGTATGAGTGGTATGGAGCAAAGACATGATAGTCACATGTGGACGGAGTATGTCACTTGTAGCAGTGATAATTTTAATGGCGTTGTCAGATTTAGTAGATGTTCTGGGCATTTGCGCAGCATCAACATTGATTTTCCATTTTATTTGCGCTCAAATATGTTCAATGAGTCTCAATGAAGAGGTCGGCTTGTTAAATCTAGTCCTAAAGTATTGATCTCTTCTCAGTATGGCACACTAGTATGCAATCATTGTGGACGAATTCTAGAATGTGTTTCTACATGTCCTGCAGTTATTTACTATTGTTTGCCTAGAGATAAGCATAAATGTACTAGGTGTGCTTTGCATCTTGGAGAACATAATCATCCATGTGCAGAAGGGAGGAGTCGGATGGTTGAAAGTAGCATAGATGAAATGTTGCTTGATCGTGCAAGTCGGGACCCTTTGGTGACTGTGAAACAATTGGAACGGGCCACCAGCCATGACCTTATCATGGAAAAACTTATTGGAGCAGGTTCAACTGCAAGTGCTATGATTGAAGATATGGAATTTGCTGAATTCCTTGATAGTATGACTTCCCTGTCAAATAAAAGGAGAGTGGAACGAAGTTTGGAGTCTGCAAAAAGATCAAAGAATATCACTTCAAAGGGTCTTGAGGCAGTGCTTGACTTGAAAAGCAAGTGCAGGTATCCTTTCATCCATAGTATCCTTTTCCCAGGCCAATTGGGTGATAAGGTACAACCTCATGTATTTAAAATGTCAATTAAGGGACCGGGCAGTGGAGTTGATTTGGTGAATCGGATGTGCCCTGGAGGTAATTTAGAGAAAATGTGGGTGCACTTTGATCATGTTCACCATGTACAAAGATAGCCGACTATGTCAGCGCATGTCTATGACCCTTACGTATGAGAGATGCTCACCATTGCAACTGCTGAGTTTAGCGTGGAAAATAAACATGCTCAAATTGAATTTTGGAAGATGCTGAACAATGTGGTTAAGGAACAGGGTTTTGATAAGCTAAAGTTCAGGGGATTTATGGCAGATGAAGCAAGTGCCAATTGGATTGCTGTGCGTACTGTTTATTTTGGAGGAGCAAAGAAGTCTATTCCAAAAAAAGAGAGATCATGTTTGTTTCATTGGGAGCAAAGTATGGTTCGACATACTAGCAAGTGCATCCATTCCGCATTTTCAAGAGGAGCACAAGATTTTGTGCCGCAAGTGGAGAACTGCACCTACAGAGAATGCGGCTGAGCATTGTAAGGGAGTGCTTAGAAGATTTTGGAAAATAGGAATGGACATTGAAGGGGAGATTGCTTCATTGGAGACATGGCTGGCTTGGTGGGATGTACGAGTGCCTCATTGGGGAGAAAGATTTGTATCACAAGATGCTGCAGGAATATTTGTCCCTAATACAAACTTGTATGAGTCAAAACATGCTAGTATGCATGCCTCTGTTGATTATCAGGATCACATAAGTTTGTATGAGGCAGCGTGTGCAGATATGGCTTTAGCGGTGCTTCAAAGTGTGAAATATAATGTCTATTTGAAAGGTGTTGGTAGCTCCACCGGTCCCGGCATTAAAGATTTGGTAGATCGATTCATGAACCAGCCTTCATCTGCTTCAGTGGAAGCAGGAAAGAAACTAGTTGACCTCACACATTCTTCAATGCATGAAATGGGTGTCAGTAGTCCTGAAATGAATAGAAATATACTCCAAGAAAAGAGTATTAGAAAAAAGAGGCCAATTTTGGCTAATGCAAATATTGTCTTGGAGGAGGATAGCCACAGGCCAGAGTATGTTACAATGACAACTTCCATTGGTGGGCTTCAGCACAAAAAAAAAACTCCAAGGGATGTCCCATATCCCGAAGTAAATGTAGCAAAGTCAGTTTGGGCAATACGTAGAATAGAACCTGGGCGAAAGATGACTTGTTTTGGTGTGGTGTCAAAATATGGAGACCGATGTGGGCGGTTCATTAATGATTGTTCAATGGCTGCCAAAATAGGGGTGCCAGCTCCTTGTTTTTGGGGTCACTGAAAATATCCTCCATCGGGTTCACAACAGGGAGGCCTTGTGGAAGGGTTCATTTGGTTTTGTAACTCCAATAACATGCACACCTGGAAGGTTCACATCATAGTTGAAGGGCCGCCACGTCCAGCTCCCGGTGTTTGGGTGGTTGCAGAGGGCACAAATTTGCAACCTCAAGAGGTAACGCAATTGCAAGCCAATGGTTTTGTTTTGCAAGCAGTAGTGACATCAGCAACAAGAATGCATGAAACAGTTCCATTGAACCAGAGAGTTGCTAGCAGCATCCGTCCCAAATTTAGAGATGGAAAGATTGTGAAATGGAGGTCACGATTAACAAAGGAGTTTCATGGCAAGATTGAAGTGGGTAGAACCATGGCAGCAGAGTTGGTGCGAGAGGTCATTGTGGTTTGCAATGAAACACATGTTTCTATGCTAAGACTGTGGGGTCAATTTCAAAGGGAGTGTATGTCACTGTGACAATGTCAGATTTTCCTAGATGTAATTGCAAGGACTTTCAAAACCGAGAAAGCAAGCGCCTTGTGTATATGCCATGTAAGCACATTTACTTCATATTTCTGCAAGTACTTGGCCTTGACCCTCATGCTCATGAGTTCATGCATCAGGCTGCTCTAACAAAATTGGAGTTAGTCCAAGCACTTGGAGGTTCACGGGTGCTGATGCAGCCTTGAAGGCTTGTGGACCTTGCAATGGTTTTGAGAAGTAGCTTTTTGGTTGATATGTGCTTATGGGTATTAACTTTAGCCTCGAATATTCTCATGCGGCAGTATTTTAGTTATTGTGCTCTCCATTTTGATTTGTAGATGCAATACACCTTCTTGGTTATTTTTAATGTTGATGGAAGGTTTTTGGCACAAGGATATAAAAATCCATTGCAAGTTTTGCAAAGTTTATGGTTTGCTCAATTTTGTGTTTAGAAGAATATAAGTTTTGCTTGGTTTATGGTTTGCTCGATTTTATTTGCTCGGATTTTGGGATTCCTCGCAAAAGTCTGGTAGGAATCTGGTAAGGTATCAAGAACAGTCTGCACAAGGGAATTGTATGAAATGACTTCACCTATAGAAATAAGTTGCTCATTGATATCCTTGACACTAGCAAGGAAAGTGTCCATATCATCTTCCTCATGCATAATCTTCGACTCCAGCTCTTTACGCAACAAAGCAATTTTAGCCTCATTGCGGCTTGCATAAAGACCTGTTAGAATATCCCAAGCCTGTTTTGTAGATTTTGTTGAACGGATGTGAGGAACAATGGTGCGCTTCACAGACAACAAAATCAATGCATGAGCCTGCACATCCTTTACATCCCAAGGAGCTTGTTCTGCCGTAGGCAAAACAACTCTAACAGCAGTGATCCTTGCAGCAAGACCTGCAACATCCTCAACATCGCCTACATCCTCAAAACCAGGACGTACATCAATGCTCTGCACAATCTTCTAGACACCCTTTGACACAAGAACATGTTGCATCATATAAGCCCACATAGGATAGTTGTCCCCAGCCAACCTGTCCTCAGCAGCAAACATCTTGAACACATCTGTGTTGTTGTTGTCAGACATGGTAAATGTTGCACCTAATGTGAAAACTGAACGAAAATAGGAGAAACGGAGCGAGAACAACACGTGCTATATAGAACAAACCGTAGAAGACTATTAGGCACCTGTTATGCAAAAAACGACACTGACAGAAATTTTGCACAAAATGACAAAATAGCCTGTGCAGTACTGCCGGTTGTGGAAGCGGAGGCCGAAATGAGCCCAAATCAAAATTCAGAGCAGAGCGAGCTCGCCCAAAATATTTGTCAACCTGCGAATGCTTGCCAAATCTCACTGAAACCGGAGAAAGTGAGCAGGCGTGTGCTGGAGCAGCTGGCGACTAAGCCCGGGAGGACGTGACCTACTCTGATACCAATTGTTGGAATTAGGGTTGCAGAGAAACACACACAACTTGGAGAAGACGAAGGAAGCTCAAGCCACACAATAGAGAGTGTATTACTTAGTGTGCAATGGAAAGATAGATAGCCCTAGAGTGATGGGCGTATATACAATGCACGGGGGAAAAGACCTCCTAAAGAGGGGAAAAATGGATCGGCGGTCCTAGTGTGTTCACACACATCACTAGCACATGTATATGGTAACACTGTCTACTCAAGATCATTGAAGACTTGTATGCAAGTAAGTAGCATCCTGCAAATTTTGTATAGCATTGCACAAGAGAGATCTAGCAGACTTTTGAAGAATTTCATGGCGCCCGTTAGGGTTTTCACCATGTATTTTTCTATTGCTTGGCCTCTCTCTGGAGATGGCAGCCTGGGATAATTTAGCCATGTTGGCCTCTTCTTTTGCACTGCTTCGTGTGCTTGCCACGTTCTTACTCGCGGTACAAGACAAAATGTTGGATCTTTCTGTATGGCCGCAAGTGCTCTTGTGAACAGAATCAAGTATCTTGGATTCTTGTTCAGCCAACTGAGCCTCCACTTAGGGTGGCCTTGATCTGCGCCATCTTCTTGCATATCCTTGTATAATCTTTCCTTTACATGTAAGAGCTCAACCTTGATGAGAGGGTATGGTAGGGATTGTTGGTGCCATTGAGCATTGATTTGATTGGGAGTGAGCTGTGTGAAATTGACAGAGTGTAAAAGTCTCAACTCCCAATCCATAGTTGCTTTCCATTGCTCATCTACCTCCAAGGAGATCTTCTCCTTCAGTGCATCTTCCTCAGCCTTTGACAGCTGGAACATCGGCGATGTGTCTTCCTCCGTAATTTGGACTTGAAAATCTTCTCCCCCACTCGGCTCTGCTGTAGACTGCGTCTCAAAGTCAGCAAATGAGACTGAGGGGATTTCCACTTGGGGCGGCTCTGAAGTGCCTACCTCTTCCTGCATGTCTGGCTTTCCATCTCTGAGGAGTTGGTTTACTCTTTTCAATTCTGCAATCTCTTTAAGAAGCTCCTCCTCTCTTTGGACCCGCATGAGCTCCACGTCTCTGAGTTGTGACTACTCCAGCTTCAACTCCAACTCTAAATCTTTGTTTTTCTTTTCAAGTACTTTATACACCTCATCTATTCCCTTGATCGAGGCCACGGCTGGATTTTCTCTTCATTTCCGCAAGAAAGTCTGTGCGCGTATGTCGCACGTGTCAATGCAAGGAACTTGCCAATACATCGTGTACAAGCCACAAATGGCTCCAAGCACACAACGGGCACACAACAAGCCTAAACTAGTAAGCTCAAAGATGACGATGGTGTGTCACTCACCGCTCTACGCTTGCTTCGTAGAGGATTTCTCGCCGCGAAGAAGAGGGAGACGCCGCTACGCCACGCTCAACCGCCTCACGGCCGTCGTGCCACCGCAATGCTCGATTGCACTCTCTCTCTCTCTCTCTCTCTCTCTCTCTCTCTCACGCATACACACACACATACAAGGAGATGAAGAAGAAGAAGATGGAGATGGAGCAAGAGCACTCTTCAATTGCACAAATGAGAGAATGAGTGAATATTAGGTTTAGTTGACTTTTATATGAGCTCGCCCCATTCACACTTGGGCGTCCATGCTTAGCAACTAATCCCTTGAATGTTCCAGTTAGAGTGCGCCTCTTATTGGCGATCACTCTTACCCTTTTCCTATTGGACCGACAAGCCCGGTACCTGACTATACCAAGTAAATAATACGTCCGTCGTAGGTGATAGGGTGTCTCTGAGCCGTGAGGGTTAACATGCCCCCCTTCCTGATGTAGATTCCATCCTCGGAAGCTATTGAGTTGAAGCGCGCTCATCGATGTGGAAGAGCTTTTGAGATGAATGTCCTTAGCCTCCTTCAGTCACTGCAAAATCAAACAACATTGGCACAGTAATTGCATTCTCATATACAATTAAAAAGCATATGCAGTTTTAGGTAGACAAATTGATTGGTAACAAAATTTTAAACCATTTGTCAACAATAAACATTAAATTTCAATATAATCAAATGCATAAACAAATGTAAAGATAAAAAATTAAACAAGTCCGGGGTAGCTAATTTAACGGTCGCAAGGCACTAAAGATCGAATATTAATACCATGGGCAAGCTTCTTAATATTCTCTAGTCAATTAAGTTGTTTAATCACGAGAGCCAAGTATTTCATGTTCGAGGGTTGACTAGAGGCTATACCTAGAAAACCTTATAGTTAAGCTACGATAAAAAGAATTGCCCATGAAATCATCGCCTAACTGATTACCTTTTCTTTGACCCCCCAAAGTCTTTTCACAGTGATTCAATTTTGATGTGTTTGCTTATTTTGTATGCCTTGGGTTTTTTGCTTTTCAACGAAAAGCGCCCACAATGGGAACCTCTAGGGCTCTAGTACCATAGGCAATACATGTGAGTGAAGTACCCAATCAAGCTGAGATTTCTCTTCCAGCTTAAGATTTTACATTGTGGCACTTTGTTTTTTTTTTTTGTTCATTTTCAACATTTTAATTTTGTAACTTTGGGGGGTCATATAACACTGTTACCCTCCCAGGCTCATCACACTAGTAAACTCCCTTTATAATACTTAAGCTAAAGGTCAATAGGAACTAAGCCCACTAGAAAGCCCTAGTACATTTCACACAATGCTGCCTAAATCGGATTAAGAACCTAAGTAACCATTGATTATTAGGAAGGCTTTTCCCATGGTATTAAGAGAAGATCTCTAACGCCTAGCTTAGTCGGACTACTTGATTTTTAAGCCTAGACAAGTGATTATGACAAAAATTACATTGAATCTAATGTTTGATACTAAACAAAGGCACTCAATATTGTTGAGATGTCGAGCTCTACATCTTGAGATGGCATCCACTACGGGTCTTGGCCGCTTACGACATTTACTCACTAGCGTGTTAAGTGACCGACACGGAGGATCTCTGCCAGTGATTCTACAGCTGAACTACACTTATAGTGCCAGCCTAGTACGCTTCTAGCGAGTTCACACTTAGTGACCGCATGTACATATGTGCTACTTTTCAGTTTTAGCACTTAGTCATTTTGTACTCTCTTTTCTGTGCGAAGAAGAAGAATCTTTCCATCTCTGTGTGCTTTGTGCTTGTCTTGTGCAGCTCTCTTGCATCCTCTTTCTTTACATGGTATCAGAGCCTGGTGCAGGCAAGAGAGGCTAAGAGAGCAAGAGCAATACACAGAGATTTATTGTACAAGTACAGTGGTTGTATGTACGCTTGATTGTGGACACTCGTTGAGTGTAGAAAGCGTTACAGGTACCACGATAGCAGGTTCAGCAGATTTGCAGGTTTTTGCAGATTGCAATTATTTTGTCTTAGTGCTTCAAGATGTCTGACAGTTTCAGTCAGATTGTTACTGAGAATCTTGAGAAAGATAACTACCCTGCATGGAAGTTCAGAATAACAAATTTCCTAAAAGGAAAAGGTTATTGGGACTATGTAGAAGGAGACAATGAAAAGGAACCAGAGATTCCCAAGGCAAATGCTACAACGGAACAAAGAAAAGCTTTGAGCGACTGGCAACAAGGCCAGAGCAAAGTGATGTATTGGCTTTCTATGAGCATCACAGATGGCATGATGGGCTATCTACAGGATGCTAAAACCCCCGCCATTGCATGGAAAAACTTAGGCAGAGTGTTCGAGGTGAACACCAAGGCCAGGAAGCTTCAACTAAAGTCGGAGCTAAATCAGGTTAAGAGGAACAACCTCTCCATCAATGATTATGCCTTGAAGATCAAGAGTATCATTGAGGCTCTTGGATCTATTAAAGTCTCAGTGGAAGACGATGACATTGTCCATGCATGCTTTGATAGTCTAGGAGATGAGTATGTACATTTCAGGTCTTCCATGAATACAAGAGACGACATCCCCGTGTTCCAAGATTTGATTTCTATGCTTATTCTTGAGGAGAAGAACCTTGGTCTTGACACATCTACTTCTCGTGGCAGAAATAGGTCTGAACATGCCTTCTATTCTAACTCCAACAGAGGTAGAGGTAGAGGTCGTGGTCGAGGCCCAAGTGGTTGCAGGGGCCAATTTCAAGAAGGTCAATCAAATCAAAACAATACAAGTGGCAGGGGAAACCAGTCTCAAGGCAGGGGGAGTCAAAGAGGTCGTGGTGCAGGATCAAGCAGGCAGCAACATACTGCAGATAGTAGAGAATGTTGGACTTGTGGTGGTGAAAGAGGTCACATGTCATGTGACTGTCCAAAGGGAAAAGCAAGTGGAAAGAGAGAACATGGCAACTATGCATCTACTAGCAGAGATGCAGATGACAGCAAAAACGAGTGCATGTTTGTTATGCAGCATGTAATGAATACAATGACTGCAAAGAACTCCACCCAAGATGATGTGGTATGTGGATTCAGGTGCCTCCAATCACATGACGTCTCGTGGAGAGTGGTTTAGAGATATGCGCAAACCAGATGTGTCAGGCTATGTACAGACAGGAGATGACACAACTCACCCCATTGCTCATGTAGGGGACATACCTCTAAATACGAAGAGTGGCAAATCAAAGTACTTAGCAGATGTACTTCATGTCCCAAACATTACAAAGAATCTTGTTTCTGTTGGACAAATGGTTGAGCAGGGTTTGCAGGTTCGCTTCAATCCAAATGGCTGTTATGTAGAAGATTTCTAGAATGGCTGTAAGCTGATCATAGAGGGCAAATGTGTGGGCAGAATGTTTATGCTGAATGTAGATATGCCTGAGGTAAAAGCTGCATTATTTGCACAGGGCATAGGTGTTGTGGATGATGTTGACATTTGGCAGAAACGCATTGTCCATGTCAATGAGCAGAGATTGCGCAGCATGCAATCAAAACAGATTGTAAAAGGTTTGCCCAAATTCAAGGTCGATGGTATGCATAAAGTGTGTGCAGCATGCCAGTTTGGAAAACAGTCAAAGGGCTCATTTCCACATGAGCGCAATGTATGTAGAAAGCCACTTGAGGTGGTGCACACAAATGTTTGGGGTCCAACAAATACTGCAAGTATACATGGTTGCACGTATTATGTCTCTTTTATTGATGACCATACAAGGAAAGTATGGGTCTACTTCATGCGTAACAAAAGTGAAGTGTTTGGTCACTTTCAGGACTTCAAAGTCATGATTGAGAAGGAGCCAGATATGCAAATCAAGACATTGAGGTCAGATGGAGGGGGAGAGTACTTCTCCAACGATTTTTCAGATTTTCTATGAATGCATGGTATACGCAGGCAGTTTACATGCAGATATACTCCACAGTAGAATGGGATCGCAGAAAGGAAAAATAGGCACATTGCAGAGGTTGCACGTGCATTGATAAATGAGAAGAACATGTCTCATCATTTCTGGGCTGAAGCTGTAAATAAAGTTGTGTACATTATGAACAGGACACCTACAGCTGCGGTGCATGATGTAACGCCTGAGAAAAAGTTTACAGGTACAAAGCCTGATTTGGCACACTTGAAAGTGTTTGGCTGCATAGCTTACGTGCATGTACCAGATGAGTTGCATAGGAAATTGGATCCTAAAGTAGAGAAATGTATTCTTGTGGGATATTCCCTTGAACAAAAGGGGTACAGGTGCTACAATCCTACTACACGAGAATTACGAGTGAGCATAGATGTAGTCTTTGATGAGATGAGCAGCTGGTACAGTAATGCACATGGCACTATTGGGGCTGATGTAAAAGATGATGTGGTTGTACAAAATGTGAGGCCACAGTCACAGTTTTTGAGTGGACCACAAGAGCTCTTCTCGTGGCTCTGTTGAGAAGCCATGGAATGGTAGACTACGTATGCAGGTTACTCCACCAGCAGGTACAGGGAATGTATCACGAAAAGGAAAGGAAAAGATAGATGAACCTCCCTTTATGGCTGATGCATCATCAGGGTTTTCACATGTAGACATGGATTCAGATGGTTTTGAACACAGTCTTGATGAGGAATTTGAAATTCCGGCTGTCAAAAAACCTGGTGTAAGGAAAGTACAAGAAGATGCTAGAGGGCAAAGGAGTGACCCAGGACATATAGTGTCAGAAATCCAGTTCAAAAATTGACTTATGATGGGTATATAGTGCATCACCAAGCCTACATGGCTAAGGTGATACAGGATGTGGAGCCCACGTGTTTTGAGGATGCAGTTGGAAATGTGCATTGGGATGATGCAATGAATGAAGAGATGGCTGCATTGGAAGAAAATGACACATGGGAGTTAGTGCCACTGCCAAGTGGCAAGAAAGCTATTGGCTGTAAATGGGTGTATAAAACCAAGCATAAGGCTGATGGTAACATTGAGCGTTACAAGGCAAGGCTGGTCGCAAAGGGTTATGCACAGACGTATGGCATAGACTATGAGGAGACCTTTGCTCCAGTGGCAAAGATGATGACTGTGAGAGCTGTCATAGCAGTGGCTACATCTAGAGGATGGATTATGCATCAAATGGATGTAAAGAATGCCTTCTTGAATGGTGAGTTGCAAGAGGAAGTGTATATGGATCAGCCACCTGGTTATGTCAATCCAGGTTACCCAGATTATGTATGCAGACTTCTCAAAGCTTTGTATGGTTTGAAGCAGGGCTCTAGAGCATGGTATGACAGGATTTCCAAGTATCTTGTCAGTATTGGGTTTAGGAGAGCTCATGCTGATCATTCACTCTATGTACATGAGAGTGATGTGGGGATTGTGGTCATTACCATATATGTAGATGACCTTATTATTGTGGGTGACAATGCTATGGAGATTGACCATGTGAAGGGTCTTCTCAAACAGGAGTTTGAAATGAAATATTTGGGCGAGTTGCGCTACTTTCTTGGCATTGAGGTGATTAGGACTCCAGAGGGTGTATGGTTGTCACAGAGATAGTATGCTTTGGACATGTTGTCAAAGTATGGTATGGCTGATTGTAAGCCAATTTCTATTCCCTTGGATGTGAATGCAAAGCTGAGTGCAGAGAAGGGTGATGTTATTGAGGATGTCAAGATGTACAGGAAGATTGTGGGTAGTCTAATCTACTTGACTATCACGAGGCCAGACTTGAAATACACAGTAGGCTTGGAGAGTCAGTTCATGCAGCTTCCGAGGAAGACACATTTGGATGGAGTACGATGCACACTTCGGTATGTGAAAGGGACTCTTGACTACGCATTGTTCTATGCAGTAGATGCTCCATTAGCATTGTATGGGTATACAGATGCAGATTGGGCAGGTAGCATTGTTGATAGGAGATCTACGAGTGGCTTCATGTTCTCTTTTGGGAGTGTTGTTGTTACTTGGAGCACCAAAAAGCAGCCTACGGTTTCTTTATTGAGCACAGAGGCCGAGTACATAGGTGTAGCAGTTGCGGCATGCGAGGTAGCTTGGCTACGCACATTACTTGAGGACTTGGGAGTACAGGTGGACCAGCAGATTTTCATCCATTGTGACAACCTCAGCAGCATCCAGTTGGCTAGGAACCCAGTGTTCCATGCCAGGACCAAGCACATAGAGGTCCATTACCACTACGTTCGAGAGCGAGTGTTGGCGGGCGACATCGACTTGATCTACATCATCACAGAGGAGCAGATAGCGGATATCTTTACCAAGTCCCTCGAAGCTGAGAAGTTTCGACGTTTCCGGACTATGCTTGGACTCTGCGACATGCAGAGCTCGAGGGGGAGTGTTGAGATGTCGAGCTCTACATCTTGAGCTGGCATCCACTATGGGTCTGGGCCGCTTACGACATTTACTCACTGGCGCATTAAGTGACCGACACGGAGGATCTCTGCCAGTGATTCTACAGCTGGACTACACTTATAGTGCCAGCCTAGTACGCTTCTAGCGAGTTCACACTTAGTGACCGCATGTACATATGTGCTACTTTTCAGTTTTATCACTTAGTCATTTTGTACTCTCTTTTCTGTGCGAAGAAGAAGATGCTTTCCATATCTATGTGCATTGTGCTTGTCTTGTGTAGCTCTCTTGCATCCTCTTTCTTTACAAATATTATGCTACCAATCACAATCAAAGCAGACAAACATGAATGCAAAAAAGATAAGGGGCAATGCTTGTGTTGATGGTCGCGCTTGATTTGAAGTGTGAACGAGAGAGACTCCATGAAGGTCCTAATCCTAACAACAGCAACACATTCATGTACACACTAGGAACACAAAGAATACCTCTAGGAGGCACATCAGTGGGAAAAGGTACTTTGCTAATCACTAAACTCTAAAGCAAAAACACTCCTATCGTACTAATTCTACCTACCCTCCATCACTCGAGTGATGAGGATCAAAGGTGTTTTATGGCATAGGTTTCTGTTTCGGTATACCGAATGCAAATGTGTAGGTTTGAGTCAATGTTTTGACTTTTATTGTGCATACTCGTTTGCTAATTGCTCTTTCTCTTTTTTTTTGTGAGTATAAGGATTTATATGTACATTCCCTAAGATTTGGAGATTGAGAGGTCAGGCAGGAAGGTTGAGAGGGAAGCAAGTGAATGATGACTGTCAGCAAACATTCCCCCCTTCCTTGGGTAGATCATACCATTTGAAATGAGCTTGTCACCCTTTGAAACCAATTGTTCCAGTTGGTAATAGGTGAGGATTTTTTCCAATAGTTTTGTATTACCTTAGGTGCCTCATCGAGTTGCAAGGGTGGTAAGGTACTCTCCCAGGATCAAACTTGAAGTGGTTCATCAGATGATTCTTGAACACTGGAAGGTGTGGATTCCCTTGTAGCTTTATGGAGGTCCACTATTGTAGGTGGAGGTTGTGGAGAAGCTTTTACCTCTATGGATGCATTACATAATGAGCTAGAAGCTTCACGGGACTCCCCTGTTCTTGAGCTAGGTGGAACAAATCGTTCTTTCTTTGGTACCCAAACTAGCTCTGGAGCGGGTTGTAGCATTCTGTGATTTTTTTCTTTCCGTGATCGTTGATTCATTTTGGAGCTACATAATGGGGCTCACAATGGTCAGGTGACAGGTAAGAACACAATCTACATTTTGGTACCCAGATTTGATCATTTCCTTGATAGTAGCCTTGGGCTTCCAATAGTCATTTAGGAATCCATCGCAACATTTTCTTACTTTTCTTGGAGCGAGTGGAACGTCTCTTACCAGGCTCCTATCTTTTAGCACTAGCTATGGTTGCTAAAGAAGATTTAGGGACCCATTTGTATGTTCTTTTTGTTATATGAGAATGAGTCTTGTCAGAAGCTATATGCATTGCTTGTAGCATATTTAAGGGTACGGGCATTTCATCCCCCTCAGGTGTTACCCAGGTCATCCCCCTGTTTCCCCAAGTGTCTATGGTTTCTGTCAGGTGGACCCAAAAAGCTAATTCTGGCATGATAAAGTTTGCTTTGGCACCTGGATCAAAGAAAATAAGTTCCATCTGGTCTTTAACTTTATCCCACGCTCTGCATAACTCACTGGCATCTGTACTAGGCCTGTCGCCCAACATGTCTGGCACTAAACCTGCCGAGGGCATAGGCTTCTTTCCTTTCCTGTCCTCTTTGTCATCTGAGTCAACTGGCCTTTTCTTTTGTGGATAGTTGGTTGCAAAATTAAATAATCGCGATTATTTACTATAGTGACAAAAACTTTGCATTTCACATAAATTTTGACCTAAACATGTTTCATACACCTAATACAAGTCCTAAATTGAATTTTGTCAAATTTGGTCATGCCGGCATCACTTTGTGCTATGTTGACTCTGAAATCACCGTTTTTTGTGACTACTTTGTTTGTTGGGTTGGTCGGTTAACTTTGAGGCTTTGGACTTGTCCGTAACATCATCGTGAAGCTACCTGTCCAATTCTGGCTCATTTGGATGGAGTCAATTTGGCCTCGTATGTCGAATTTGACGCTTTGTAACCTTCGAGCCATTTTCCTCTTTTCGAGGACTTTACTTGATGGATTTCTCCAAACCAATCATATACATTGTATATGAACCTCATCAGCAGGCCATCTGTGGAGTCAGTTCTGAATTCTGGACGTTCTGAAAAAACCCTAATTCTCTACTGAGGACGCCCTTGACCCCATCTGAATGATCATCTGATGGTATGGAATAGTTCTATTATGTTAGGGCATGCTATGGTTCAAATCCCATCCGATTTGGTCAAGCTGACAGGCCGCTATGGTCACTTTTAGGTTGTAGGTCTTCATGCACTGCTCGGCTTCTAGGGTTTTTTCTAGGGCTTTAGACTAGCTACCGGCCGTACAAAATGGATCATTGATTAGTAAGGAACTTACCCCTCATGTCTCGTGTGAGAGAGTGCTGAAAAAGTTCAACTGTAGGCTCCGAGAATGACGCGTGAAAGAAGCCAAAATGCTCTCTGTGCAAAGCTCCAAGTGGAAATGAGGTGGTTTTAGCCTACTATGGCTATCTATACCCGGACTTCCCGAACCAAATTTCTCCAGATTCCCCCGTTGGTCCTATTAGGTCATGAAATCTATGCTAAGCTCAAAAATTTCCCAAATCGGATTCCTATAGCTCATTCTGCAAAAATTTTGCAGAAGTAGGCCCGGCTGCCTAATTTAGGCTTCCCGCTTCCATTTTCTGATTTTGTTGAAAATTTTTGTTCTTGTCCGCCTTGTCTTTCTGATCACCATCGTGTCTTTCGTTTTTCCATCTGAGCTTTCCTGCTAATTACTATTAATTTTTTACCTTTTTATTGGAAAAATCAAAGAAATTAGAAAAATGCTCTAAAAAAGCAAAGTAAAAATCCAGTAATTAAGAAAATCCCTTGAAAAACACAGCTTTATTGTTTTTTTGTCGAATTTCTCCATTTTTAAGCCTTCCTATAGTAAAACTGATGAAAAATACCAAAAAAAGGACTATTTTTTATGATTTTCTGATAGTATATACACTATTTACACTCATCGGGAAGATATTATCGGTGACTTTTCCCCAGTTGATGAATTATAAGAGCATTATTAAGTAATTTTGCAAAAAATCACACGTTAACATGAAAATTTTTCCTCCCTCTTCAAATATTGCCCTCAATTACTTAGTATTTAGTAGTATCCTTCCACCCCTCCTAGATGGCGTTCTACAGGACGACTGTGTGCATGGGTTGAACATTTGTGTCTATGCATAGCCATGATTGGCTCTACCATGATATGAAGATCAATGCAATTACTCAATATGCTGTGCAAGAGCTGGGTCTTGAGTAACTAACTCAAGGGTTTCCGATGTCGAGGTTTGCTGTTGATGTCTTCCAAAGAGAAAGTCTTGTAGCCTTTGTGCTCTCTGTTTGATAGTACCATCAGGGTGTTTAAGCACGTTGATTGCTTGATCTATGGGGAGCACTTTAGACGGTTGTCAAGCTTTTTCTCGCCATTAGTAGCTCGATCTGCTTGGTGCATGGTTCTTGAGAGTCTGTTGAGACTTAACTCGCCACACTGTTTGATTGGTTTCATGTTGTGTGGAGAAGATAAGTGCTCCTTTTTCTTCCAAACCTTTTTCATGTTAGGTTCTTTGTTCATAGATGCTCGATTTTGTGCTTGAATCCTTAGGACCGTCTTCTGTGTCCTTGGTGAAATTTTAGGCACCCATATCTAATTTGGTTTATCCACAAGTTTGCTTTTGGTATCCAAATTTTCCTGACTCCTTGCATGCTACTTGTAGCATTTGTTTGTCGAGGGGATGGAGAAGATTTTCTTCGTGGATTGGTCCTCTGATTGCACCTTCTCCATTCCTCTTTGCTTGGTGCAATGGGAACAATGAATTGCCCTCCTTTAAGTGATAGCTTTAGCTAATTTGTATCCCAATCTGGTATTGCTTTGTATGTACGCATCCAAGGAATGCCAAGAGTCATCGTCCCATTCATGAGCATCCATGTTCTACCACGTTTAAGTTGACTACTCCCAATGTTGGAGTTCTTGTTGCATCCTTTGATTGTCGTTATTCATGCGGTCAATTCTTGACTTGTTGCTTTCTTGTATGTGGAATAACTGACTGCATTCACTCTAGCTCCTGTGTCTACCAAAGCATTGGTGCTATGATTGTTGAGTTGTACTTTGATGCGGAGATCCATTCGATCTAACCATTCTTCATCTGTTGAAATTGTGTCTTTGGGTAATTCCCGTTGATCATCTAGTTCCAAAGTGTTGATGGGAATCGGTATCTGTTGATTCTTGAGAGCAGCTTTACGCTTGAGCACCCGAAGTCTAGCTTCCTCTTGGGCTTCATCAATAACCTGATGTCGCTTCATCTTCCTTTGTTTGGCTGCATGCATTCTCTCTAGCAATTTATTGGTTAGTGGCAATTGTATTTCTTTAAACGACATCCACTAATCCAATTAGCCATTGGTTCACCATCTATGGTTGACAATTTTACTGCTCCACTTGGAGATACATCTTCAATGATAAATGGTCCATTTCCCTTTTTCTTAAACTTGGGAATGTGTTTCTTAAGGGAATAGACTAGAACTAAGTCCCCTTTCTTGAAAATTTTGGTAATTAAGTGGGAATCAAAAAACTATTTTTGTTTCCTCTTTTGTGCATAGATATGAGCTACAGGAGTTAGCCTTTGCTCGTCTAGCTTTTCCAAATATTCAAGTCTTTCTGAAAATTCATGTCCAGTCCACTCAAGAGTCTGTGCTACCCTTAAGGTTGGCAATAGAAATTCTATTGGCAGTATGGCATCAAGACCATAAACAAGGTTAAAGGGTGTAGCATTTAAAGATGTTATAAATGAAACTCGATAAGCCCATAGAGCAACATGGAGATTCATTTCCTGATCTGTCCTTCCTGAACTAACCACTTTGGTCAGTACCAAGCTAAGAATTTTATTCGTATGCTCAGCTTGTTTGTTTGCTTGTGGGTGATAGGGCACTGATTTTTTATGGATAACCATAAACTCATTTAGTAGATACTCTATTACCTGGTTGAGGAAATGAGTTCCCCGATCACTGAAAATCTCTATTGGCAGCCCATACCTTACGAATACATACTCATATAAGGCAGCAGTGGTTCTGGCATCATTCTTTTGAGTCGCTTTAGCCTCGGCCCATTTGGTTAAATAGTCCATAGCTACTATGATATATTGAGCTTGGGTTCTATAAGCAGGTGGCTGTATCGGTCCCACAAAATCTATACCCCATTTTGCGAAGGCTATGACCCCCATCATTGGTCTTAAGGGCATGTTGTCTACTCGTGTTGGCATTTTTGCTCATTGACAAGCATCACACCTTCGAGCATATTCTTTGGCATCTGCAAAAAGTGTTGAACACCATATGACTACCATCAAGATTGCTCTTGTGGTGGTCTCACTAGAAAAGTGACCTCCAGCTAATCCAGCATGTGCTTGTTCTATAGTCAAAATATACTCGTTTTCATTTGCACAAAGATGCAAATGTTGATCTTTACCTCGCCGATACAATTGGTTCCCAATAAGATCATAGTCTCTTGCTTCCGTTTCAATTGCTCTTTGACGGCGTTTACTCATATCCTAAGGAAATGTTTGACTTGATAAGTAAGTAACCAGATAGTTACCCCACTGGGAGAGTGGTTGTGTGATTTGGGGAGTTGGGGAACATTGCAACAAACTCTCCTATAACTTATCATCCATCTGTTCTTTCTGTTGCACTTGGTTGGAGTTATTTCTATCGCCCTTGGTTGGGCATAACTCTTGCATGTCACCTCTGTTGTGATTTCTTTCGGAATCTATGGATGAAGAGGGAGAGAGTGAGGATGAAGACGATGTTTTTCTCTTGTGCGCCTAGTACAATATAGGTTCCTACAATCTGAAGAGAAGAAGAAAAGTAGAGCTTGACCATAAGAGGGAAGTGCATTAGCAGTTACTTCTAATAGAGCATGTTTTAAGTGGGGAAGAAAAAACACGTAGCCAAGGATTTGTTCAAATCCAAGCCTTGAACATTTTTTGAAAAAGAGTCATCCTCATTCAAGTGCCTCAAAAAGGACAAATGTAGTACAAGTAGTATTTCAAAGCATAAGTTCATGTAGCTCAATAAGACCAAGGAGAAGAAGACATCAATAGCAACAACCATGTTTCTTATGGCTATGAAGTTGATGACATTCTTCAAAGTTTCTTTTAGCCTTTACCTTTTGCAGTGTATTCTTGTTTGGAGATTTCTTAGAGTAGCATGGCCTCAATCTTACATACATTTTTTCAAGGGGACGTATCTTATAAATTGTCTCATGGATTAGAGATGTGTAGTATGTATCTTGTAGATTATCTCATAGATTAGACCCCGATTAGAGATGTGAAGTATGTATCTTGTAGATTATCCCATGGATTAGAGATGTGCAGTATCTTGTAGATTGTCTAATGGATTAGAAATGTGCAGTGTCTTGTAGATTATTTCATGGATTAGAGATGTGCAGTATCATGAGAATAGCACAAGTTTTTGGAGAGTTTTATTAAGAGGTTCTTGGATTAAATTTTAATGCTATCATTGCTAGCATCATTATGCATATGAGTTTGTGACATTAAGAGTAAGAGTATCGTTCTTTTGTTTTACACTATTTGAGATGCAACATGTTTACTTTGCTACAATATCCTCTATAGAGTAACTATTGAGGTCTTGATCTAGTCTTTTTCATTGTATGTTATTGCTCGGTTTCTTGTCTGTTCAAAGGTACTCGCTCACGGATTGGAATTCCTCCTTAGCATTTTGTTCCAGTTTAAGGACTCTTTGAAGTAAGACATTCAATTTCCTGGTTGAAGCTGGTACTTCTTGCTCCCTTAATTCAAGGAATCACGCCCTCCGAGCAAAGACGTTTGAGCAAACACAAAACCGAGCGAGTTTTTACAAATAAGCTACAAGAGAAGAGAATTTACTTGGATAAAAAAATAGGGATTAATTTCTTGAATCCGTTTATCTATCAACCAAAGAGACAGTTAAAAAGTAGTCCTTTTAAAACATGTAGTGATCACATAGTGTCAATATCAAAGTAAGAGTCATTTACACAAAGCTTTAAATACTTCTCCAAGATTCTATAGATGTGATGGCAAGGCATGTGCACATGATAAAAAAATCATAGCCAGTCTAACTAAACACATACCAAACGATGCAAGAGAATAGAATTCAGTTGGTTTAAAAAAGTGGGAATAAAGTTCTTGGACCCATTCATCTATCATCCAAAGAGACAATTAAAAGTAGTCCTTTCAAAACATGTAGTGATCGCATAATATCTATAGATGCGATGGAATTTCACAAATGACAACAAAAACATATTCAGTCAAACTAAACACATTCAAAAAAAAATTATATGCACTGAGTAAATGTCCTTCTCAAAAGAGATACTAGCCAAGTGTAGAGTCCTATGGTAGTGTAACAACTCAACCTTGGTGAGAGTGTCTTGATGGATAAACTCATGTGCCACAGGATCCATACCCAGGATTTGCAAAAAACAAAGTACATATGCTTACATGGCATGTATGTGAGCCTCTTGCTCTCACGCCGCTGGAAATCTTCACATGTGCATTGTGGGAAGGGTAGCAAAGTAAGTAACACCCTTTGCAGTAGACCCATATGTGCTAATATAAGAGATCAGTAGAGAATAAGGACTACATTTGAGAACCATTCCCAAAATATCTTTTTGAACCTTTATGATGGGATTAAATTCTAGGTACTCTAGATGTGTGTGTAAATGAAATAACGCCTACAAAGCTTTGTGATGAGGATGGCTATGACATAACTCCATGTTTTATGATAAAGGTGTTGAAGGAAGCTAATGAAAATTGTGAGTACAAAAGAAGAATAGGTGAGAAAAAAAATGTCATGAAGCATGGTGCAAACGCACAAACGAAGGAAGAGAAGCAACCACAAGACTATGTCATCATTGATATACTTGAAGAATAGACAAAAGTTATTTCAAAGAATCCGATTCTAGAAAATGTACAGGTGAAAGAAGATGAAGAACCAAGTTCCACATTAGATGCGCAACAAATTCAAGATCAAGAGAAGAACATGAAGAAGACAAAAGTTCAATTGTCTACTATAATGATCAAGTTCAATGTATGTGGGAAAATAGGACTCAAAACCACATGTTCAACTACGATGGATCCTTATGAGACAAGGAATTTAATGACTTATGGAACGTGGATACTGATAGGAAAGCCACCAATAAAGGATCTGGAAGAAACAATGCTCACCAGTTCCAAATTCCAATTCATAGCTTTGGAGTGGTAGAAGTTGTACTCAACTTGAGTACTGGGGATTTCAAGGAAACTTTCCACATAATCAACTCCCATCATATCAAAGAGATCTTGGTACTGATCAAAAGCTAAATGAACATCTTCCTTTGACAATAACCAAAAGCTTCAACAACAACAACACCACGAGTCCTAGACACATCTCCAATTCATGCTAGAAAGAAACGACCAACCATAGTGAAGAAAGGTAAAGCTAAAGCAACCTTTGCAAGATCAACCTTGCAAGTCAAATTTAACTTCAACAACGAGTCTCCATCAAACATCCTACACAGCCTCTACATCAAAAGCCAAACCATCGATAATGCACTGGAAACCAAAGCAAAAATTTTATCAACCAAAATTTCATTCACAACAAGTCTTGAAGAAGCCAAAGAGAATCAACCAAGTGTTAGTATCCAAAGAGCACATCAAATTCAAAGACCTAGTTTGGATACACCAATTGCATTTTCAACCTCAACAACCACAGGTGACAGGGTGGATAGCATCAAAGTTAATCACTACTCAAGGATACTTTCAAGGAAACATAAATATTTCAGCCAAAAATCCTACGATAATAGCATGGACCTACTCATCTCAAGAAAAAAGTTCTACAAAGAGCAAGCTAAGCCATTAAGGGAAGACAAACACCTCCAATAGGAGGAAGAACAACAAAAAAATCACCTCAAAGAAATAAGCAATGCAACAAGTATGGGTACCAAAGTCCGACTTCAACCAAGCTACCCAACAAAAGCATGTGAAGCAATGGATGATTCTAGTCAAGTTACTTGAAGCACAAGGATTTTACAAAGGTACACTCAAGTATGGTTACCAAAAGTAGTAGCTCTTACAAACAATCAATATACTTTTACAATTGATTATCAAAATCAATGGACGGAAGTGAAAATTAGAAAGCGTACCTGTGACCAAAGTTTCTTCCTTTTGACATGTAGATAGTGACACTATAAATGCACCCTTCTCTTTAATATATCCTTCTCTAGTAAATGTAGACTTTAAGCCACTTACATTTGATCTCAAACCGTGTACTCTTGCATGTGGGATAAGCCTGCAAAGTGCTACAGCAGGACATTCAAAGCAACTAAAAACTCTTGTTTTACTTAAAATGTCATCATGACTATCTATGTGAAATGTGCTATCATCTTTATCTGCAACACTTGGGTGTATTTTGGGTCTCATTTTAAATGGTACTATCTGCATAGCAGCTTCAACTGTAGCCATCTCTTAGTCAACATCATGCAAAGATCCTAAACCAATGTCATGACTATTGCTATCATCCGACAACTTTGTTCTAGAAATCGATCTTACTTTATCACTACAAACAGTTTTTGCAATGGATGCATTCTTGCGCACCTTCTAGGAACTCCCCTAGAAGAAGAAGGACCACATTCAATCAAAAGAGACCATGCATCATTCAATAATAAGTGGGAATATTTAAAGGGTAGTACCCAGCAAACTTTAAATAACTTGCCGCATCTTCTAGGACCTCCCCTAGAAGAAGAGGGACCACATTTAATCAAAAGAGATCATGCATCATTCAATAATAAGCGGAAATATTTAAAGGGTAGTACCCAAAAAACTTTAAATAACTTATACACAATCCACCAACTAATGATTGCTTATTTTTATATTTGAATAAACCATAAAATCATGAACACATATTTGTTATTCAACTTTGAACATTACAAAAGTAACTCTCTCCCTAAGGTCCACCAATGACAACCTTGTATTTAAATCATGCTACCCACAAGGTCATTGCCATAGGCTGTCCCGCATCGATGTAGGACAGTTTAAGGTAGTGTGTCAAAAAGTAGTGGGATAGAATACTGTCAATTTCATTCCCCGTTCTTATGAGGAAATGCCTAATTTGAAAGTGGATGAGGATGGCCATCCAAGAAGACTCTACCTTTATAAAAACATACATTTTAGATGACTCACAACGCAATGAGATAACACTAGGACATAGAGCTCAACCATGCCAAATATTTCCCTTGACTATATTGTGTCAGCATGAAAGCACAAAGGATAGTGTCCCATATCAGTGAAATTAGACATTGCTTATTACATTGGGGATTACGTTAATCCTCTAAAGCTCAATATATATTTGTATATGTGCATTACCATAAGCCATCATGGAAGAATTAAGTGCAGTGTTGACACATTAAGAAACACGATATTCCCGTAGAGACATGGCCCTCAACTATCCCGGATATATCTCTTTACCATCCCGCGCGCAAAAGCACTTAGATCAATGCCCCATATCCTTGAGATTAGACGTTGCTAATTAGGTTAATCCACTAAAGGTCAAGATACCCATTACATCTTTGCATCTATTCATTTTCATACTCCATACCGTGTTGACACAGAACCATTTAGTACAGTGTCCCAATTGCATTGATATAAAACATTGACATGAAACATTAGTATAAAAGCCGGCAATGCCCATTGAGGTCTGCACCCGTCGTGAAGGATTTGGGGTTGGTGTCTATAATACCTCTATACTCACAAGATATATGAGGAAAAGAAAAGTAGCTCTCTTAAGAAGATTGTTAACCGAGCCGGCGCTAGCTAACAGGAGCTGCTAAAGACCGAAGATGTACGGAGAAGAAGCAGTGAAGATTGGAGTTACACACTTTTCACATGTTTCTAAAATGGCCATGTATTGTAATTTCCCGATTTATTTAGCCATTGTGATAATTGTAACGTGTTACAAGCTCAATAAGAGTTCCAAGATGTAAAGCATAGGTCACTTAGTGTACCTAGGTTGCAGATACAATAAGTGTGGAGCCTCAAAGGTCTTGGGCGCCAAACATTACACATTTTAGACCTTGGCTAAGGTATAAAAGCCAACTTTGTAAAGTTTATTATTAAGTTTTGGATATTGACACATAGCGTGAGCTAACGACGCTCACTTCTCTCCTTCTCACGCTTCCTACTCCCTCCCCGGTTTCACATTGCGGTGTCGTTTGTTGCATTGCAACCGCATGTAAGAGCTCTACGCATTGACGTAAGAATTTCATGGTAATCCGTAGCTTTTGGCATCACCAGCCCGCGGCCTAATTTCATCATAAGTAGGAATTTAAGCTTCAAAGTCATAAAATAAGTATAGGTGGGATATTGGGGCATCATTGCTAAGCATTTAGATGCATTCTGGGTCGAAAACAACTAGGTCAAAAACTCATTGTGCTGTTAATAATCGTGAGTTTTTGCACTTGACCTAAAGTGAGATTTGAGACCATAACTATGTGTGCTTAGGTATTATAAACATGTCCTAGAAGTTTCGTAACGTTTGGATGTCGTTTGATGCTGTAACGGTTGTGAATTGTTTGCCAATGAGCGACTAGCTTTCTGTGATTTTTGTCATTTGTGTGTAGCTTGAGTTAGATGCGAGTTGTTTGTTATTTTCCAAGAGATTGACAACCTCTTGTTGCCTCTTTGCAGTAGTCAAGTCAGCTTCATCCCATGGATTGACAATTATATTCGTGGTTCTCGCTATGTATGTAATAAGATAGCAATGAGGTTAGACACCCGTCCCACATTTGGCACCACTGGTGCAGCCAAAGTTGGTCCGAGCTAGAAAGTGTTCTATGCCAAGAAAAATCTGCAGGCAAGTGCAATGTAGAAGGCTAGGGTAGGAATGGAGTCCCTGGGTAGCCAAAGGATAGCAAGAATGTATGTCTAAAGCGGTTCTTTAGGCCAAAAAAGCTTCAAGATAAGCCCAGATGGGATAGCAGGTGAAGGTGTCCAAAGTGCCAAGTCAATGCTCTAGAATGTAGTATTCAATGTGCTCTAGAATCCGGTCTAGATGGCTCGTCAAACGGAGCCCCGATTTGCAAGTTATTGCAGTTCAAAGATAGAGGGTGTAGCACATCCCCGACGGGTAGGCCAGCTAGGGACAGGTGGCCAGGCTGACGTTAGTGGATGCATGTGTAGAGCTCAAATTATGGAGCATTCTTATCTTCTCGGATTGCCAATCGGAGCTCGGGATAGCAAGTTATGATCAGTTGAATATTTTTCGAGGGTCGGGTCTATGCCCACTTGACCACATGGGGAATTGCTCCATCTGGTGTTTTTTAGGCCTCGAAAGGGTTCAAGTAGATAGAGCATGCCGATTATAATCAGCAAGAAATCACATCTTGTGATTCTGAGTCTTGAGCGTTGAGTTACTGACTGGGGAAGCCTGGAGCAGTTGCAGGGGAAGTGTTTGCAGATGATTTTTTTAAAATTTTGGTCCCCTTAGATCACGGGCCCAAGAGAATTGAAGTTCGGCGAGAACGAGGGGAATTAGAGTCGAGGACCGAGAGGGTCGAGTGGAATTTTCACTCCGATCATTGGGCTACTGAGCAAGATATGGTAGACATTCAAAAGGTGGGGAAAAAACCATTTCAAATGGGGTTTTGGGAGAAAATATGAAGACCCATGCGAGTGCAATTGAACAAAGAGAGGGCACGTGGCATGGATTAATCCTGTATACGCACGGCGGTTTTTAGTGCCCACGATATATGAGCTAGGGTGGGACTCCATCGAGGAGCATGCAAGAGAGTAGTGCTCAGCTATGGCGAGCGCATGGAGTGCTGCATAGACGGCTTTCAACGCAGGCTTGGTGGTGCAGTGGTGCATGGGGGAGAACCGGCGGTGTTTTGGCCGGCATGAGGCAGAGCCGGTGGTGCGCGCTGGCGGAGGAGGCTGGTGCCTGTTGATGACATGGTAGTAGCCAAAGAGGCCATTCCCGCAGTCGGCCCTTGGAGGCCCCACTTTTTGGAGGCAAGGGGGGAGGCAATAGGGACCTCGCTAATGCCCCCATCCTCGAGGCATGAGATGGAGGGCAATCCCATGGGTGAAAAGAAGAGAGAGAGAGAGAGATCCCTAGGAGGGCCGCCAGGTGTACAATGCAAAGGGCGGGCCCATTTCAAGGCTAGGCCAGCAAAGACTGACCAAGCAAGGTAGGGCAAGCAGGTGTACTAATCAGAGCCCAAATGCCCAAATTGAAAGGGGCACCCCTATATAAACCATTTTTGAGTCTTTTTGCCAAAGTAGGCTTCTTCCTAGGGCCTTGAGCCGGTGAGCTTGTAGAGAGCCAAGATAGAGTGTGTGTGTTAGTTCTTGGATTGGCTTTTTTGTGCAGAGATGTGTGCCTACAAAGCCCCAAGTGCGTGTTTTCCTTTTTGAAGACCATGTGGGTGCGCTGTTTGATGTAAATGAGTCGTAAAGAGTGTTTGAGCAGTGATGAAGCTTCCATTGTGTTTGCTCTTGGATTGTTTCTCCTTCCCCCTTCCCCCCTTCTCTTTCTCCTACTCTGGTGTTTCCTCTCAATGTCAGAAATGTGGAAGTGTGTGCCCCCCGGACCAACAGTGTCTTGTGTGAGAGAGTGAGATTGAGCGGTCGTGTGCGTGTGTAAGGGTGGAGACAGACCGTGGCAGTGTGTGAGCAGTGGAAATTGTGTGGTGGACTTGTGGAGTGTGTGAGCAGTGGAAATTGAGTAGGCAATGGTCTGCTAGTGAGAAGTGTGTTTTTGAAGGTGTTTTTTGAGAGGATAGGGGTGTTGTGGATACCCTGAGCTATAAAGAGGCCTTTGTCTTTGTGCCGGGCGTGTTCCCCCATTCCCCCTCTTCATCTTCTGGTGCCCCCACGAAGGAGCGTGCTCATGCTCCTAGATGATGTGGAAGCGGTGATTTTGGTGATGACAAAGGTGCCTCCTTTGAAGAGCAGGTCTTGCTAGTGATGGCTTGGACGGGATTTCCCATTTTCACTGGGGTTGAAAATACAAAAACCTGGCTTCAAGACTATGGATTGTTTGTGTTGGAAAGCGGTCTATCGAGAGAAGATGTTGCGGTACAGGTGTTCCTGCTTGTGGTTCGTGGTAAAGCGAGGCTATGGTTCGATAGACTTGCTGAAGAAGAAAAGGCAGATTGTGAAGCCTTGGAGGGGGCTTTTCAAAGAAGATTTGTAGCGGATGTGCAGCTAGATGAAGTAAAACGAAAGCTGGACGAGTTGAAGCAAAGCTTGGAGGGTGATTTTCAAGCATTCGAGTGGGAGTTCGAAGCCCTTTGGGGGATATTAATCAAGGTAACTGTTGCAGAAAATGTTAATTTTTAAAAGTTGAGTAAGTTCATGGATTGCTTGCATGAGGAAGTGCGAGATAAGGTGGAGATAGATGGCCCATTTTTGTATGAAGAGGTGTTAGCTCTAGCAAAAGGGCAGAACAAAAAAATATTGAAGAAGCGCAAAGCTAGGCAGTGCTTGCAAGGCGCAGTGATGCCAAGACAGTGTGATGCGATGGTAGCCAAGCCGCAGGTGGTACAAAGAGAAGTGCAAGTGAGAGAAGAACCAAGGGTTCTTTGGTTATAGAGAGACATAGTGGTTCCTATGCCAAGGTTGTCGGCTAGAGCAGTTCCAATTGTGGAGGAAGTGCAGGTGGTTCCAGAATGGACAAAGGAAGTGCTACCAAGTTCGAGTGCGACTGTAGCAGCTCCACTGGAGAGTGGTAAAGAGCAAAAAGTGTGGTTTGCAGACAAGGTCAAAGCAATAAAGCTAGAGGAGATTCCTAAGCTTGAGATAGAAGAAGAGATTGAGTCAAGTGATAGTAGCTCTATGGATGCAGACACAAGTTGGGAGATGGAGTCGTCTCAACCCAGGTATGATGAGTTCAATCTCTTGCATGTGAGTAGAGAGGCAGTAAATGTGTGCGAGAAGTAGCATGAAGTGCAAGCCGAGATGCCTAGTGAAAGTCAAGTGGAGCAGTTGAGGCCCATAGGGAATAGTACATAGGTAAAGCCGTGCTAATGACCCTGTTGGTGAAGGTAGCTGTGGAATGTGCCATGGTGGTGCAACAGGTGCAAATTTTTGCCAGGAGGAATAGGGAAACCTTGCCTATGGTGGCAGAGCTTGATGCAGCGGTAGAAGAGCAGGTGATTGAAGCCAACAAGGAGGTGGTGCTTATCGACCTTGAAGGGCCAGATGAAGAGGAAGAGCTCGATGATGCTAGAATTGAGTGCATGGCAGATGAGAAGGGCAGTGCAGAGTAAAAAATAGAGGTGCTTCCTATGCAGTCAGTGCACTCTATGATAGGTGATATGGACTCCAAGGTGGTGTCCAAGATTTCCAAGGAGGTCTGTGAGTGGTGGTTGAAAGGGATGCTGATAAAAGAAGCTGTGCAGTGGGCCTTTGATCAAGTACATGATCTGCTAGATGAGGATCTAGCTTTACATGGATGGGAGGGTGGGGTCAGATACGTCAGGTCTATTTGGTGCAAGTGATGGTGCAAGTATGTCTTGGAATGGTCAGCATGAGGCTGCTCAATTTTTTGTTCTTGGAGGTGCTTTGTTGCAAGTGGGCAGTTTGCCAATGAGTGCTTGGAGTGGTAGAAGTAGGATGCTGGCGGTTTGGATATGTAGTTGGTTAGGTGCCTTAGTGTGACACTATGTAAGGGTGTTACAGGTGGACGGAAGAGACCAATGCAAGGTGTTTGACCCTAGCGGTTGATAACAGGTAAAGTAGGGGTTGGGAAACCCGCATGAGCAAAGGTGGTGGGTGACAAGTGCCAGTTTTGTACATATGCTAGGTATTTTTGTGGTGTGCAGAGAGTTTGTTTTGGGTGTGAAGTTTTTTAGTGCAATAAGCCCATGTGTGGTTGAACATAAATGTTCAACGAGGGGGTGGGCAATGATGGTGTAGCCAAAGTTGTTTCGAGCTAGAAAGTGGTCTATGCCAAGCAAAAGCTGCAAGCAGGTGTAGTGCAGAAGGCTAGGACAGGAATGGAGTGCCTGGGCAGCCAAAGGATAGCGGGAATGTATGTCTAAAGCGGTTCTTTAGGCCAAAAAATCTTCAAGGTGAGCCCAAATGGGATAGTAGGTGAACATGTACAAAGTACTGAGTCAGTGCTCTGGAATGTAGTGCTCAATGTTCTCTAGAAGCCGGTCCAGAAGAGTCGTCAAACGGAGCCCCGATGTGCAAGTTATTGTAGAAGTTCAAAGATAGAGGGTGTAGCAGATCCCCGATGGGTAGGCCAGCTGGGGATAGGTGGCCCAGGCTAATGTTAGTAGATGCATGTGTAGAGCTCAAATTATGGAGCCTGCATGTCTTCTCGGATTGCCAATCGGAGCTCGGGATAGCAAGTTATGATTAATTGAAGATTTTTCGGGGGCCGAGTCTATGCCCACCTGACCACATGGGGAATTGTGGCATCTAGCATTTTTTACGCCTCGAAAGGGTTCAAGCAAATAGAGCATGCCGAGTGGAGTCAGCAAGAGATCACGGCTCGTGATTCTGAGTCTCGAGCGCTGAGTTACGGCCTGGGGAAGCCTGGAGCAGTTGAAGGGGAAGTGTTTGCTGATGATTTTTTTTTAAATTTTGGTCGCCTCGGATTGCGGGCCTGAGAGAATTGAAGTTTGGCTAGAACAAGGGGATTAGAACCGAGCACCAAGACGATCGGGTGGAATTTTTACTCCGGTCATTAGGCTACTGAGCAAGATATGGCAGACATTCAAAAGGTGGGGAAAAAATGATTTCAAATGGGTTTTTGGGAGAAAATATGAAGACCCATGAGAGTGCAGTTGAACGAGGAGAGGACAAGTGGCAACCATTAATCCCGTATGCGCAGGGCAGCCTTTAGTGCCCATGGTATATGAGATGGGGCGGGACTCCATTGAGGAGCATGCGTGAGAGTAGTGCTCAGCTATGGCGGGCACGTGGAGCGCTGCTTAGATGGCTTTCGACGCAGGCTTGGTGGCACAATGGCGCATGCGGGTGAGGTGGAGCCGGTGGCACGTGCTGGCAAAGGAGGCTGGTGCCTGCTGATGACGTGGCAGTACCCAAAGAGGCCATTCCTACGGCCGTCCCTTGGAGGCCCCACTTTTTGGAGGCAAGGGGGGAGGCAATAGAGACCTCGCTAATGCCCCCCTCCCCGAGGCATGAGATGGAGGACAATCCCATGGGTGAAAATAAGAGAGAGAGAGAGAGAGAGAGAGCCCTAGGAGGGCCACCAGGTGTACAGTGCAAAGGGGTGGGCCCTTTTCAAGGCCACGTCAGCAAAGACCGACCAAGCAAAGGTAAGGGCAAGCAAAGGCAAAGGGAAAGGAAGGGAAGGCCGGGCACGGCGGGACCAAAAAGGAGAAGGAGGAGAGAGAAATGGAAAGAGAGGAGGCTTGTGGGGGAGAGGTCAAGGAAAGGGCCGGACGAAGAAAGTCCAAGGGAAAGTTAAAGGAGTAGTGCAAGATAGGCCCCCAAAGGGTAAAAATAAAGAAGAAAAATAAAAACTAGAAAATGCCTAGGGGCAATAGCGACCTCAATAATGCCCCCCCCCCCCCTCAAGTGCAAAGAAAGCAAGAGACATCAGAGGAAAGAGAGGCATCTACCTCCTCCCAAAGTTACCAAATGTGGATGCAAAGTGGACCAATCAGAGCCCAAATGCCCACATTGAAAGGGGCACCCCTATATAAACCATTTTTGAGCCATTTTCATTTTTTTTTAGAGTAGGCTTCTTGCGAGGGCCTTGAGCCGGTGAGCCTGCAGAGAGCCAAGATAGAGAGTGTGTGTGAGTTCTTGGATTGGCTTTTTTGTGCAGAGGTGTATGCGTGCAAAGCCCCAAGTGCGTGTTTTCCTGCCTGGCGACCATGTGGGTGCGCCATTTGATGTAAATGATTTGTAAAGAATGTTTGAGTAGTGATGAATCCTCCATTGTGTTTTCTCTTGCATCGTTTTCCCTTATCCCCTTCTCTTTCTCCTTCTCTGGTATTTCCCCTCGGTGTCGGCAATGTGGAAGTGTGTGCCCCCCCGGATCGACGATGTCTTGTGTGAGAGAGTGAGATTGAGCGGTTGTGTGCATGTGTAAGGGTGGAGACAAACCGTGGCAGTAGGTGTGCATTGTGTGGTGGACTTTTGGAGTGTGTGAGCAGTGGAAATTGAGCAGGCAGTTGTCTGCTAGCGAGAAGTGTGTTTTTGAAGGTATTTTCTGAGAGGATAGGGGTGTTGTGGATACCCTGAGCTATAGAAGGCCTTTGTGTTTGTGCCGGCCGTGTTCCCCCATTCCCCCTCTCCACCGCTGCCGAGGACGAATAGACCTAAACTAGGGAAAACAAGAGTGTCTTGTGTAGTTGTCCGTTAACTTCGTCTAGGTTCACTTAGAGTTAAACTTTCTCTTAGAAACTGCATAGCTTAAGAGTGTCGTCTTTTGCTGTGTAGAGGTAGCTTGGGAGTAGATTGTACTCACTAAGTACCTTGTAGGATTGTAGGATTAGATTATGATTTTGAGAATGATTGATGGACGAGACAAGCCTTAAGATCAAGACTAAAAAAACCCAATAAAAACAAGAAAACAAGTGTTTGTGGACACTCTCCACAACCCCATTGCAGTACAATCTAGGAGTAGGGTAAGTTGAATCCAAGGTGGGATCTCAAAGCATTGCTCACTCCAAAGGAATCATCTGTGAGTTGTTTATGTGAAGTTACAGAATTTTAGGTCTACGGCTTGAAACAACACCAAAAGACTGTCAACCACTGAATCCAGCTGGAGATTATGCTTTAAAAGTTGTATGAACCAGTGCGTAAGCTTAAGGACGCATTCGAGGTAAATTTTCAAGAGTTTGCAAAAACTTAGATTATTTACTTTTTCTTGACATTTTATGCCAAATTAAGTTTTGACTTGACTCAGAAGCTTAAAATAGATCATAAAAAGACTATCCACTGAAAAAGTTGAAAAAAGTGTTCATTTTGGGCCAAAAGTAAATAATCGTGATTATTTACTTTTAGCCCAAAAATGATCAAGGTTGATACAAGACACTCT
This sequence comes from Adiantum capillus-veneris, assembly GCF_014529385.1. Taxonomy (NCBI): domain Eukaryota; kingdom Viridiplantae; phylum Streptophyta; class Polypodiopsida; order Polypodiales; family Pteridaceae; genus Adiantum; species Adiantum capillus-veneris. The sequence goes on from NC_140953.1 coordinate 118,329,623, forward strand.
ATGCATGATTACAAACATCTTTTGTGAAGGCTCATAGAGTTTGGATCACAAAACAGACCAAAAACTGAAATCCGTATTGATTGTTCAGTAATTGTGTTTAACTTGATGAATCTTGTTCAAATTCTGTGAGATTTGACTCAGAGGCTTAAAACAGGTCGTAAAAGGATTTTCCAGTGAAAAAAGTACAAAAAGTGTTCATTTTAAGTCAAAAGTAAATAATCATATCTTTTGCATTTGGCTCAAAATGGATTAAGGTTGATACCACAGACTCTATGCATGATCACAAACATCTTTTGTGAAGGGTCATAGAGTTTGGATCACAAAATAGGCCAAAAACTGAAATCTATAATGATTGTCAAGAACTTGAGTGTGACTTGGTAAATCTTGCTCAAATTTAGTGAAACTTAACTCAGAGGCTTAGATTGAAGTGTTAAACAAGTGTATATGCTCAGATGACAAAAAATATGCAAAAATTTACCAGAAGTAAATAATCACAATTATTTACTTTTGCCCTATTTTTCAACTTTTTTGACCAACTAAGCATACCACAAGTTGTAGCATGTTATATTAAACCCACAAATCAAAATTGGTAAGATTTGGATCATTGGAGTGAAAATTGTGGCCAAATTTGTAAAGTCAATCTGGAGACACAAAATTGTTGACCATTTGAACAGGGATTATCCAAACCACGTGAAACTTTGCTAGGGAGATTAAGTTGAGTTGCTTAACCAATTGGTATCAACATTTTGATAAAAAGTTGTTAAAAAATGCCATAAGCAAATAATCCTGATTATTTACATCTGCCTCAGAATTGAGAAATTTTGCACAACTGAGTATACCACAAGGTCAAGCATATCAAGTAGACTCCACAAATCAAATTTGGTGAAATTTGGATCACAAAATTGAGACTTAAGCCAGATTTTTGAAATCAGAGTCTGCGGACACTAAATAGTTGACAACTTGGACAAATCTTGTTCAAACTCAACCAAACTTGTCCAGAGACCACAACAAGGTGATTACTTCGCAAAACAAGCCTAAAAAGTGTAGAAACTGAGAAAAGTAAATAATCACGATTATTTACTATTGGGGCCCTGAGACAGAATTTTGGACTTTTGAGCTTGTACAGTGTTAGAACAACATAATACAAGGCCACTGGCCAAGTTTGGGTTCCATGGGATCAAAATTAGTACATGATAACTCAATTTTCAAGTTGCAAATTATTCCTTTAGCTCCTTGCAAGGATAGAATTTGAAAATCTCATTTGCTGACTCATTTGGCTCAAATTGAAGCACCAGATTGCAGGCAAAGAATTAGGAGCTTGACAGGAGCTGAATTCAAGTCAAGTGAAAAAATGGATAACAATCTAATCCTCCGCATAGTTTGGTCTTCCGCAAAGTGAAGTTCTACTATGGTAACATGTGCTTGACTTAGGTACTGAACCTTTTCTTCAGGGTTAATGCATAAAAGCAATATCCCGTCTTGATTTCTTTTATATAGCCTCCCAGCTAGTAATTGATATGTAGCCGATTGCTTGATTAAATCAACTGTGATACGAAGTGGTGAATCCAATTGAGCTATTGTCATCAATGACACAATTTTTTTAGACCATCTATGTATCATTTCCACGGAGAACAAATAGGCATCTGGTAGATCATCATCTACCCCTTTAGGTGATTCCCCTGAAACAATCCTGGACAAATGATCTGCTCGTTGATGTGTAGTGCCTTTTTTAACAACCACAGTGAAATCAAATTTGAGAAGAATGATGAAATATCTCACTATTCTCCCTGTGCTGCATGGTTTGTTGACCAAATATAACAAGGCTTGGTGGTCCACAAAGAACACAAACTTGTTGGCCAATAGGTAATGTCTATACTTTTTAACGGCATAGATCATTCCTAGTCCTTCTCTTTCAGTGGTGGTGTAATTTTTTTGTGCCATATTTAATTGTCGGCTAGCATAAGAAATAGGAAAGTCAATTTTCCCATCTCCTGGCTGGGCTAGTATACAACCAATAGCAAAATTTGAAGCATCTACGTGTACGTGGAATACCTTATCCCAATCGGGTGCTTTCAATATTGGAGATGAGGTGAGAGCTTGCTTAATCTTGATGAAGGATTCTTCACATGAATCAGTCCATTCAAAGTGCATAATCAAGCTATACATGGGTTTTGCAATTATAGAATACATGTAGATGAACCGTCGGTAATATTCACAATGTCCCATGAAGGCTTGTACCCCTTTGGCTGTTGTTGGTCTAGGCAAATCAGCAATGACATGAATCTCTTCAATATCGGTAGCTATGCCATGTTTAAACACTATATGTCCAAGAATTTTTCCTTGTCTTCCCATGAATGTGCACTTTTCAGGGTTTAAGCAAATCCTGTAAAGTCTACATTTCTTGAATACCTTTTTGAGGTGTTCAAAATGATCATCTCGGATTGATGAATGTACGCATAAATCATCCATGTATACTTCTAAGAATTTCCTAAGATACTCTTTGAAAGCATGGCTCATCAATCTCTGAAATGTGGTTGGAGCATTAGTTAACCCAAACAACATAACCTGATAGGCAAATCTACCTCATGCTGTTGCAAAAGCAGTTTTGTGCTGATCTTTTGGGTCAACCAAAAGTTGATTGTATCTCGAAAAACCATCTAGGAAGCTGTAAGCTTCTTTTCTTGCCACTCGTTCTAAAACCTGCTCAGTTATCGGAAGAGGAAAGTTGTCTCTAATGGTAGCTGCATTCACTTTTTTGAGATTAACGCACACTCGTAATTTCCCATTCTTCTTCGGTACTATCACAATTGGGGACACCCAATCAGTGTGCTCAATTTTGTAAATGAATTCAACTTCCTTTAGTTTTTCAATCTCTTCTTTGATCTTCCTGGCAAATGTTTCGTTATAAGTGTATGGTCTCTGTCTACTTGGTTTAGCATCATCTCTCATGGGTATAGTATGTTGATAGATTTCTGGATCAACACCCTTGAGATCCTTGTAAGAGCAAGCAAAGATATCCTGGTATTTCTTTAACAAGCTTAACAAAAGCTTTTCTTCTTCTTTTGTTAGGTCATTTGCAATGTAGGCCGGTCTAGGCTCTTCTCCTCGTTCAGCCAAGTGTACCCTTTTAGCGTTTTCAGGTCCTTCACAAGAGTCGCCTTGTTTTCGTAGTTCCCTAACAGGTTGTTCGATTATGATTTTCCGATCTTGGAGAGTATAATTTTTGTAATTGGATGGAACATGCATTACATCCTTCCCATCCTCTTCCTTGGTTTCTATTTCAGTGGTGTATATCTCCTTTAGAGCTTTTTTCATATCTTCATATTTCTTTTTCCACTCGACTCTAGTCATGAGTGGTTTTTTATCCTGATGTTTTTCTTGAGTACCCTTCCTTGTTTTTCTCGATGTCTGAGATATTTTTGAGTCTTCGTTTGAAGGATATCTGCTAGTTATTGTCCTTGACACAATCATTAGCATCTATCTGCATCAGGAATTGTGTTTTACTGGAGACTTATGGCATAGGTCTTGCTTTCACAATTTTAGTGTCCCTCTTTCTTCTATACCATTTTTGTCTTCTTGATTTTTGGTTTGGAAAGTCAAAAAACTTTTCCTCCCTTCCCCTTAAGAGTAGTTGAGCTCTCATATGTTCTTTTTCGGATCCCGAATCTTTGGAGGTAGCTGAGTGTTCATCCATGAGTGTTCATCCAACTCATCAGTTGCATAGTAATAGAGGTCAAAAAAGACTTGTTGAGCTTTCATCAAGTCCTTTGTTTCCTCATCCTTATTTTCAATGTTAAGGACTGACATCATTTGGATGGGAATTGTGTCGTAGCCATCCTCATTGCAAAATTGAGTAGGCATAGACGTATTCACACATACATTCATTGTCACTAAGATTTAACTCCACTCAAATGGTTCGAATAAATGCTCTGGGAAGGGTTCAGATATGTAGGCTTCGTTTGTACATTCCCTTTCTAGGATACAATCCTCTAATCTCAAGCTTACATTTTCTGAAGCTCGGCACATCCAAATAGGAGTGTCTTTGTTTAGCCAAGTTTAGTTTCAGCCGAAGAGACTGAATCAAACTCCTGGATGGGTGTTTTCAAGACATCTCTATAGGTGTGGTCCTTTAGATTGACCCTTGTTATAGATCCCACCTGCTTTAAGTACAGATAGTCATTTTTTCCCCAATCTTGGATAAGCAGTATGTGTCGCATGAAATGTCTTCCCAATATGATCTCATAGTTGAGTTTTTTTCCAAAGTCTACTATGGAAAAAGTGTGTTGATATTCAATTCCACAGGAGTTGACTATCACTTTTTCCAGCCGCCCTAGTGGCCTTTCAATGTGTCTGTCAGCCAACTGCAATTTCATTCGTGTTTGTCTAATGGTTGGTTGTCCCCAGGATTCCCATACTGCTTTAGTGTCTATGGCTGTGTCCGCTCCACTATCCAGTATTGCCTTGGTTTCAATGTCATTATATTTCATTGGGAGGGTAGTGTTTCCTTCTTCCCCTTCATAATATTCTTCGACCTTGTTCATAGGAACTGATCGTATCTCTTTGTTTCCCGTTTCATTTTTCAAGTTTCCCAGATTCTTAGAGATTAACCCCGTTATCCCCACCTTTTCTAGGGTTTTCTGTAAATCATTCCATAAGTATGGCCTGAGTTTCAACAGTTCTCCCAAAGTAAGAGTGCATTGGATAGGTGTAGACATGATTGAGTGAATGTTGTCCACTTCTAGGGTCTGTTTGGCTCTTTTTACTTGAGTGGTCTTGCAAATGATGGATTCATCTTCGTTATCTCCCAAGTAATAAAGTAATGTTTTTAATGTCAAAGGTTTAGATATTATTGAAGCCTCTGATCCGCAATCCCCATACAAGGACTATAAATCCATGTTCATATCAAATGGTAGGTTATCTAACTAGACTTCCTCTATAGGAGCTAACTTTGAAGTTAGGCTCCCATCATTGATCTCCCTTACCTTTTCCCATAAGTGTCATGGCCAGTCTTCCTCCATGAATGGAATTCCGTCTAAGGCATCTTCACTTTCTGACACTATGAGCTGTGGTTCATTTGTTTCAAGGTGGGGTTCTACCACCACATCGGATTTTGCTTTCGTTTCTTCTACCGCAAGCTCTTCCGGTTTTACAATACTTTCAAGCTTGGGTTTTTGTTTATCCAGCATTTCCTGCGTGATTCTTACCAAATTTTGATAAGATTCCAGCTTAGCTGCTTCCATGTCTGGAGATGGATAGTTTTTCCATTTGTTTTCCATGTTTTGGCCCGCTTTAAGTCGGCTTGGTAGGCTTCCAAGGCAGCATTGATAGGCTCAAAAATTTTATCAACCAGAATGGATCCTTCAGATTTCACGGTTGTTTCCTTGAATTCACTGTCAGTTTCTTTTGACTTGTCCTGGACTAGAATTTTTGCTTTCTCTTCATTTTCAACCCTTTGTTTTTGTTTTCTCATCTCATATCTTTTGCTTCTGCTCCTTTTGATTCTTTGAGAAGAAACTTTTGTGTTCTCCGAATCATCAGAGGAATTGTGTTTCTTTTTCTTTGCATGGGCTCTAGTGATTACGTTGATTGGAACAATCGGTTCACTATCTGATGAGCTACTATACATCACTTGAACCACGTTGGCTACAATTTTTCCCTTGTTCAAAAGATTCTTAGGACAATCTTCCGGAAAATGTCCTCCCTTTTTGCAACAATGTATGCAATAGGCTTCAATCGGTTTGAGGTTTTTGTCAGCTCTTGACATTCGTTCTTCCAATGGTCATCAGCACCACAGTTATGACAGTTTCCTGTTCTAGGCTTCATCAGGGATCTTCCCATGGGAGGTTTGACACCTTGATTAGCTACATAATACATTGGTGCGAGCTCTAGTGGAGCATAAGTCATGTTTTCCTCCATTGGTGGTGGTTGTGGGCTATACCAATCTCCCTCTACCATTACTAAAGACGGACTAGACTCTGCATAGGTTGTAACAGGCACTAATGCTTGTTCATCTATGACTCCTTCTGAGTGCATGTACTTTACAGGTACCACATTATTTCCTGGATAAGGAGGTTGTTGTCCCAACACAGGTTGAGGTCTCTCCATACCCATTGGTGGTCTTTGAACTTGAGTCATATTAGGCTGATATCTGTACATGGGTTGTCCTGGCCTCATGGGTACGTACTGAACATTCCCATCATACTTTGGTCTGAAGTAGCACTCGTGGGTCTAGTAGTTGGTCCATTTATCCTTGATTGCACACCATTTTTGTGGCCTAATTGGTTGTCCTTGTGGGGATATCCCCTGTCCTGGTCCTCTCATAGGTGCTTTTTGCATATTGTTCATCATGTCATTCATCCTTTTTAGCATATCTTCTATGGCTGAGAGTGATGCTGCAGCAGCTGCTCCCACTTGTGCTGGTTTTGTGGATGAAGTCTTCTCGCTTTGGTTATCCTTAGGGACATCCTCTTCATTAAAGATCTCACAATTGTCTCCTAGGTTGATAGCATCAGACACACACGCCTCTAGGGCTGTATGCTTTTACTATAGAGTATAGCATGAAGTTCTTTGTTTAGAAGTCCCTCTAGAAACAATGATACAAGTCGCTCCTCTGCAGGTATCTCCATCTATGGGCATCTGGCAATGTATTGTTTCATTCGAGTTGCACAATCCCTAACAGACTCACCATGTTTCTGTTTGAAGCGGCTACAAATCCTTGAGCCAATGTATTCAAATCCATGATTGACCTTGGTGGAATGTTTTGGAACCATGTCAAAGCTTTTTCTTCTAATGTCATTCCAAACCCCTCGAATTGAGTATGGAAATCGAATATACGCTCTGCTCTTAGCAGTTGCTTGAAGCTTGCTAAGTGGTCATACGGATCTCCTGATCCACTGTATTTTCTGACCCATTTTTGGAAATCAGCTGGTCTGACACGTCTATTCGGTTCAACTCCAGGTCTTCTGGGAGTTGGTCCTATTCCGAGTCCTTCAAACCAGTCTGTCGGAAATAGTGACTCATGTAGCCCTGGGTTGGCCTTAGTGTCACCCGTTTTTCTACGTGATGAGGTGGTTTCTGGTTTCTTCACATTACTCTCAGATGATCTCTCACGATGTTCGTCTCTTGGAGTGGTTTCTGGTCCTTGACCCAATATCCAATCCCATATGGAATACCCCTGGTATTTGCTTTATTCTACCTCCTCAAGAGTCATCATAACAAAGTTGTTGTTATAACAATCCCTAAACAAGTAAGTTGATAGATCCACAGATCCAGTATCTTTGATTTTGAAGATATATATGATCTTCATGGTCGTTAATTGTCCTGGTCTAGCATGAGAAGTCCACAAAAGGTCTTTTATGTTTCTATCTTCCCAACAATAGACTCCGATCCTAGGATTATCCGTACTAAGCCGTTTCAAAGGCTTCAAGTCTACTTGATCGTATCCCTCAAATTCCAATGTTGGTGGTCCTTCTTTTGCTGACATATTTGGGATTATAGTGTTTATTTCTAATCCCCATTTGTCTATCACATCAGGATTTTCAACCTGTACATATTGAGTTCCGTTTCGATCCATGTACATTTTTCCTTGTTTGTTTGCCCTAGCCTCTTCTTCGAACTCAATACCATGATCATCAATGCGAATAGCATACTCTTCATTAGGATCCAAATAAACCTGGGCTCCATGACAACTAGTCTTGTAAAAAGAGAGTATATGCTTATAGCGCATTGTCGTCCGGTTTCAGAGTGAGTCGAGTAAGAAGACAATTCGGATGTTGCATCTGAAAAAGTGTCCGATACTTCTTCAGGAAATGTGTGCAAGGAATTTCCTTGATTCACACTTTCTTCAGTGGATACGCTACTGGTGTTTTCCCCGAATAGGCCTTGATTTCCTATTACACGACCGGATCTAAGGTTCATATAGACGTATGAAGCCCTGGATAGAGTACTCACTTGGGATTGACTTGTCGTCAATGTCCACTTGATTCAATTGCAACTTTCCGTCAAGCCACTGATTCCTCGTCTACAACCTGATTCTTGTACAAAATTTATCAAATTAGCTATTTTTCTATAAGGACGGTAGAGCTCTTGAGAACTCCAGTGATTGGTCTCTATATTTCACTTCAATTTGTGCTATTGTTAAGGCGGTTACGCCGCTAGCGGAAGCTAAATAGCGAGAACTCAACCAACAACAGAATTTGTCAGACGAGGACGGAGCTTGACCCGCAGGCGCATGGAAACAACTAGGTGGGTGTCAAATCACCTACTCGACCTTCTAATGACAATCACTACTAAGGAAATCAAATCTAAGTTCTAAAATACGCAAGTGACTGAAATCCGTACTACGAACGAATGCTATACGAAACAGGATCTAGAATCATTGAATCGATCTCAAACTCAAGGGGAAGTCTATACACTAGGTAAGAACAACACCCTAAAGACTTGAACTGCAAAATCAACCTATAACCACTCCGTGCGGTAAACGCGTATGAAGACAGGCCGAAAAATACAGGTGACCAAAACTTGACCCCGATGGTACTAATGTGTAGCTCTACTCGTTGTGGTTCTATAGATATGCTGCACGCTCTATTCCGACACACGAGCTGGAAGAAAACTCACACCGAAGCTCGTAGGAACTTACCACACATAGAAGCCGATAGCGCGCACTCTTGGTATCAGTGCGTAGCTCTCGCCGTTGCTAAAACAATGGCGGTGTCGCTTCTCCAATGGCGGCTTCGTAGCTCGCGTAGCAAGTAGATAAGACTCTCTCTCTCTCTCACTCTCTCTCAGACACAGTCACGGCGCTCAAAAAACTCTCTTTGATTAATAATTGAATCCTTTTTTTAGGTTACAAAACTTTGGCTTATATACCTCAGCCTTGGAGGTGAGAACATCTCTAATTATTTACATCAACAGGTGAAATTACTTCGGGATTACAAGCTGGAAACTCAATTGAGTCCCGTTACTTAATGAATGGCTCAAATCAAAATTAATGTCGGAAAGACATTTATTACAATCAATGGTTACAAAATGATGGGTGTGAGCAAAAATGCGGGTGTGATCCTCTGCTGGCTCAACACTCCCCCCCTCCGCGTTCATGTCGTCCCTGACATGACTTTTAGGCTTGGTCAATAGAGTCCTGTCGTCTTGAGCATCTGCAAATGTGATTCGTAGCGTAGGTTGCCGATGGTCAAGGTTGGGCCGAATATTTTGCTTTCGTGAGTGAAAAAGCCGGTGTAGAAAGCTTCTTCGAATGTTTGCATGTGGAAGCTAGGCAAAAACATAATTCTTTGGTACAAGAGATGTAACACCTTTGGTGATGGTTGCAATGAAAGATCATACATCATATCCGTCACTGTGTCGGCCGTCGATAGTAGACTCGAGGTCGTGGCTTTATCTGGCGCGCACACTTCAATGCATGCTAAGAGAGTCCTGCAGATTTTCTTTAGCATCTGACACGAAAGGTCAGGAGAGCCAGTAAAGAGTTTGATGGTGCCCGTTAGGGTTTTTGTAGACATGTAGTAGTGTTAGTGTGTATACGCGCTTCACCAGGGGCACTTTTCTCCCACTGGGTTTTTCCCCCTGGACATCTGGTGTGAAAGGACACCTTATCTCTTAGGGTTTCATATAAGCTTTGTAGCTCTGAGTTTGTATACACACAATTATTATTCCAATACAGAGAGAGAGAGACTACTGAGATCTCGTACACAAGCTCTGTGTCTTCTCCTTCTCCATCTTCTTCCTACTCTGAGTTGCTGTCTTCCTTCTGTTTCCTGTTTCATCATCTTCAACAATTGGTATCAGAGCAAGGTGATTTCCAGAGCCTCTACTTGCGTTTTCGCGTCCGCGCGCGCAATCGCAGTTTTCAGGCAGTTTTCGGAAAATTTGTTCGTGGGAGCATCCTCGACGTTCCGGGAGTATTCTGACCAGGCGACCTGGAGTTTTACCCCCCTTTCGAAGCCGTTCGAGCCCTCAGAATTTCGTTCTGAGCAGCGTAGCAGAAGTTACTTTTCCGAGGCGTTTAGATCAAGAGGGTGTGCTTTCTGACAGATTTTCTTCAGGTAAACAGTTCTTTTGGGAAGCAGCTTGTCTTAGCTTTGTGCTGAGATTTTGTGTAGAGTTTTGCTTGGATTGGAGAAGAGATTTGTGAATCTCTTGGAGGTTCTTTTGCTCTCTTGTGTGCATCTACAGTATGGCTCAATCTACGGAGAAAGAGATTTTTGGTGCGTTTACATCCGAAGACAAATTGGATGGTACCAACTATTCTCTTTGGTCTTTTATGGCCAAAAATGTTTTGGTTGGTAAAGGATTGTGGGATTATGTATCTGGAGATGAAGTTCGTCCAGGTAGCATTGCACCTGCCACGCCTAGTCGTGGTGCAGCTGTTGGTGCAGGACCCTCACAAGTCACTCCAGAGCAAAAGAGATGGGATACTAAAGATGCACAGGCTATGGCTGTGATTGCCTTAACCATAAAGAGGACAATCACACCACATATCAGATCTTGCAGAACTTCTGAGCATGCTTGGAACACTCTGCAAGCTATGTTTGGAGGAAGAAACGCTGCCAGAATAGAGTTTTTGAAGAAACAACTTGACAAAATACAGATGGACGAAGGTGACGATATTGTCGAGCATCTTACAAAAATCAGGGATCTTAAAGAGCAATTGCTTAGCATTGATGAAGTGATTCCAGAGAAGGACTTGGTTTCCAAAACACTCAATTCACTACCACCATCTTATTTGACTTTTCAGACTTCTTTGACTCTGTCTTTGCGAGCTAATCCTGACCCTCTTCATTTTGAAGAGTTAGTGGCTTTGCTATTGCAGGAGGATCAATCACGTAAGAACAAGTCTTTACAGGTGGATGGTATGGATCATGCTCTTGTTGTACAGAACAAAAACAGGGGTAAAGAGAGTGCTCATCACTCCAAGTCTAGTGCAGGACAATCTTCAGAGAAGTCTAAAGGTGATTCCGACAAGTCCAAGAAGAAAGGTAAATGTCACTACTGCAAGAAACCTGGTCACTACATTAGTGAGTGTAAAAAGCGAATTGCTAAAGAAAAGAAGAAAGAGTCAAGTTTGGTTGTTTCAGCTTCTGGTGATTCTTCTACAGCTAAAGAAGAGTCTGCAAACTTTGTGCAGGATTCTTATGCTTTTGTAGTATGTTCAAATTTTTCTGCTTACAGTGTTGACAAGACACAAATGATTTGGTACTTTGATAGTGGTGCATCCAGGCATATTACTTCAAGGAAGGATTTGTTTTGTTCATTGGATGCAGCTCCAGCAGGAAAGAAGGTGACATGTGCAAATAATGCTTCTTATCCAATCAAAGGCGTTGGTAAGATTTTGATTACCATTTCAGATGGTTCAGATTTATGCTTGCCAGATGTCTTATATGTTCCAGGGATCAAGAAGAATTTGTTGTCTGTATCCTCTCTTGCAAAAAATGGTCTTCGGGTCATTTTTGAGGATGACAGATGTGTTGTACGAGATCGAGAGAATGGTTATTCTCTTATCACTACAGGTACGCTGGACAATGGACTATTTGTGCTAGATCGTTATGAAAAGCAGATTCAGGTATGTATTGCAGAAACAAAGACTCAGGCCATGCAGGATGCTGAGTTGTGGCATGCTAGATTTGGGCATGTTAGTTATGGCAGTTTGATGACTTTACAACGTCATAATATGGTGCATGATTTGTCTTTATTGGAGATGCCACCAAGACATGTATGTGAAGGTTGCGTTCTTGGAAAGATGCACAGATTTGCATTTTCGCAGGATGGTTCAGTTAGAGCGACACAAAAGTTGCAGCTTGTACACAGTGATGTATGTGGTCCTATGAGGACGCCATCCATAGGAAACAGCCTTTATTTTGTGACCTTCATTGATGACTTTTCCAGGTTTTGTTGGGTGTATCCACTCAAAGCAAAGTCAGATGTGTTTGCAGTTTTTCAACATTATGTCGCCATGGTTGAAAATGAAACAGGTTGCAAAGTACAGACTCTTCGTACCGATCGAGGAGGTGAATACATGTCAGGTGCATTTAAGGATTTTTTGGGAAAGAAAGGCATTAAACACCAATGCACTATGCCATACACACCACAACAGAATGGTGTTGCAGAAAGGAAGAACAGGTCTTTAATGGAGACGGCTAGATGTATGCTCAAGGCTAAGAGTTTGCCTCATAAACTATGGATGGAGGCAGTTGCTTGTGCAGCACATGTTTTGAACAGGTGTCCTACTCGTGCCTTGAAGACCATTACTGCATATGAAGCTTGGTATGACAAAAAACCTTCAGTCAGTTATCTTCGTGTTTTTGGTTGTCTTGCTTATGCTCACATCCCTCAGCAGTTACGTGGGAAGCTTGATGATAAGGCAATCAAATGTATATTTGTGGGGTACAGTAGTGGAAGTAAAGGTTATAGACTTTACAATCCTGCTACAAACAAGATTTTTGAAAGTCGTGATGTAATTTTTGCAGAAACTACTGCTCAACCTATGGTTGCTTTTGATGTACCTCATATGCAGACACATGATGTATTTGAAGGTTTGCTTCCTTCTTTTGTGGAGAATCAAGAATCACAACAGGTTGATAATCTTGATCAATCTTTTGATCAGCATGTGACACCTCATGATGTAGAGGAAATTGTGCGTGAAGAGCAAGAAGTTCTCAGGGAAGAAAGAACCTTGCCTAAATGGGTTCAGAAAACTTTGCAGGATAGCAAGTTGGATGCACCGTTGCCACGAAAAACACGTGCTGGTACTACTTTTGGCAGAGAGCAAGTAGATTTGGCTTGCTTTAGCACTCTTTGTGATGCAGATGAGCCTGATTCATTTGAACAAGCTTTAGAGTGTGTTCAGTGGAAAGATGCTATGCAGCAAGAAATTGATTCTATTCATAAGAATCATACATGGGATCTAGTGGACTTGCCTACAGGTAAAAAGCCTATTGGTACAAAGTGGGTTTTTAAGGTAAAAAGGAAACAAGATGGTACTGTTGACAGGTACAAAGCAAGGCTTGTGGCAAAAGGCTATGCGCAACAGAAAGGCATAGATTATGATGAAACCTTTGCTCCTACTTCTCGTGCGTCCACAGTTAGATCACTAGTTGCAATTGCTGCTCATCATGGTTGGAAAGTGCATCAGTTGGATATCAAAACTGCTTTTTTGAATGGTGATTTGCAGGAAGAAGTTTATGTAAGTCAACCAAGTGGTTTTGTTGTAAAAGGTCAAGAGCAAAAGGTATGTAGATTGCGTAAAGCTTTGTATGGTCTCAAACAGGCTCCAAGAGCATGGTATGAGAAGATACATACTTATTTGATTGGCCAGGGATTTCAGAATAGTCCAACAGAAAGTACTTTGTATGTCAAAAAGAGAGATGGAGTTCTCATTATGCTAACACTTTATGTGGATGATATGCTTCTTACAGGCAATACTGCAGATGAAATTGAAGCGTTTAAAGATGCTTTGAGAAAAACCTTTGAGATGTCTGATCTTGGTTTGCTACATTATTACTTGGGTATTCAGTTTGTGCAATCAGAAGATGGCATATACATGTTGCAGGCAAAATATTTGCATAAAATTTTGGACAAGTTTGGTATGCAAAATTGTAAGCCAATCTCTACACCCGTAGAAACTGGATCAAAGTTGAGCATGCACGATGCTGGAGAACCTTTTGATGTACATACTTATGCAGCAGCGGTTGGTTGCTTGATATATTTGGCAGGCAACACTCGTCCAGACATTCAATTTGGGGTTTCACAAGCAAGCAGATTTATGCACAGCCCAGGTATGCATCATTGGCAGGCTGTGAAGCGCATACTTCGTTACCTTTCAGGTACCCCTAATCTTGCCATGTTCTTTCCAAGGGGGGATATGTATGGAAAGCACAGTTCTATGCAGCTTCTTGGTTACAGCGATTCAGATTGGGCTGGTGATTTTGACACACGACATTCCACAAGTGGCAATTGTTTTTTCTTGGGAAATGCATGTATATCTTGGCTAAGCAAGAAGCAACCCACAGTGGCTACATCAACTTGTGAAGCTGAGTACAGGGCAGCTTTCACGGCAACAGTTGATTGTGTATGGATACGCAGGTTATTGGCAGATCTTTGTGAGTGTCAACAGGCACCCACTACCATTTTCACTGACAGTCAGAGTGCTATGGCAGTTGCAAGGAATCCAGTATTTCATGCAAGAACAAAGCACATAGAGGTTCACTACCACTATGTCAGGGAAAGGCTACATGCAGGGGAGATCACACTAACTTACTGTCCTACACAGGATAACATTGCAGATCTATTTACGAAGGCGTTATCACGAGAAAAGTTTGAAGCTTTCCGAAAAGCTTTGGGCTTACTCTCATACACATGATGATCTGCTACCTTGTACGGATTCACACTATCACTACAGGGGGGATTTGTAGACATGTAGTAGTGTTAGTGTGTATACGCGCTTCACCAGGGGCACTTTTCTCCCACTGGGTTTTTCCCCCTGGACATCTGGTGTGAAAGGACACCTTATCTCTTAGGGTTTCATATAAGCTTTGTAGCTCTGAGTTTGTATACACACAATTATTATTCCAATACAGAGAGAGAGAGACTACTGAGATCTCGTACACAAGCTCTGTGTCTTCTCCTTCTCCATCTTCTTCCTACTCTGAGTTGCTGTCTTCCTTCTGTTTCCTGTTTCATCATCTTCAACAGTTTTCACCATGTAGGCTTTACCTATTCTCTCTCCTGCCTTTGGTCCTGGCATCCTTGGGTAATTAAGCCAATTTGGCTTCTTTTCTGCAATCCTGCCATGCTCTTTCCAGCTTCTGACTCTTGGCACCGGGCAGAAGGTTGCATCCTCCCGAATCTCCTTTGGAGCCTCTACCAAGTAGATGAGGTAGGCTGGGTATTTGTTCAGCCAACCTTTCCTCCATCTAGGTTGAGAATCTACAATCCTCTTTGATTGTTCATCCTTTGTGATGTCGCCTTCATAAAGAGCGACATACTGCTCCTCCTCTATTCTCTTTTTCGTCTTTATCACTTCAAATTTCATCAGAGGGAAAGGCAGGCTGGGTTGCATCCACTCTTCATGGAGCACTTTTGTGTCTAAACCTTGAAGTCTAATGGAGATGAGGAGTCTCCTTTCCCATTCCATTTCCGCCTTGGCACTTTCCTCTGTTGACTTTTCTATTTGGTCCTGGAGCCTTTGTTCTTCTTCTTCAGAGATTCCTGAAGTCGAGGCCACTTCTTGAACTGGGGCTGGATCTTCAATTGTGGTTGCCTCTCCAGTTTCTGGTAGCTCTATGGCTGCTCCCCCTGCTTCTTCTTGTGGTGGATCTGTTTCTCTTCTTTGTTGCTCTTGGAGGTCTTGGAGCTGTTTGCGGAGGGCCTCATTTTCTGTCCTTAGTGTTTGGTTTTCTGATGTGAGCCTCTCCTCTGCAGCCAATGATCCCTCCGCCATGTGCAATCTTTGCACTTGCTCTAACCTCAGCTCTCTTTGCAGACTTTTGACCTGATCTTCCAGAGCTGGTACGAGGGCTCCCTCTTGTTCTGTTCCTGCTCTGCTAGCTCTGGGGGTGGTCCTGAGTCTCATGATTGTCCTTTCTTGAAGTTCGACTCTTTCCCTTAGCTCAATGAGCTCATCCTTGGCTGCCTCCAGCTCATCTTCTATTCGCTCCTTTGCTTCCTGTGAGCTTGTTACCTCTCTTGAAGCTTTGGCTAGTTGGAGTATCAAGCCGTCCCTCTCGTTTTCTGCGTCGTAGAGTGATGCTTTATGACTTTCAGATTCAGTCATAGCATTCTCTAACTTCTTCTGCAACTCTGCTTCCTTTTGTTTTGCTGTCTCAAGTGCTACTTCCTTTGCTCTGGATCTTTCTTTAATCTTGCTGAGCAGTTCATGCACCATGTGCATGTCTTTTTCATCTTCATCTGTCAACTTGACAGCTCTTTCTGCCACCACCTCCAATGGCTTCGGCTCGTCCATTTTCTCTTTACTCTCCATTGTACCCTTTGTCTTTTCCTTCGTCCCTTTCCGATCATCTTGTTTTCGTAGGGATATCCCATAAACTGCCTCCAGGGCCTCCTCTTCACTGTATCCGATCGCTACCAGATCCTCATAATCATCTTTCTTTTGCTGAACTGGATCTATCTCCTTTTCCTTGGTCCCGGCCTCCGGCTTTTCCATAATTTCTGTTTCTATTTCTATTGTGGTTTCCTCCACAATAATTTCCATCTTCTTCGGGCTTGGTACAACAGTAAAAGAGGGCTGATTGTCCTCAATCATCTTGGCTTTCCCTTTGTTTGCTTGCCCGTCTTTCTCTTGAGGTTCAGTAGACTCATCTACTTTCTTCTTCCCCTTGTCGTCCTTTTGCAGCTCAGCTTTTAAAAGCTGTACTTTCTCTTCAGTATAAGGCTCGACAGGTTGCTGCTCCAGTATGGCCTCCGACTCCTCATAAGCTCTAATATATTGATCATATTGATCAACATGTGGCCTGGCTGAGCTGGTTCCGACTTTACTGGGGTCTGGCACCCACATTTCTTCGAAGTCCCCCTTTAGAGCTCTTTCCGCTCTAAACTGCTCCACCAGCCTTTCCATTCTTGCGGCTTTTTGACTTTTGGTTTGCTTGGGACCGGCCTTCTTCTTCGCTTTCTTCTTGAGCGGCTCGTCCACAACCTCTTCAGGTTCTGAAGCTATTTCTAGTTTTCGGCGTGCTCTTGTGGACGCCCTCTTGGATACTTCTTGCTGTTCTTCCTCCTCATCGGCTTCTCTAAGCCACTCATTCTGGGAGGGAACCTGTGGCCCTTGATCTCTGGCTCCAATAGCTTCATAAGCTATTCTTGTTAGGATTTCTCCTCCTCTTATGTACTTTGGCTTCTAGTTGTGCATGGCGATTACTTGCTCGTGGATGTATTGAGCATAATTCACCTCTTTTGGCACGTTGCTCTTCAGTGCCCATGTGATGGTTGTCGCAATGGCATGGGGTGGTGTAGTATACTTCTGCGGTCTTTTACTGCACACATGGAAAAATTGGTTGTATAATCGGCAAAGGGTTGCCGCTCGTTGATCTGCCATATCTCCGTAGGTTGTATTTTGTTTCTTTGATCCATAGACCTCTATGGCCTCCCTTCTTTCTCTGACAGAACTCCCTTTGTTGTGCAGCTTCAATGCATCTGCAATGAGCTGTGGAGTGATCTGTACTTCAACTGTTTCTCCATCCATGGCTGTCAACGTGGCTTTCCCATCCTTCTGAATGGATGTTGCCAACTCATACACTCTTCTTGTGTCTACACCTGATGGTCTCGACGTGAAGAACCTGTGTAAGTCAGCCTTTTCCAGGTATCTGCTTATGTTCTCTGATCTGCTATAATCCACTAATTCTCGTGGGATCATAGGTACATCGACTGATTGCCCTTGAGGATCTCTGAAAGTCCCCTGGTAGATCTTTATTCCCTCTTTTTCTAGTACTGCTTCCTCCATCCAAGTCTTGGTTGGCTTGAGGGTTTCTGTTGGAATATCAAAAGGTTCTGCTTCTGCAAGAGCATCCTTGATGGTTGGTCTTTTTCTCTTAGTTGCCGATGACTTAGCGGAATCCATGGATCCTGTAACTCCAATTTCAGAAGTTAGCGTCTTTTTAGTACTGAAAGCCGAAATGAAGCTTTTAACTATTCAAATGACTTGAAAATTGAAACATGAGCTATTCAGGGCCTAAGGATGCAATGTAGGTGAAAAAATATGCAAACTGGGCTCAAAAACATGCTTGAGACATCATACGCGTATGATGTCTTTTGAGTCAGAATGACTTCATATTGGTTGTGCTTAAAGCTGATAGTGTATACATGAGTATCATATGCTTGGATTTGAGTTTGGATCCCATTTGGTCAAGTTTTGGCCAGTTCAGTCTAGTTCAGGCTCTTGGCAAAATTTTGAAAGGGAAATGGATTTTATGATCCAAATTGGGTAAAACTTGGTGGATTACTTTCAAATGGCATGTAGAACACTTCTGTTTGGTGGTTGAAGCCCTGAGGTGCCAAAATCACATAGTGAGACATCATACGCGTATGATGTCTTTTAGTGCATGTTTGGACCAATTTTCTCTATAAGCTTGGTTTTGGCTTTAGATAGGCTTATTCAGTGGATTTATCAAGTTTGGATAGAATTTGGACTAAAAATGGCTCTGGAGACATCATACGCGTATGATGTCTTTTTCATCAATTTTTCATGGGATTGGTTCTGTGGACTCTCCATGTGCTAGTGAAGGACTGTTTATACTCAAATCTTGGTTTGGACTTGAATATGTTGGATTTGGGACAAAAATAGGCTTTGTATGAAGGATTTTCTCTTAATTGGGCTAATGGGGTGATCCACTTGACCAAATGGTTCCAAACTTCATATGTAGCATGTATTAGATATATATAATGGATGTATGATGACAAATGAGCATTTTTGGCTCTGTAAGTGCAAATAGACATTATACGCGTATGATGTCTTTTGTGTCAAAATGGTGCTTTTTGATTCCAGATAGCTTGTAGATGTGTTAATCAACAATCCTACAAAGTTTCAATGAGTTTGGAGTTATTTTGACAAAATTAGGACCAAAAATCAATTTTATGGCCTACTTTGCGTCTTTTTGGTTTTCCTTGAGTTTTCTAACTCCAATTCTCATGATACTTGGTTCATAGGATGTGATTAACATGTGGAATGAGGCTATGCACTCAAATATTGAAATGGATGTGAAAATCATGCTGTGAGACATCATACGCGTATGATGTCTTTTCTTGAAATGTTGGTCTTTTTGTGCAAAGAATGCTTTGTGCTAGTGCCCTAAGCCCTGCTAACTAGTTTTCAACTTAAAAAGTCATCAGTTTAGCT
The DNA here is from genome assembly GCF_014529385.1 of Adiantum capillus-veneris. NCBI lineage: Eukaryota > Viridiplantae > Streptophyta > Polypodiopsida > Polypodiales > Pteridaceae > Adiantum > Adiantum capillus-veneris. The sequence continues at coordinate 118,348,482 of NC_140953.1, forward strand.
AAAAAGCCCCCTTATAGGCATTTCAGTCTCCGAAGTCGTCTTTTTGCCTTGGAGTTGAATTTCTTCAACTTTTCTTCTTGAGAGTTGCATTTCCAGCTCATTGGATATATTGTGAAGCCATCCAGTTGGTTGGACTTGACTTTGGCTCCCCGTTCTCCATCTTTATCCATTTGGTTGCTCGAAAGCGTCTTTTTCACCATCGGTAAGTGAATCAGCTTTCTTTTGGGTTTTGCTTGCAAACATAAGTCATCCATGTATAGTTGAAACTGCTCGTGAAGTTTCATGTCATTTGGTCGTCAATTTTAGCCGTTATGCCAAAATGACGCTTTGTGTGTCCGCAGCCGAATCGGTTGTTCCGACCTACTTTTGGTGATCCAAACCCGGAGATACTCCATGGTTGCATTTCCCTCGATGTTGTTAAGCTTCCTGAGAAGTTTTGTGTCGTTCCGACAACTTTTTTCTGTTTGCCTCTTGCAGGCTCTGTTGACCTAGGGTTTTTCCAGTCGTTCTTTCTCGAGCTTTGAGTGCTAGAAACTCATCTTCTATGTTAGGGTAACCCACCTCTAAGTTCTTGCAAGGTTTGGTTAGGCGGTTGTGCCCCTACCTAGCGTTCTTCCCCATTCCCCGTCTGCTCTTGTTTCTTGGTTTTGGTGAGTTTTCGCGACAAAAGTTAACGATAAGCATCAAAAGCTTATGGCAACGAGTCTACCTCTCATGTCTGGTGTCCTCTGAGCTCTCGTAGCAGTCGTAGAAGGCGGTAGAAGGTCGGATGCTCCTGTGTGCTCTTTGCTCTCTCCAAGAAGGTAAGAGTGGAAATGAGCTTGATAGTGAAGTGAAAAATACTTAACTTCGGGCTTCCCGGATCACTTGTTACCAAATTTGACATGTGCTCCTATCTCGTCGTGAAATGCACTTTAGGATTTGAAATTTCTCAATTTGGACTCCATTTGACCTGTTTCTGAGAAATCTGTCCACTTTGCCAAAATTCTGTCATTTCGGGCTTTCCGCAACTTTTTCAGAATTGTACCCCATTTTTACCATGGGTTGCCCTTGTCATTAGGATCATCACCGTCTATTCTTTTCTTTTTTCTGATCTCATTTCACCTGCTTTTTTATTTTTCTTTTATTTTTATTAAGAAAATCATAAAAAATAAAGGAAAATAGCAAATTGAAGCCAAAAAATTCCAAACATACACGATAAATAGCTGGTAACCCTGTGTATATGAATATACACTTCTTTGTGATTTTTGGACTTGGATTACCACTTTTTTCTACTTTTTAGCTCCAAAAACACTCTTATTTAGTGATATTTACACATCTAGAGACCCAAATTCATCATTTGATCTCTTCTTGTTGCAAAACAAGGTATATAAGGGCATAAATATTATCAATATCCGCAATCAAACATAAAAAATTGCAAAATCATGTAAGACACTGCCTTTGTAATATAATTTTTGTTTTTCTTTGTTTTTTCCGCTTGTGGCTGCTTTGTAGCTCCTGTATACCTCCCCCCCTCCGAGTCTGAGTCCTCCCGGACGACTATGAAGTGTCTGTGGGTGAAGCATTGTAGTTGTTTTGGTCATCAGTTCCCAATGCAATTGTAGAGCGATGATACAACAGTCTTTCCAATAAAGCTGCTCTTTGTTTGATTGAAAGATTGGTGGTCGGGTTTTGGGTTGGTTTTGGCAATTTGGTAGTAGAATCAGTAGATGGATTCTTCGTTACCTTGTTGTCTTTTTTCACAATCCAAATCTGCTTCCGCTTTGCTTGTGCTTGCCACAAACTCTTTGCGACCCAAACCTGCTTTGTTCTGTGTGTTGATTTCCTTGGCTTGAAATACCTAGGAGTTTTCGTTGATTGTATTGAAGGGAGTGCCTTTTTACAAATCTTTGGGATCCAAATTTGCTTGCTATAGCTTTGTGCCATCATGAACTGCTTTGGAATCCAGATCTGTTTCACTGTCCTTGATTGTCGGGGATCACTCTGTTGTATGGTATTGAAGACTCTGTTTGTGTTTTCTGGCACAGCCTTTTTTGGTCTCCATACCAATGTTGACTCCGTTTTATCCCAAGGTTGAGCTGTTATATTATTGCTTGTCTTCCTTATCCAATGTTGAGAGTTCCTCGTCGACGAGCAATCCAGTTGTGTAGAAACTTTTGGTTGCCATTGCTTCTTCCTTTTCTCTGTTTGTTGTTTGACATTGTCCGTGGAATCTTCCTTTGGAGTTGGATCTGCTCCTTTGGTGAACTTAACTGATTGACTTTCACCTTCGTATTTGATAAGCACTGATTTAGAACTCCAGTCAATCATTGCATTGTATTGCTTCTACCATGGTTGTCCTAGCAATAATGGATGTTGTGTAGCTTGGTCTTCAACCACGTAAAACATATGAGGATACACATATTGGTTAATTTGTATATGTAAAACTGTGCATCCGACAGTTTTGATTGAATTCTCAGAGTAACTCTTTAACTCTTGCTTGGCAGTTTGTAGTTTAGTGTCATTTGTCAATTGTCTATACAAACTGAGTGAAAGTAGGTTAGCTTGAGCTCCTGAATCCAATAGTGCTCTGGCTTTGATTTGGTTGGTTCCTACTTTGCATTCAATGATGGGTTCTTCTTTGTCATTCCCCATTTCTGTTATACTAACTGCGTTTATTCGTATTGCTCCTTCATTGCGCTGTTTCTGACGCAGTAGTCTTCTTTTCTCCATTCTTTCCTTCGCCTCGGCTTGCGCTTCCTCCTCAATCTTTTTCTTTTTCTGGACACGCAGCTTTTCTTGATGTATTTTGAGAAGCATGTCTTGGGTTAGCGGCAAAAGATACTTTTTCACTCTGCATCCACTAATCCAATTGGGCATTTCTTCTCCGTCTAATGTAGCAAGCTTGACGGCTCCACTTAGTGATAGATCTTTAATCACCAGAGGTCCCATCCCTCGCTTTTTAAGCTTCTTAGCATGCTGTTTCAGAGTGTAAACTAGGACATAGTCCCCAACTTTAAACTCTTTAGTCCACACATGCTTATCAAAAAATTCCTTTTGTCGTCTTTTTTGAGCGTAGATGGAAGCTACTGCTTTTAGGCGAAGCTCATCTAGCTTTTCCAGGTCATCTATTCTATCAGAGAGCTCGTGCCCTGTCCACTCTAGATCCTTAGCCACCCTTAAGGTTGAAATCAAGAATTCTATTGGCAAGATAGCATTTAGCCCAAAAACCATGTTATATGGGGTCGTTCCTATTGATGTTTTATATGCTACCCTATATGCCCATAATGTTGAATGCAACTTCTGGTCCCAGTCAGTTCTCGACTTAGATACAATCTTCGTGAGGACCGTGCATATGGTTTTGTTTGTTGCTTCAGCTTGTCCGTTTGCTTGTGGATGATACGGGGCTGATTTCCTATGGATTACCATGAATTCATCTAGAAGGATCTCTATCACTTCATTTATGAAATGTGTGCCTCGATCACTCACAATTTCTATTGGAAATCCATATCGTACAAAGACGTATTCATACAGAAATTGTGCCGTGGTCCTGGCATCTGCTTTTTGAGTTGCCTTTGCTTCGACCCACTTTGTTAGATAGTCTGTAGCCACAATGATGTATTGTGCATGAGTCTTATATGCAGGAGGTGAAATGGGTCCGACATAATCAATCCCCCATTTTGCAAAAGCTCTTGCCCCCATCATTGGTCTAAGCGGCATATCATCTCTTTTAAGTGGTACTTTGGTCCACTGACAGTCATCACACCGTTTGACGTATTCCTCAGCATCCATATGTAATGTTGGCCACCATATTCCTGCGGCTAAGACAAGTTTTGTTGTCTTATCACCTGAGAAATGGCCTCCACCTACTCCTCCATGAGCTTGCTCCAGGATTATCACATACTCAGACTCTGATGCGCAAATCCTAAGCTGGTTGTCTTTACCTCTCTTATAGAGTTGATCTCCTACTAAAGCGTAATCTCTAGCTTTTGTCTCTACAGATTTCTGACGAGCTTTTGACGTTCCTTCTGGGAAAGTTCTATTTGTGAGATATTCAACAATATACTGACTCCATTCTGGAGCGATCATTATCTGATATAATGCTGAATACTCAGCTGGAGGTTTTGATAAACATACAATACATACTGTGACATATTCATGTACGCTTTCTTTCATTCCTGGCCAATAGACTCCCAATTGTAACAAATTCCTATATGTGTTCCTTCTTGAACAATGAAATGCACATTCCTGAACATGTGCTTCGCACAGATATATATTATATTCCTCAGGGTTGATGCATAGTCGTAAAACATGATCATTTCCCAATTGATACAACCTTCCTGCAATCAATTGAAGATTCTTGGATTGCTGAATAGCAATATGTTTCAGGTTGTATTCTCTTCTATCGAACTCTCCTCCATAGGTTAATAGGTCAACGACATTTTGAGACCACTTAGGTATCATTTCTATGTTGAACAAGTACGCGTCTGGCATGTCGTCATCTACTCCTATAGGGTCTTCTCCATTCGTTAATCGCGAAAGATGATCAGCTCTAAGATGTGTTTTTCCTTTCTTTACTACTACCGTGAAGTCGAATTCCAGTAAGATAATGAACCATCTCACTATTCTCCCGGTATTGCATGGTTTATTCACTAGGTAGAGCAAGGCTTGGTGATCCGTAAAAAACACAAACTTGTTGGCTAGAAGATAATGCCGAAATTTCTTCACAGCATAGATCATTCCTAATCCCTCTCGCTCTGTTGTGGTGTAATTCTTCTCTGCATGGTTGAGCTGTCGACTGGCGTAACAGATAGGAAAATCCATGTTTCCTTCTTCTGGCTGAGCCAGAATGCATCCTATTGCATATGCAGAAGCATCTATGTGCACATGGAATATCTTCTCCCAATCTGGTGATTTCAAGACTGGAGCAGTAATGAGTGCCTCTTTCAATTTCTTGAATGATTCCTCACACTCTTCTGTCCATTCAAAGTTCACTATTAGCCTGTAAAGTGGTTGGCCTATTATAGCGTACATGTAAATGAATCGTCTATAATATCCGCAATGTCCCATAAAGCTCTGTACTTGTTTCGCATTGGTTGGTCTAGGCATATCCACTATAACTTTTATCTTCTCTAAATCCGTGGATATTCCGTTTTGTGAGACAATATGTCCCAGAATTCTGCCCTGTCGGACCATAAACACACATTTCTCAGGATTGAGACAAATGCGATATGTCCTACATTTCTCAAATACTTTTCTCAGGTGTTCTAGATGCTCATCTCTCAGTAGAGAATGTACACATAAGTCATCCATGTAGATTTCTAGAAACAGCCTTAAGTATGCTTTGAAAGCATGCGTCATTAGCCTCTGGAAGGTTGCGGGAGCATTGGTTAGACCAAAAGGCATAACTCGATAAGCATAAATTCCCCACTCCGTTGCAAAAGCTGTTTTATGTTGATCTTCCAGTGCTATGGCTAGCTGGTTATATCCTGAAAAACCATCAAGAAAGGAGTATGCTGTTTTCCCTGATACACGCTCTAGAACATGATCAGTTATCGGCAGGGGATAATTGTCCCTGATTGTTGCAGCATTCACTTTCTTTAAGTTGACACACACTCGGAGTTTTCCGTTCTTCTTAGGTACTACCACAATCGGAGATACCCAATCGGTGTGTTCAATCTCGTATATGAATTCAGCTTCCATTAGCTTATCTATCTCTTCCTTGATTCGCTTAGCAAAAGTATCATTATATGTGTATGGTCTCTGTCTGCTAGGCTTTGCGTCTTGTTTCAGTGGGATTGAGTGTTGGCATATCGATGGGTCAACTCCCTTTAAGTCCTTATAAGACCATGCAAACACATCCCTATACTCTCTGAGAAGACTCAAAAGTCTCTCTTCCTCGCTTGGGACAAATCTGTGGCTATGTACACCGGTCTAGGCGTCTCACCTGGAGCTGCTAAATCAACTTTTTTTGCATCCTCCGGTCCGTCATAAGATTCGTTCTCCTTCCTCTCTCGAATAGGTGGGGTTAATATCACCTTCCTATCCTCTATTGTGAATTTCCTATAGTGAGAGGGAACATCCATGTTTTCCTTGATTTTGGCGTTTTCGTCCTCTCCACTCTCAATTTCTGTCGTCCAAACTTCTTTCAGAGTTTTCTTGAGCTCTCTGTACTTGTTTCTACGTTCTAACTTGGACTCCGTGTGTTCTTTGTTGCGCTTGTTCTTTTCTGATTTTTCTGTTTCAGTTTTCGTTCCATTATTTTGAACTTGATTTCTTGAGCCTCTTTTGTCTTTTCGTAAGCTCTTTTGATCACTGCCTCTTATTCTTCCAGAAATCTTATCCTTAACACAATCTTTGGCCTTTACTAGCATTAGGAATTGATTTTTTCCTCTTATTCTAGGCATCGGATTGGTTCTAACCCCTTTTGTTTTTTTCTTTGCTCTACAGTGTTTCTGGCGTTGTTTTGTTTGGTTCGGAAAATCATAAAATCGGACATCCGTTATAGTTTCTTCGTTTCCGCTTGAATTGTCCGTTGACTCATTGTCTGCTTCATTTCCCCACTCTGGATGATTGGGAATGTCGTGAAACACCTCTTCTTCATCTTCCTTTTCCAGTGTATCGTTCTTTTCAGTTTCTTTTTCGAGCACAGTTCTCAACATGAAATACGGAACCACGTCGTACCCGTCCTTGTCGCAAAATTTCGTTGTGGGACCATCCGGAATTGCACAAACATCTAGGGTTGCTAGAATGTGTGTCCATTCTAATGGTTCAAACGTGTCCTCTGGAAAGGGTTCTCTTACATAAGTTTCGTCTTCGATAGCCCTTTCTAAAACACATTCTTCTCGTTTCAGACTTCCACATTTCGAAGCTCCACACATCCATAACTCCTTGGGTTTACCTAACCAAGCTGGAAATTCGGATCCCGCCAAAGTAGCTGAATCAAACTCCTCTACCGGTGTTCGGTTCACCTCTTTGTAACTATGGTCTTTCAGGTTCACACGTGTAGTGGTTTCCATATTTCTCAGGTATATGTGATCGTAGCCCCAATCCTGGACCATTTTCAACTGTCTCATGAATGGTCTTCCCAGTATGATATCATAGTTATTCTCCTTGCCAAAATCGACAATAGCAAAAGTATGTTCGTATTCAATGCCGCAAGAAGTCACTACGACTTTCTCTAATAACCCCATAGGTTTCTCCATGTGTCCATCTGCTAATTGGAGTTTCAACCTAGTCTTCCTTATTGCTGGTTTCCCCCATTTTTTCCAGATTTCTTTTGTAGCTATGGCTACCCCAACTCCGCTGTCTAGTATTGCCATTGTGTTCACTCCTTGGAATTCAACTGGTAAGGTTGTATTCCCCTCTTCACCTTCGCAATACTCTCCGACCTTGTTTAAGGGTACAGGCTTAGCGTTCTTTTGTGGCTTGCTCAGCTCCTCAATGCTCTCTTGCAATCTCGATGTTGGATCTTTTATCCCGAATTTCTCCAAGCATTTTCCTACAGTGGTCCACATATGTGGTCTTAGCCTCAAAAGCTCAGCTACAGTGATAGTGCATGTCACTGGTGTTGACAAAATCTCTATCAGTCCTTGCGAGTCCATGACTTTTTCTGATGAGATTTTTCGTGAGGGAAGTGCTCTAATCTCAGATTTTTCTTCATACTCTCCTAAGTATGAAGGTAAGGTTTTCAGTGAATGAGGTTTGCTCTCCATTGTTCTAACAGAGCCCCCATCTCCCCAGTAAGATTGCAGATCACTTGAGATCCTGCCTCAAATTCAGATCCTGCCTCAAATTCCACTATGGGAGGATTCCTGATGTCCTTTTCCCAATTTGTCTGATTAGCTTGGCAACTTAGCTCGTTTGCAAAGTTTGCCTCTCTCACTTGTTTCCAAAATTCATTGTAATCCTCATCTTTTCCGTAAATCCTCTGTATGACTGGATGAAAACTCTCTATCTCCTGATCGGTTGTGTTCAATACTACGCGGTCATCCCTTTGTGTATTTTCAGGCTTTTGTGCACTGGGAGTCTTTTCAGCTACCCGTGAAACGATAGTCTCTTGCTGAATTGGGTTTTCCTTTCCACAATTCATTGTTTCTTTTGGTGGTTCTAATAAGGCTTGTGCAGTCTCGATCATTCTCTGGCACATTTCAAGTCTCTGCTTTTCCAATTCCGCGTTTGGGTATGTCATCCACCTCTGTTCTTGTGTTTGGTGGTTCCTTAACCTAGCTTCGTAAGCTCTCATCAGTGCGTCCAATGGTTCGTGTACTTTGTCGACTAGCACTGATCCCCCTGAGCTTAAGCTCGTTGTTTCTTTGATACTCTTTTGTTTCGTTCTTTCCGGGCTCATCTCTCGTTTCCCGTTTTGACTCTCAAGTTTTTCTAATCTAGCTTTAGTTTGCTTTAGTTCCTCAACTAGAATAGCGTCTTCACGTTCTTTTCTCAACTTCATGCGTGCTTTTCTAGCTTTCCATGTGTTTTTCTGACTCCGCGGTCCTTGACTAACCACTTCAGTCGCTAACTTTCCATTCTCAGGTTCTCCAGTGGTTTTCTTAGCTTGAGCTCTAGTAACAACTTGCGTTGGTATCAGAGTTTCATTTTCAGACCCACTGCTGGTAGGAATAGTTTCTAGCATATTCAATGTCGTCTTTTGCACTTTGTTTGGATTCTTTGAACAATCCTCAATGAAGTGAGTAACCCCACACTCAGTGCAATAAGCGTTAATTCTAATGATTTCTGTATGTGGGCAAACATTCATCAGATGGTCACCTCCACACTTGTAACAGGGTCCTAGTGCTGGTCTTGGTCCCGCTTGATTCGTCCTTTGTGGATATGATGGTCTTTGTCCTGTTAACCCTCCATGAGCTATGAACATCAAGGTTCTTGCGTCCAAATTGTATCTCTCTTCATCAGAAGCACTTGTAATTGTTGGTATTCCAACATTCCCCATCATGCCCCATGGTTCTGGTTGTTTTGGTTCTTCTAGTGGGTAATACACTGTCGGAGACATGTGTGCACCCGATTCTTCATAATAGGCTTGAACAGGCACTAAGGCTTGTTCTTCTTGATTCTCTAAGGTTGGTGCATATCTAATGCCCACTGGTCTTGCTCCTGGTAAAGGTGGTTGTTTTTCCAATACCGGTTGAGGTCTTTCTATCCCCATAGGTCCTGGTACATTTCCTGTTGGGATCGAGGTACTGGATGTATCTGAGGTGGTGCTAATTGAGCAGGAGGTGCATACTGGCGCTCCCTTACATAGCCTTTTTTGTAATAACACTCCTCTGTTGGATGATTTGTCCATTTTTGTTCAATAGCACACCATTTCAGTGTTTTTGGCAATGGTTTTTGGTATGGTGCCATCCTTTTTAGAGCATCTTCTATCATTTGCTCTACATTTGGCATGGTTGTTGTTTGAACATTCTTTTTAGTGGTAGTCTCGCTCACTACGGAGGAGGAGCTACTGGATGCACAATCTGTATCCGCTGACACCTCTCCATAAACCGTACAGTTATCCACTAAGTACAATGCCTCTCTCGTTACTTGCTCGAAACTTGTACAAGCTTTCAAGTGCAAGTCCTTCTTGAGAGTGTCGTTCCTCAGTCCCTCAATAAAGAGAACAGATAGTCTGTCATCTTGTGGTCGTTCACGTACTGGACATCTCTCAATGTATTGTTTGAAGCGAAGTGAATCTTCCTTCACTTTTTCGTGTTCTCTCTGTTTAAAAGCATATATTGGTGAGACCGTATTGTGCTTAATCCCTCGTTTTGAGAATTCCTCAGCAAACTCTCTTAGCAAATGGTCGATGTCATGGAATCCCCCAATGTTCATTGGTTGAAACCATGTCAATGCAGTACCTTCTAGAGTAAGACCAAATCCCTCGTATTGTGTATGGAAATCTGTTATCTGCTCAGCTCTTAAAACTTGCTTAAAGAGTGACACATGTGCATACGGATCTCCTGAACCACCATACTTCTTTGGCATACACTTCGCTACTTGAGATGGTCTCATACGTCTATGGTCTGCTACCAATCTCATTGCTCCTGTGTCTCGGCTAAAGCTTTCTCTAGCATCATGGACTTCATGGGTTACCCTTGTCGGTTCCCCCGCCCTGAATCTACTACTAGGAGGTAAATGCGATGGTTCCGCTTCAAACCTTGGACCTGGCATGGTATAGGTGGGGATTGGAATTGCACTACCTCGATTCGTCTCCATTGACTCTCTGGAATGTAATGATCCCATTGGTCCGAGCTTCGAGTCCCAAGGTTGACTGAAAGAGTCAGCAACCTGAGTTCTTTGTCCTCCTGTTGTCATTGAGTTTTTCACTCCATTTGTTGGTGCTGGTCTATGTGAGCTAGAAGTAACATAATACTGATGTAGTGGTCCCCCAAAGTATGTATATCCTTCTAATTCTTTCTTGCCCATTGTTGAGTATTGCCTGCCATACTTATCGTAAGCGGCAATTTTAACTTCTGATCCCTCTGTGTAGGTAAAGACATAAAGTCTTTTTTGGTCTGTCAACTCTCCGATGTAGGGTTCTTCACATCTATAATAGAGATCTTGCTCCCCATTATTATATTTGTATAGCCCCACATAGATGTTATCAGTGTTGATCCTTGTAGTTTCATTCTCTCTTCTTAACCTCGCATTAGGGAAGTTCATTATTGGTGCTTTCTCCTCGAGTTCTTCATCTATTTTGGCTTTGGTGCCCATCAATCCCCACTTGTCCACAATGTTAGGATTTAGGACTACCAAGTACATGGTACCCTCGTCATCTAGATATCTATCTCCGCTATAGCTCACAGGCACTAAGTCCTTGAACTCACTAGGTCTATCTTCTATCTTTACACAATAGCGGTCCATTCCATCTTTGTAGATCTTGGCACCTTGCTCATTGTCGTACTGGTATTTTATGAACAATAGCTTCATGGTGGCGGAAGGGTTTGATGATCCTGCTGCCATATTTTCTATGTTGTTCCTGTTCGAGTGTTCCAAGTTTTCGGTGAAAATCTCGTAAGATCTCTCCGAAGAAGTATCAGAGACACTTCCTTCAAAGATCGGCTCTAATGGTTGCACCCAACTTTGGTTTACACTTCCCTCGGTTGATATGACACTTGCTGGTTCCCCTTGTTTTGGTTGATTATTCCGGAGATTCCTGCCCGATCTCAAATTCATCAATTCCCCTAAAGGACTTTAACTTTTCCGTCTCGGCAATTTGTTTTCCCAGTTTTTGTGGTCAGAATTGATCCAAACTGACTAATACTTGGTCAATTGTTTAATCTTGTCAGTTGGACAACTTCTGTTTCATCAAGTGAGAATTTTGTTACTGTTATGCTGAAAAAGACATTATACGCGTATGATGTCTTTTTTCACAGATTTTGACTATTTTGGTTATGCTCACTCTCAGTGGCCCCTTTATGCTCTGTTCACTCACAAAATTCAGTTTGAACTCTGTTTGAGCAAGTTATGGCTAGTTCAGGCTTTTCTTGGCAATTTTCCGTTTTTGACTTGTTTTTTGGGTCAATTGTGATCCAAATGGTATGAAACTTGAAATATAACCTCTAAACAGCTATTACAATGGATCTGTGTTAGCAAAGTATCAAAATATGTCCAAAATTAGGTCAAAGACATCATACGCGTATGATGTCTTTTTCATCAATTTGGGTCCAAACTTGATATTTATGCTTTCTACAGTGTTTGTAACAATCTTGTCAGGTCAGATTTCAAAAATAAGCAGTGGATGTGCCAAAAGACATTATACGCGTATGATGTCTTTTGTCCCAGATTTTGACTATTTTTGGTTTTAAGCCTTCTCCAATGTTTATAATTGAGTTTCAAGTGTTTTTGTCAGGTCCGAATGTAAAAACAAGATTTGAATCCAAAATTTCCTATTCTTTGCGTTTCTTGGACTCCGACTTGTCTTTTTGGGTTCCTTTGAGTGTTAATGCTCTTGTTTTAAGTTGATCTCAAGGTAAAACCCCCCTTCTAAACACTCTGGCAATGTCAAATTTTCAATTTTAGTCTCTGTTTAGGTCCTAAGACATCATACGCGTATGATGTCTAAAGTTGCAGATTTCCAGTTTTTCAGCACAGAACTCTTCCAATAGCTCTTTTAAGTGCTCAGCAACAATCAGTTACACAGAAAATTTTTCTGAACTTGTGTATTGCATATTTCACTACCAAAGCAACTTTTTCAGTGATCTAACATGCAATCAAACACATCAAGCGAATAGAACACCAATTGATAGCTCTAGATCAGGATCAAATCAGGCCCTACCTAAGCTACTTCTAATCATAAAATGGATTTTTTGCAATTGAAAATATAAAAAGATTTACTACCACACAAGGAGTAGCAAATGCTTTTTATGTCAACAACCACTTAAACACCATCAAAAACAATCTAATCTAAGCTAAACTAAAAATACTGTCAACGTGGAAGACCCAGGAATACCCCACTTCCTAGTATCTCTCGAGACCTTCGGAGTCCACCACTCCTAGATCTTTTCTAACTAAAGTATACAAAGTAGTTTATACGACTCACCTCGTAGGATTAGTCTAAGGTCACCTCCTTAGGGCTCTCGTCCCCGGCAGCGGCGCCAAATGTTAAGGCGGTTACGCCGCTAGCGGAAGCTAAATAGCGAGAACTCAACCAACAACAGAATTTGTCAGACGAGGACAGAGCTTGACCCGCAGGCGCATGGAAACAACTAGGTGGGTGTCAAATCACCTACTCGACCTTCTAATGACAATCTACTAAGGAAATCAAATCTAAGTTCTAAAATACGCAAGTGACTGAAATCCGTACTACGAACGAATGCTATACGAAACAGGATCTAGAATCATTGAATTGATCTCAAACTCAAGGGGAAGTCTATACACTAGGTAAGAACAACACCCTAAAGACTTGAACTGCAAAATCAACCTATAACCACTCCGTGCGGTAAACGCGTATGAAGACAGGTCGAAAAATACAGGTGACCGAAACTTGACCCCGATGGTACTAATGTGTAGCTCTACTCGTTGTGGTTCTATAGATATGCTGCACGCTCTATTCCGACACACGAGTTGGAAGAAAACTCACACCGAAGCTCATAGGAACTTACCACACATAGAAGCCGATAGCGCGCACTCTTGGTATCAGTGCGTAGCTCTCGCCGTTGCTAAAACAATGGCGGTGTCGCTTCTCCAATGGCGGCTCCGTAGCTCGCGTAGCAAGTAGATAAGACTCTCTCTCTCTCTCTCACTCTCTCTCAGACACAGTCACGGCGCTCAAAAAACTCTCTTTGATTAATAATTGAATCCTTTTTTTAGGTTACAAAACTTTGGCTTATATACCTCAGCCTTGGAGGTGAGAACATCTCTAATTATTTACATCAACAGGTGAAATTACTTCGGGATTACAAGCTGGAAACTCAATTGAGTCCCGTTACTTAATGAATGGCTCAAATCAAAATTAATGTCGGAAAGACATTTATTACAATCAATGGTTACAAAATGATGGGTGTGAGCAAACATGCGGGTGTGATCCTCTGCTGGCTCAACAGCTATGGAAGTTAAAATTTTTACTTTTAGATTCATCTTAGCAAAACCAAAGGTCTAATCTACAATCTGTAAACTGGGTTTATCTGTACCAATTTTGATTCGATTGAACCCAAAATTTTTCTATTGCCTTATATTATGCTGGTCTAACATTGCATAAGCCCAAAAGTCAAATTTCAAGTCTCTGGATAGCAGAACTACATAATTGCGATTATTTACTTTTGTCACTTTTTGGATTGGTTTGGCAAGTATAAAACTTGTTATAGCCCTTGGGCAAGTTTCAACAAGTTTGGATAAAATTGGATCAAGTTTACCCACTGTTCCATGTCCACAGACTCTGATTTCGAGAATCTGGCTTAAGTCTCACTTTTGTGGTCCAAATTTCACCAAAATTGATTTGTGAGGTCTAATTGATGTACTTGACCTTATGGTATACTCAATTTTGCAAAATCACCAAATTTTGAAGCAGATGTAAATAATCGCGATTATTTACTCTTGATAATTTTTTGCATATTTTTGTCCCAACTTTGATACAGATCTATTAAGCATCTTACGTTAAGGTCACTAGCCAATTTTCATCAAGTTTGGACAAAATTTGGTCAAATGGTCATCAATTATCTGTCCGCAGACTAACTTTGCAATTTTTGTCACAGTTTTCACTCCAGTGATCCAAATCTTATCAAATTTGGTTTGTGGGCTTATTACAACATGGTAAAGCTAGTGGTATGCCAACTTGGTCAAAAAAGTTCAAAAACAGGGCAGAAGTAAATAATCGTGATTATTTACTTTTGTCAAAGTTTTACAAGTTTTTGGTCAATTGAGCATATACACATGTTTATCACATCAATATAAGCCTATGAATTAGTTTTCAATAAGTTTGGATAAATTTTTCCTCAATTCACACTAAAGATTCAAAAAGTAAGTACAAACTTTAGTTTTCACCCAGTTTTTTTTCAGTTTAGTGAGTGCACTTACAATCGTGTTGTACATGATGCATGCACATAAGTTGCTGCAAATTCACATGCGTGGTACATTAGGAAAATTTGAAGATCATTTAGAGGGCCATATGAAAGAGAGAGAAAATAGAGCGCGTCCAATGAGATTTAGGGCTACGTTACGCATGAAAATACTTGGAAAGACTCAAGAAATAGGAAAATAATTTAAAAACTTTCATGAATCTAGGATTGTGGCATCGTAACTTCTTTGCTTTTACCGTGTTGTTAGGTGCATGTGTGGTCCCACTACTGATATTCTCTTATGGTCATTAACGTACTGGAGGGTGGCCATTAATCCCACCTGCACTTTGCCTAGAAGGCCAAGTAGTAGCATATCATCAATTACAATATCAACTTCAATAAGTGCAGAGAACCAATGGGTTGGACAAAGGATAAGCAAAGGTTCATGGGTCCTAATGCAACCAAGAAGAGCCAAGAGGTCTAGTGCTATCAATGTTTACCGCTCAGCATAGAAGGCCAAAGTGTTGGATTTCAAAGTTGAAATCGGCAAAAGATCTGTAAAGGAAGTTTTTGTTCAGCATGTATTTACCCATCCAGACGTGATAGCAAACGGTGAAAATGTGTCAGATATACATCAACCACGTTGCAATTGTAAGTATTCTTCACATCTCAACTGCATTTGATTTGTCATTTCACTTATTGATACTCTCAGTTTAACTTTTGTTATATATTTTGCAACATTTATCCCTCTTCTTATGAGCAATGGCTCCATTCTTCACATCTCAACTACATTAGATTTGTCATTTTCACTTATTGATACTCTTAGTTTAACTCTTGTTATATATTTTGCAGATGTTTATCCATCTTCTTATGAGCAATGGGAGCCTGTGGAGTGTATAATAGTCCTCTTCCTTGTCGTTCATGCCCACATTGGTTCTCTACAGTATTCAGGAAGAACCAGCAAAAGCCTGGCTGATGAAGGAATATTTTTCTATGACCACTTCTACCAACTCTGCCGAGGGAATAAGAATTGCATGTTGGTGAAAGTGCCTCTACCAACCAACTGGAACACTGTGGATTGGCCAGTTCCTGAGGGAACAATGATGGAGGCAATTGCAAAGTAAGCTCTACAAGGATATACAGAGGTCTCTACGTAGCTCTATTCCCACCAAACTGGTTAGAATTGCAAACTTTTGTCTTGCTGCACTGTTCATAGAGTTGTTTCATAACTACAATATACGTGTTATGAAAACTATGTTCATGTGCAAGTCATTTTAGCAGTCATCCTGTGACAAACTTCTTGACAGAGGATGGTATGTAAAGGAAGAGATTGGCATACGGTGTGAGGTCGCCCTTGACACTCTAGTTGTCAAGTACATGATTGCAAGCTAATCACTGTTAGTCTCCTTTTGGTATATGCGATCACAAATTCTCAGAGGTAAGTACATTCCTATGGACCAGGTTTCTGCAGGTTTGGAAGATAATCCTGCTATGGATGTGGAAGTGTTTGATAAAGAGCATGGCCTAATGTTGGTGGTTACAATAAGGGAGCTATGCAGTCTTCTGCAGTTGTTGTGGCACGACATAATTGAAGAGTCAATGGACAGGGACCTTTTAGATTTTTACTTTTTCCTAGCTGGCCTTAAGCTGATGCGGCGTAGGGAGAAAGATATTTTTTGCAAAGAGTTGGATGGTCGGGTTGAAATAGTGTCAATGTAACAGAGATTCTTGTGAACCCAAGTGTATACGAGTGACTTTCAATACATGAAGTTTTTTTGAGCTCATTTGTCAATTGTGGTCTGTGAATATAAGTGTTCTTGAAATACATTTCTTTAATCATTGCCACATCTCTCTCTGTCTCTCTCTCTCTCTCTCTCTCTCTCTCTCTCTCTCTCTCTCTCTCTCTCTCTCTCTCTCTCAATCTCAATGTAAGGCAACACACAGACATGATAGAAGAGTCATCTTAATTCATTAGAAAGTACAAACTCGTCCATGAACAATGGACTGAGATACAATTTCTGTAAGTATGGAATCAAAATGTCTTCAAGGTAAAAATCAAAGGTATGCCCTTCAAAAGAGGGTGGTGAGATTGTTGTTCTTGGTGGATTTAGGTCTCCCCTTTCAGGAGTATCATCAATCAGTAGTGTATTATTTGCATCAAAGGGTGCATTGATTTGGCTAAACGATTTGTACAAAAGATGTAAGTTGGGTTTTTTAGGGTGGTAGTGGCCCTTGATCGTAACACATCTTCTCTGATCATACAAAAAGGCAAAATCTCCCTATAAACACCGGATACAATGCAAACTTTTCTAACTAGTGGCAACAAGTTTTGCGATTGTATTGAAGACCATATGGCAACTCTAAAGCACGGAAGAAGAAACTGAATAAATTCTTTTGTTCCTGTACAAACCACAACTCGACAAGTACCCATCCCAAATGTTTGCAAATCCTCGTAGGTGTCTATTATACCCAGAGGCAGGCGCATCAACAACAATCCATTGATGTCCAAGATAATCAACCTCTGCAAAAGTTGACAAGTACATATAAGTAGTTAGATGCTGAACATATTTTTCCATACTTGAATAGACATTACTAGAACAACCGTATCTACATGTAGCAAGGGTCCATACTGGGTCTCTATAGTGTTGTTGTTGTTGTTGTTGTCCTCTGCTTTTGCTTCATCGCCATAGTCATTGTTCTCATCTTCATCAAGGGTCTCCCCCATGTCTCTTTTTCCTCATCAGTTTGCTTGTCTTCCATGGTTTCCTCCAAGGTCTTTTCCTCACCCTCCGTTGGCCGGATTTCCTCATCCATATCTTTTTGGGGCTCCTCCATTGGCCGGATTGCCTCATCCATAGGCCTTCTTTCCTCATCCATGCTTGCTTGCTTTTGGGGCTCCTCCTGAGACTGGCTTGCCTCATCCAGGGTTTCCTCCATGGGCTTTTTTGTCTCCTCCACTGGCCTACTTTCCTCTTTCATTGTCTCCTCCATAAGCCCCTCTACTTGTACACTAGCACCTTGCATATCCTCGTTTGGCCTTTCTGCATACTCAACCCTTTCATCTTTGGCTGGTATGAACTCCTCGGCCCATTGTGGTTCCACTGTGTTTGATGCAGGGGCTTGTGGTGGTGGTACATCACGTATTTTCATATCGATTGTGCGGTCGTCCAAGCAGCTATCTTCATCTTCTAATACTCTCGGGTTTGACATAGTGAGCAGGTGTTGTATTAGACTTGCCCGATATCTTTGCAAATAATCATATGTGTAGTTCTCCACAACACTCTGCAAAATTGAAAGACCACATAGTGAGAAGTCTTGTATAAAGAAAACCAAAACTGACTGAATGCATTTCCAAATGGTTACCTTAGTCATGAAAGGTTGTAATGCAAAGTAGCTTTGCAGGACATATTCTGCATGGAGAAGACATCTCCAGCCGCCACAAGAAGTTGCATCGGTTTGATTTGGTACATGCACATCTTTGATTGGGGCCTTGTATAGTTCATACCTTCGACATAGCTTGCCATAAGCAAGCAATAATCTCTTTACACAACTGGTAAAAGAGTATCAGGATGTTAGCTTGAGGCTTTCAAATTTAAATGGATATCCATAAGAAACACTTTCTGATACATAACACTTACAGCTTAATTTCAGGGTGGGTTCCTTTTATTGAATTGAACACCCACACTACTAGTTGGTCAAAATCCAGGCATATGAGACTCCAGTGATGGTTGTTCTCATAAGGAAAGATGATGACGATTACTTCCATCATAGCACAGTGGAGAAACCAACATTTGAATGTGCCAGATGGAGTGTTCTTCTGTCTAATAATCACAGACATTTGTGGATCAAGAAGAAACACCTCTGTGTGGGTGTGCGGTGGAAGTTGACTTTTGATCAAATTGCAAGGAGTGTACCTGATTTAGTACACCTATCATTTGAGTTTTCAAAGTTAGCAAAATATTAAAACTTACTTAAGACAAATGTAGATAATTGTATCTGTTATTTGAGCATCTGGATCCAGCAATATATTAACGTCCATTGTATCCAAAGCCAGCTTTCTGGCTCCATCTATAAATGGTATCTCTGCAAGCAAACCATCCTTCATTGAAAGTAGAGTATCTTTGTTGCTGGCATCTATGGAGCGGGTCACATTGCATTCTCTTTGCCTATGGGACTCCATTGTTGCTTTCGTTTTCTCCTTAAGTTCTGTTTCCCTTATGTCTTCTGTTTGGCAAGCAACCGTC